>NW_027072035.1:14826313-15156313 GCF_038088225.1 Cyrtonyx montezumae
CTGTTTTTATGTGGAAATATTTAGCATGGATAACACTGAGGAATTTTGTGCTTTGCTGGCTTTTTACCCATGTGAAGGGTCCAGTCCCTCAGTGTTTCCTGAGGGGAAGTTCCACTATAGTCAAAAAGGATAAAATAAGAGGTAATACTTCCTATGCTAAATTGTAATCTGGGGCAAACCTACCTTTTTAGTGGCAAAGATACAATAGGATATTGAAATTACACTAGCATACTTATAAATATGTTGAAAAAATGCAGGGTTTTTAATATAATTTCCATTTGTCAACAACTATTCCAGTCATTTTTATAGCAATTTAGATAAAACATATTTTATGAATACTATTTATCCTACAGTCTTTGCTGTAAAGTACTGACTGCATTTTCCAGGAACTTTTCTTTTAAAGATTTTTAATGCTGTCATGAGAAGTACTTTACTTTATAATAAAACGTGCAAATTTCATGTCCTTATTGTGTGCACTGTATGCAAACTGGCTTCATTGAATTCATTACAGCATCTTCTGTGCTGGATGGGAAAGTAATGGCTAACAAGAATTTTGTTTCATGTTTTTTACAGTCTTACTTCTTTTTATGTGTGCTACAATGAGCTGAAAGCTCCCTTTCAGTTATTTGTGAAGCCCCTCTAGACCATTTCGTTACTGAAGTTCAATGATGAAATTTTTGATATTAAAATGTCATCATACAAGCTGCTTCATGGACTCACGTCTCACTTCTATTCCTGCACCCACTGCATGATGATCCAAATTCTCTCTCCTCATATTCTGTTCCTTGCAGACTGCACATTGTCTAAAGTATGGCTGGCATCTTCTTCTATAGAACATCCAGTGTTAGAGAGGAGTGTTGTCAATGAAGTGACAAGCTTAAAAGCATACCTGTTTGAACTGATACAGACTTCAAGGCAACTAGTGGAGGTTCACCACCATGAAAGTGACATGTGAGAAAGCAATTACACCTCTGGGGCTAAAAAAATCCAACTATTATTAATCCTGGGAGTGAGGGGAAAAAACAAACAAACAAAAAACTGGTTGGAATATGATTGCTTTTGAGAGAATTTTTCTGTGTTCTCATATGAGCTGAAGTATCTAATTTTTGATTATATGAAGTGCCAATAGACAGTGGAAATATTCCAGACCTGGAAGATTTCTGGTCAAAGGTTTAATTAGCTCTAAAGGAAAAGGCTATTTTTGATGCGATAACCTGAGTGGAGAGAGTATGTATAGCAACTGAATATATTTTACAAGAGTATTAGGTCAGGATGCAGGTCACAGCTGGAATGTCTGGTTAAGACCTTGTTTCTCTCTGGGGAAATTCTCTTGCACCATAAACTTGACAGTTTGCAATTTTACTTTGCATATCTGTGTTTGCTAAACATGGCCTTTTCAGCAGAGTGACTGGAATTACCACTCAGGTCTATACCTGGGCCAGTACTGTCTCTCTGCTCATGGTCAGGCTTCAACTGAACTATTAAAGTTCTAGTAGAAAGCTACTGAAATATTAGATGGTTTATTTTTAATTCAAACAAGAAAACAAACAAACAAACAAACAAAAAACAACACAATTGTTGGTACATTCTTTTCTTCTCAGGATTTTTTATTGAAAGTATAGTTTTGATATGTTTTCTCCATTTATTAACTCCAGTGTTTTGCCTACATCCATCACTCATTTCTGAAAGATAGAAAGGTTTTGGCACTGGCATAATCAGATGTGGAGGGATACAGGAAGATCGCAAATGATAGATCTGGAGCAGAGAATCCATAAATCCAACACTGTACAGGAACATAAAATGCTAAGGAAGGGGGCAGTTTGAACAGATGCTGTCAAACTGGGAAATAGACAACAAGTAAAGAGTAGAGAGACATTCTGACACAGACAGAACATAATGAGAAATTATGTTCATTCTAGTAATGCTCTTTCACCCTATGCTTGCATTATGAAACAGCCTTAATTTGTGTAACAATGCAAATCTGATTTCCAGCTACTAGACATTGCTATGTTGTGAAGAGGGATATTTTGCAAATATAAATATGAATTTTTATAGTGAAAAAAAAAAAATCCTTAAAGCCACTTCTGTCCATGTGGTTGCATAAAAACCCTGCAAAATAGTATATGGGGACCAACTATCTGCCATCAAGAAGTTCTTCCATTTTTGGGAGGAATAAAAGTGTAAGCAAGAGATGAGTTAGGAAGTTTTAATAACACTATTGTTTTCATACTGCAGGCTCATTCTGTTAACCAATGAACAGTACCTTACTATGAAATTTTTATGAGGCCTCAAGTGACAACAGAAGTGAGAATACTTTCCCTAGAAGGTTGCAGGTACATCAGGTTGCTCCCATTTATTTCCATGGAAACCACAACAGATACAAAGAGTATAGTAACACAATTTGATAGAGAAAATTCTCAAATTTCAAACACTTTTCTTTAACATAGTCACTACCATTAGCTACGTGTTTTCATCAGCAAATAACAACAGTCTGTATGCTGCATTCACTCAAGTCTGTACCTGCGGAGATAACCCATGGTTTCACAGATGCTATGATGGCTTTATTGCTAGAAAAATGCTGCCCATGCAGTTCATCTTTCATTGGCCTGAACAGATGGAGGTCAGATGGTGCCAGATTCAAGCTATGCGTCTGATATGGTAGGACAGTCCCAAAAAGGTTAGGAATGTGTTCCACAATTCTCAAAATAGTATGGGGCCTGAGGTTATCTGGTGTTGTAAAAGGAAGGCTGTCTTCCTCTCTGACCAATCTCTGGAAGTTCAAGCCTTCAGCTTAGTGTCACTGTGTAGTGGTCATGCCGATGGTTTGTTCCTGTTCCAGAAAATCCAGAAGAGTCATTCCTTTCCCTTTTTCTTTGATGAGGAATTCACATGTCACCTTTTTCTTTGATGAGGTGTGCAATTCACCTTTTTCTTTGATGAGGAATTCACATGTCACCACTCCATGGGCTACCTATTTGACTCTGACTCATGGTGCTAACATACATCTCATCACTGGTCATGATGAGCTTCAGGAAACTGCCACCTTCAGACTTGTATTGGTTCAAAAAGTACTGACAAACTTGCATTTGCTGTTCTTTCTGTTCTTGTGTGAACAGTCATGGAAATCACTTGGGAAATATTTCGTGGCATTCCAGTTTTTTCACCCTCATTTTCAAGTCATGAAGTTGATTTTCAGCTCCATACATAGTTCCCTGGTCATAATCTGCCAAAACATGAGGATGCACTCATCAAGACACCCTTTATTTTGTAGTGTGACAGCTGCATATAGCATTGTCTGGAACGGGGCTTGTCTTTCATGGACCATGCACTGTTTCACTTTGCTAGCATCCTCTGTTTGGTCTCCATGAACATTCAGTATGAATCAATGAATGTCAATGTGTGCAATTTTTTCCTCTTGGAGGAATGCAGTTCCACACCTTTGCTTCATTTGCACTTTCATGTCAGATAGCAAGTTTTCAGGCAGCCGCTCTTCTGCCATCTGTCATACGACAACATGTAATGGAATACTGGTGAGAAGTTTCAACCACTACTGACATAATACCAACATCCATCTCTGATTCTGTGAGTCAATCTAACAAAGTAGGAGACATTACTATTGGAGCAGCCCTCATATCTTTTATCTTTTGATATCACAGGGCTACTTTTGTCCTGTTTTTTGGAGACATCAAATAACACATGCAAAAATTGTTTCTGAAAGATCTTTTGGGATTTGACTTTGATTCAATTTCTTTAAACAACATGTAAGGGAATTGCCTGAGAGGACCTTCTTTTACTGATACCATTTGGGATTTGTTCTGTCACCTCTGCAGTCAGACTAACATACTCTAGCAGTGTAAATAATACTACAAATATGGGAATATCAACTGATGTACAAATATATAAGCTCATTTATCTGAGAGCTCCTTTCAAGATGCGAAAGCTATTTCAGGCAATTGGGACTGAGTTGCAACTGTGTTCCTCCTGTTACAATTAATGGCTACTTTGTGCTTATAACAAAGAACAAGAAAGAAATATATATTTTTTCCTTTAGGCTGGTTTATTTTTAAAGATGCTATTCTCATGGTTCCAGCAACTATTTTTTGTTAGCATTTTGGGTAAAAATACTTGCCTTTTGAACGTACCATGTGAAGATATCAAAAACTTCCATTAGAGAAGATAGCAGATATTGAGGCAAGAATCCTAGTATAAGAACTAAGAAAGTTGCAACAGGCAAATCCAAAGATTTGCTTGAAAAATTTCCACTATGCATAATGCTGTGGAAGAGCTTCTTTCTCTGGGAAGTTTTGCAACATGTGTACAGCTGACGGTAAGACTGAGACCTTGACAGACAAGCATCGCTCCACAGTGTCTTCCTCAACACTTTCCAATTTTGTGTGTACCCTGTGACACTGGAACTTAGCAAAGAGAGACAAAGGCCAACCAGACATTTTAAGAAAAATTCTTTAGTATTTTTTCCTAAGCATATCTGTCTGTATACAACTACTTTGATAAATGTTTCCATAAATGCAGTTTTGTCAGAATTCAAAAGACAAAAATATCTTCTGAGGAAAAAAAAAAAAAAGTATATTCTGTTCATAGGATCCTCAACACTCTACCTCTCTATCTAACAGTCTTCCTCTACAGTATCCACCTCTCTACTTAGAGCTGCCCATTAATCTCCTCATTTTTTACACTTCAACACAGATCTTAACTATACTTCTTCCAAATATTCTCTACTGATCTGCTGTCCTGATTGAAAGCTTGTATAGACAGACAGACAGATAGAAAGATACATAGGGAGATATTTTTTCCATTACCAAGCTAATCATATTGGACCCACATTATGCAGGCTTTGGGCAAGAGGAAAGCAGTGAGAATATGCTGATGAGAGCAGATGGGAGGGCAGGGCTTCTCCATCCAGCAGCATCTCTGCTGTAGACCAGCTATCAAATGGTTTACGGGCAGGTTCAGCCTGGTTCTGCAACAACTGGTGCGGGGGACCCACAGACCCACACCCCAGGAAAGGGCAAGGGGGAAAGGGAAAAAGGGAGATGGGCCTAGGAACAAAACAGCAGCAACGATCTGAGGAGGAAAGCTAATTTACTAAATAAGATATCAGAAAGCAAAATAACACAGTATAATACAATATAATTGGAATTGAAGCTAATGAATCAAATAAAATGAGCAAGAGTGTCCGATAAACCGAAGGCCTTACGCTAACGCTGAAGGCGGACGGCAGTGAGCACCCACTGCTGAGTCCATCCCAAAGGAAAGAGAGCGTCCCGTGACCGCAGACAGTTTTTATCTTTCCCTCTGAGCATAAACATGTAATAACACAGAGCATCACACAGTCCTCTGGGGAATGTAGTTCTTCTTCTCCTCTGAGACAGGTATACCTGGAACTATCAACGATCCAAGGAGCTGGAGCATTAACTCTTTAACTCTTAAAACACTACATGATGTTATGATGTGTAATATTTCTGCCAAAATAAAACCATGACACCAGCCTAAGTCATCTGTGAACCCATACACTTACAGCTATCTTCTTGCGTTGTTCCTTTAAAGAATTTGCCTCTCCAATACTTGAAAGACTTTTCCTCCCACCCTTCAATGTTTGCCAAAGCTTTCTTGAGGAGGGAGTGAGAAAGATGAGGAGGAGGGGGAAGGAGAAAGCCAGTGTTGCAGTTTGAACAATTAAGCCTTTTCTTCATGAAGGCGGCAGTTTGTTTCACTGTCAGCTCTCCCTTTGTGTGTGTCAAAGGAAGGTTTCTACCCACATTGTCTGCTCCCTTTCCAGGATCCAGATGTCTTTGTTTGCTTATCACAGAGAAATATATTTATTTGGCTTTTACAGCATCTTTCACACTGAGGAAAATACACATTCGTTACAGATTAATGACTTGCTACAAAGGACTGCAAATTCCAGTTTGCAGATTTCCTGCCATTGTAAATCTCACTTAAATGTTTCATCCATCTTTTCTTCACATTTCTTCTGACTATATGTCACTCTTCCATCACATTATTTTCCCCTTCCTCTTGACTGTTGTTGCTTTGTGTAATTTCTCCCTTAGAGTGCTTTGAGATTTGTAAAGCACTGTATAAATGTTAAACACTAAACAGTAATTATGAGCTTTTAAACTTAGTTTTTGCTAATAGAGTGATACTAACATGATGCTGTCAAACTGATACCTGAAAACAAAATGTTAAACCAAAATAAGCCTAACCTTGGTACAAAAATTGGTTCCTAGCAACCTCGTTTTGAAACAAATGATAGTCCAGGAAATGAGGGTTTGGAAAAGCTGATGAATTTATTACTTTGATGGAGCTGTCACCCATGCTAAGTCCTACTCTTTCTTCTGAGGTGTGCAAAGGACTTTAGAGTGGAATTCATATTGGATACCACCCTCTCAGACACCTATCTTGTAATTGTGTAGATGTTTACACTCCTCATCAAGGTGAGCTGTCATGGAAGATGTGCTGTCAGCTTGTCAAACATGAACAAGTGTCTGTGCATGTTTCTAAATACTGTCTGAGAAAAGAGCAGAAAACTGTGGACGTGCTCCAGTACTTTTACACATATAAACAGGATATCTAAATGAACAAACAAACAAACAAACCTGTCTGTTATGCTGTTAATCCAGGAGGTTCTGAATAATCTGCTCTTCTAAGAACTTTTAAATCTTCTGCTCTGAAATATTCATGTTAAGATATATATATTAAGTAATCTGTGTACACATTAAAACTCTAGGCAAGATGAAATTTTTGGGTCATGCTGAATTGGAGAAGCTGTCTTTGAATCCATAAGATCTGTGGCACATATGAATCCAAATCTAGCTTTCCTAAACAAGGTGCAAATCAGAGTTTGATCTGAAGAAATTTATACCTGTAGACTTAGTATTATTATTATTATTTAAACCATAAATCTTTTTTGATGGGTAATGTTGATTAAGGAATTGATTTTGTGACATTTTTGTTTAAGTAAAGAACTCATAGTACATAAAATGGACTCTATTTTTGAGAGAAGGGTTTGATCTATATTAACAAAAATGCTATTCTTGCCTACTGTAGGTAAAATAATAGTAGACTGAGCTTCATGATCTTGAGTAGAATAGTCTTCATGCCATCCTTGAAGCTTACACCCTACCAACACATTGTATAGCACTGACTGCACAATTTAGGACAAACAGATTACAAAGCCAGTTTATTTAGCTATTGTATTTTGTTTGAATCCTTTCTGAAGATGAAGCAGCCATTGCAGCAGGGTGCACTAATTGCTCATTTGCTGCAGTAACCTTTTCAACTGGACAGCATCTCATGTCTGATTTCACGTTGATGTCTCTTTCCTTTAATTACAGTATGCTGGCAGGGAAATAAAGCCTTTTGGTGTGAAGTGCCTTACAGTGCCTGCAATGAGCTTACTGTGCTTTTCAAAGACAGTATAAGAACAGAGTAGCAGGAGTGTTGACTTCTGTTCACTTTCATTTTTATACGTCATTTATAGCCAAGTTTAAAGGTTTCATATAAAAATGAGCATAAAAGCCACGTGAGTAAAAACAGCACTAAGCTTGTATTTGTTATATCAGAGCACTGTTAAGAGGGCTTGTAACAGTGTTATTTATTCTTGAAGGATAATGCTGTCAAGGAGAGAAACACAATTTTGTTTAGACCATAAAGAATATTTGAAGAATTTTGACTCTTACAAGCATTATTGCCTTCTAAGAATGACATGTGAAGACATGAGCTGTGATAAAAGAAAATAAATTTGAAGAATTTGGAGAAAAAAAAAGCATAAATGATAAAAGCTGATTTTTGTGTCTATATTTTATAATCTTTATTATTGATTTTTTGAGAGATTGCTTGAGTATTTGGTAGGCCACCCTCAGTTGACAGGTAAGCAGTGGCACAATCTCTCACTTTTAACCCTGTGGTGTGTGGGAGAAAACACAAAGAATATGAGTGAGGAGACTCAAGGATAAACAAAGGAGAAAACTCATTAACTGCTCTCAAGGGCAAAATGAATTTGGCTTGGGGGAATGGAACGTAACTTAAAATAGTTACGTTCTTGTTTGTTTGCTGAGAGCTTGCTCAGTACATATATAAACACTCAAGGAAGACAACTTCCTCCCCTTTCCTCATATTTGGTTTTACAACAGACAATCCCCTCGCACTTTCTGGTCTCTACACTTGTTATTATTTCAGTACACTCACTGGAATATAAGAGTATATTTGCTGTCATTTTTTCTTAAGATCAAGCCTAAAAGATAATTCTGCAGTGTGAAAAGGCAGGGTGATTTTCTTATCCTTTAAAATCTTTAAGTATCTATATCAACATAAGTCTATCTTTCTCTCCCAGTGACAAAGAATTAGATCTGGCTAGCCACATGCAGAACCAGTGGTCAAAGATGCCTTCTGATCTAAATAATCCTCAATCACAAATTCACTGACACAATTTGTAAAGCGAACATAGTTATTTCTCAACTTGTCTTAGTACTATGTCAGCTAAATGGTTATGAGGGTTAATCTTCAGAACAACAGTCTAATCCACAGCAGTGGATTCCAGGAAACACTTGTTAATTCCCAAAACTGAAAATCAAGGGAATAATTAAAGAGGTAAGACTTCTTTTTTTCCTGTTTCCCCCCATCCCCCCCTTGTTTTTAATGAATCTGCTGCATAAACAAATTATGTATTTCCAATCAGTGCTGGTGCAACTCAAAAAGGTATTTTGTTTTCTCTGTGTAATTCAAGAGGGACTTGTCTGCTGGTCATTTAGATTTCTTTACGTTACTCATTGTTGCCTAATAAGGTTTATGATTTTCCTGCCTAAGTGCAACTGAGCCAAAACATGAAACTTTGAAAGATAATTTAACCAGATAGAATCTGAGTGCATACAGAATGATTAAACATAATGGCAATTATTTTTTTTGCCTGCCCTCAGTCCAGCCTCCCTTATTCCAGCTGCAAGTGTGCCTGTACGTAAATGTGAGTGTGATGGCTTTCATAGAATCATAGCATCAGACACACTGCAGTAGCTGAGCATCTGCATCACTGCACTAGAGGAGGTTCTGTAAAACACAAGGTAGTAACAGTGGTGGAATAGAAGGCCTACATTTTCCTATTGCCATGCTAACCTTTTTGAAATACCTTCTGGACAATTTAAGAAACTACTACTGAATTACAAAAGCTATCAAATGCATTTATATTAAAATGAAAGAGTGTTTTTATTATGTTATTTATTTTCTCTTACTGACAAGAGCCAAGGTTAAACATAGATTAAAGTAAGAAAATCTGGAATAAATCAGATCTTGCAACATATCAGAAATGGATGGGGGTGGTGGTACAGTTTCTTTCTTTTTTTCTTTTTAAGTTTGCCATCAGTATCCTCATTCACCTTCTCAACTTCTGTGGATTTTTTTTTTTTGTTGTTGTTAAGTTCCACTGAGAAGCAAGAAGTTTATCTAAATTTACTGAAATCTGTAGTTTACTACCTTGAAATGTATTTACAAGAGGTTTTGCTAGCTTTGAGTTATTATTGATATTCTTTTATGTTTTGGACACCTTTTCAATGCAATATTTGTTTTACCCTGAATAAAACACTAATTAAATAAAATCCATCATAAGGAAAACTTATTTTAATCCTGCCATAACACTTTTTTCACACTTAGCTTTCCATCTGAGATGACAGAGGAAAAGTTTTCTATTGTTTATTTTCAGCACCAATACAGAGAATGATCAATGATTGTTCCATGAGATCCATCCGTCACAGTGCTTCGTAACATACCACTGAGACTGTGAAATCGAGCATGAAAATTGAAAATAAAATAACTACAAAATGCTTTTACCCTTTAAGTGAATAAAACCAGTGGTGAAGAATGTGATCTATAACTGAGCTGTGTGTAATATGATCCTAAAGACTGTCATTTGCTGACACCAGAATTCAGACTTAAAGTCTGAAAGCATCCATATGAAGATATTCTGTCATAGCTTTAAGGTGATGACAGGTAAATCTATAGGAAAATGTGTGCTTTGTTTGCTCCTGAAGCTACAGCAACAGTCCAGCAGAGGTGAGAGACCACTAACCACCATAAAAGATGTAACAGTTTCTGCCTAGCAAATATCTAGCAGGGCACTGAAGAAAAGAGAAAGATGAGAGTTTAGAGTATCCATTTAGCATACTGATTGCTGCAATCACTTCTGCAATACTTCCATGACAGGTCTTACTGCTGCTCCACACCCTGCCACACTCCTGCAGTTCTCTGACTTTTTTGGACAGACCCTATGGTTACTCTAATCCTTTCTGGTGTGTTACACTGTAAAATATTATATTTAAAAATGAAACTAATATAAATAAAGTGCCATCTGTGAGCTGCTAATAAAGGAGGGAAAAAAGAGATGATTAAAAGCTCTGATGTAAAAATAATATGACTAAAAATATTCCCAAAGGATGAGGTCTCTTATTATAAGTATTATATTTGACAGATGTCAGTTTGTCAGCAAGAGTAGCTTTTATTTGGTTTTATTCCTGCCTTTGCAAATGAGTGTTAACTGATTTGGCAAGACAAACTGGTGTAATGAGGACAAGAATTTTAATTGTTTGAATTTGTGTCCATTCTGCATCCATGATAAATTCTAGCTACATACCACTAGCTAGATCACTAGTAGGTAGATATGTGCTATTGACACCTGAAAAGAACCTTGCACAGCATCACAGTAGTGCAACGCAACAATGAAAACAAGGAAACAGTGAAAACAATGTTTGTAAAACTTCATCTCAATAAAAGTGCTCCAACATGCTAAGAAAAAATCTGATAGAAATACAAAAATTTAATTCTTACATTGTGTTTATTCCTATGAGACCTGATCAGACCTGATAGAATTAACTGTAACAGTTTAAGGAACTGTTGACTCAGCTACTGAGGGTGTATTTCAACTCTCCTGCTACACATCGCTACTCCTCCAGAAAACCCAGAAGTCCAAGAAAAGCAGTGACAACTCAGAAAGTCTGCACAAATTCTGCAGTGCTGGTTTAAAGCCAGTCCCTGGAGGTTTGAAATCTTCCTCAAGACTTTATACCAAAGGTAAAAGGTCTGCACATATAGTTGCTATGATGGTAATAAGTTTGGAAGAAATAGCAAACAACTGTGGTCATCTATATCACGGGCGTCCAAGTTTTTGGTTTGTCTGGGCCACACTGAATGAATAGGAATTGACTTGGTTCACATACAAAATACATAATATAGTTAATGTATATAAGTAACAAAACCTCCCTTTTTCTTTTCCCTCCCTCCCTCCCTCCCTCCCTCCCTCCCTCCCTCCCTCCCTCCCTCCCTCCCTCCCTCCCTCCCTCCCTCCCTCCCTTCCTCCCTTCCTCCCTCCCTCCCTCCCTCCCTCCCTCCCTCCCTCCCTCCCTCCCTCCCTCCCTCCCTCCCTCCCTCCCTTCCTCCCTTCCTCCCTTCCTCCCTTCCTCCCTTCCTCCCTTCCTCCCTTCCTCCCTTCCTCCCTTCCTCCCTTCCTTCCTTCCTTCCTTCCTTCCTTCCTTCCTTCCTTCCTTCCTTCCTTCCTTCCTTCCTTCCTTCCTTCCTTCCTTCCTTCCTTCCTTCCTTCCTTCCTTCCTTCCTTCCTTCCTTCCTTCCTTCCTTCCTTCCTTCCTTCCTTCCTTCCTTCCTTCCTTCCTTCCTTCCTTCCTTCCGAATTCCTTCCTTCCTTCCTTCCTTCCTTCCTTCCTTCCTTCCTTCCTTCCTTCCTTCCTTCCTTCCTTCCTTCCTTCCTTCCTTCCTTCCTTCCTTCCTTCCTTCCTTCCTTCCTTCCTTCCTTCCTTCCTTCCTTCCTTCCTTCCTTCCTTCCGAGTTCCTTCCGAGTTCCTTCCTTCCTTCCTTCCGAATTCCTTCCTTCCTTCCGAATTCCTTCCTTCCTTCCTTCCTTCCGAATTCCTTCCTTCCGAATTCCTTCCTTCCGAATTCCTTCCTTCCTTCCGAATTCCTTCCTTCCTTCCAAATTCCTTCCGAATTCCTTCCTTCCTTCCGAATTCCTTCCTTCCTTCCGAATTCCTTCCTTCCGAATTCCTTCCTTCCGAATTCCTTCCTTCCTTCCGAATTCCTTCCTTCCGAATTCCTTCCTTCCTTCCTTCCTTCCGAATTCCTTCCTTCCTTCCAAATTCCTTCCAAATTCCTTCCTTCCTTCCAAATTCCTTCCTTCCTTCCTTCTTTCGAATTCCTTCCTTCCTTCCAAATTCCTTCCTTCCTTCCAAATTCCTTCCTTCTTTTAAATTAAAACATAAGAAAGAGGGCAATGAAAGCATAAAAATAGTGGGTTGGATATGTATGATCCATGGCTTTTTCACATTCTGAAACAGGTTTCTCTTCCTGGTTTTGAATCTGCTTTATTTGTCCTCTTCAAAATTACACTGTTACTAGGTTAGTGATTTATAGCTAACAACTTGCAGGTAGGAACAATTGAAATTTTACAAAGCATGGATCACAGCAGTGCTCATTGTTTTGGCTTCCTAAAGCATTTGAAATTCAAAAATTCAAAATTGCATGGTATGTCCGCTGTAATTTCAATTAAGAATATCCTTACTAACGATTTCCATGAGATATATGTCATGTTATTTTTAACCATCTCAGATTATTTTCTCTCCTATGAGGTGAGCCATGAAATCAATTAATCAAGAATACAAGTATTTATTGTCCATTCTCTCCACAGAATCACAGAATCATAGGGGTTGGAAGGGACCTCAAGAGATCATGGAGTCCAACCACCCTGCCAAAGCAGGTTCCCTACACCAGGTGTTTTTATATCCATATAATATATCTATATTTTATATATATACTGTATAGATACCCATTACATTTTCAGTTAAATTTAAGCCTTTGAGAAAGAGATAGAGAAAAAGCTCTCTCAGACAACTTATCCGAACAGGTCCATGAAGTGGCTTATGCTGGGTGAACTCTATGCTAGGTTTTTATCACACTATAGAGGTGGATATAGTACCTTTTTTTTTCCTGCTAACCAGCACAGCCATCTTGCTCCCTAGAATATTCTTGGTCTTTCTAATCAGCTGCATCTCATCTGACTTCAGCATTCCCCCTTTCTTAAGGCTATATCCCAAGTGATAGCATTAAAACCCCTGAGTGTGACACAATCCTCAAGACCATTCATTCATGTAGTTAGTAAACTTTATAGTTGGGTCATTTTCAAAAATTAATCTAAGATATTGGTTGTACAGAGAGATCCATGCTGACCTGAACCTAGCCAACATTACACTGACATTCAAGACAAATATGTGTGGGGAAAAAAACAAAACAAAACAGGAAATTACAGACCTTTTGGTCTAATCTCAATATCCTGAAAAACTATGGAAAAGACTATAACTGGTGCTGTTGAAAGGCACTTAAAGGATAATCATTTATTATCATTGCTTCAGGAAGCAAAATTCCTATATCACTAACTTGATCTCCTATGATAAGTTTACCTGATTGATTGACCAAGGGAATAAAGGGAGTGGGAATCATTCTGGTATGTAAATGTAATCTTTCAGGATTTTAGTAAGGTGTTTGTTACTATCCATCACAACATTCTTTTTAACAAATTGTCTAACTGAGAGACAAACAGGTTCATGCTACCCTGGGCCATGAACTGTCTAACAGCAGGGCTCACACAAACATAATGAAAGAGTCTTTACCTGACTGGTGGTCAGTTACTAGTGTTTCCCAGGGCTCAATTTTAGGGACAATTTTGTTCAATATTTTTATTAACTACTTTTATCAGGAATACAATGCATCGTTGACAAGTTTGCTTATTACATTAAACTAGGAATTTTAGCGAGTCCCTGAAGAGGGTCTGCAGAGGAATCTAGACACATTGGAGTACTAGGCAATCGTCAATAGAAATAAGTTTAGAAAATAAAAATTCCAGGTTCTGTACCTGAGGCAGAGTAATGAAGGTCACAGGCACAGATTAGGAGGCAGGTGGCCAGAAAGCAGCTCAGCAGAAAGAGACCTGCGTATGCTAGTGGCGGTAGGATCAACATGAGCTAGCAGAGTGCCTTCAGAATCAAGAGGGGAAACCACATTAAAAACAGGATAGCCAACCAACAAATAGTGATGGTTCTCTTTCTGTATTTAGCTCTGGTACAGACTCACCTTTAATGGTATCAGCAATTCTGGGATTCACAAATTAATGAGTGTTAAGGTCCTCCAGTACATCTGGAGGAGGGCAAGAAAGATGATAGAAAGGCTAGGGAGCATGTCCTGTGAGGAGAGATCAGGAATGTCCAGTCTGGAGAAGAGGGATTCAAGAGGTAACCTCAGTGATCTCTGCAGCTTTCTGAGAAGGGGAAGCAGGGAGAGCTACCGGATGCTGTTCCATGGTTACACATAACAATGTGTAAGAGCGGTACAAATCTGTTCCAAGGATGGTTCAGATTGGATATTAGGAAACACTACTTTACCATGGGGGTGGGAAACACTGGAAGAGGCTTCCTTTAGAGGTGGACGCTGCTCCATGCCTGTCAGCATTAAAGATGCATTTGGATAATGAATCATGAAATCACAGAAAAACAAACAATAAACAAATAAATAATTTACACCAAAACTTGTTTGTTTTATTTTTCCCCTTATAAGATAATTCTTATGATAACAAAGCTGAATAAATAAATCTTGGCAAGCATAAATTGGTGGGACTCTGCATAAAACATGAAGTGGACAATGCCAGGAAGCCATTTTCATTCCCATTACTATCTCCACTATATGCATTACACAATATGGAGCAATGTCAAGTTATGTTCCATAGAATGAATTCAGAAAAATTATTGTAACCTGTCTAATCAGAACGTATTAACTCTGGTGCCTGACCAAAACAGTTCTTTGCAAAGTCTCCCTCCTCTTCCCCCTCTCTTACTTCCTCTGTCTCTCTTTCTCTACCCCGTATCCCCACAAAATAAAAATAAGAATAAAAATAAGAATAAAAATAATATAAATATAAATATAAATATAAATATAAATATAAATATAAATATAAATATAAATATAAATATAAATATAAATATAAATATAAATATAAATATAAATATAAATATAAATATAAATATAAATATAAATATAAATATAAATATAAATACACCCCCCCCCCCCCGAAAAAAAAACCCAAAAAACCATAACCTGCTCTCCCCAAGAAAAAAAATCCTGCAAGTAATATTAAGTAATTAATTATCATCACAAATGTGCATTAGAAATCAGTCTGTGCTGAAACTATGTGTTGAACCTGGTGGGGCTAACTAGTCCATTTTGTAACAAGAGTATGAGTACTATTTATTTTATTTATTCCAGTTTATGAGATAATTCAGGCTGTATATTTTGCAGTACAGGATACAGTACAGATCCAGGATGCTGAAGCTTATGGCCTTTAACATAAAAAATGGCTCCAGTGATATGTATTTCTTAGATAAAGTCCTAGATAAAGTATGATTGCATTTACTCTATGCAGAATTTCATTGGATGAATGCTGAAAGAAAAGATCTTAAGTGCATATAGAATTAATTCCTACACATGCTCATAGCTTATAGAAAATATTTCGATTGACCACTTGGAATGGATTAATTTGCCCAGGTACATAGCAAAATCCACCTGGAAGGAAACAATCAACTTGAGTACAGTAGGTTCTCAGTTTTACTCCTACAGTTTTAGTTATATAATTTAAGAACTGTTTCTGATTACAGCCTTGATCTTGTAAAATTTCAGCCTCTGTTCTCAATAATTCCGTTATATTGTACAGCAATGTTTTTCTTGTCTGTTTATAAGAGAAAGAAACACACTTCTATTGCTAAATCTGTAATAAATATATAACAGAATTATATAATATTTTAATACTTATTAGAATTCAGAATTTCAGAGATATCAGCTTGAAACAAGCAGTTCTTGAAGTTAAGTTATAAAGAGAAAGCTAACAAGGAGGAATAACTATTGTCAATCAACTGAATCTTGAGAATATTCATGAACTGAAGTGGGTCTCTTTGGAGCATTTTTACCTCAGTTTTATTCACAGTCTTCGTGTTACAATAAACAAAACAAGCTTCCAGCCTGGGAATCCGACTGCTTTTATCTATTTATTTATTTTACACAAATACTCTCTGTGTGTTTGTTTGTTTGTTTTTTATGTTTTTAGTGGCATGGTGGAAATGATTATACAGCTAAACAATTGGATCTGATGTAGAACATAGGCATCTTTTCTTTCTGTCTGGTTATATTCAGTCTAGTAATGGAGACCTACGGTTGTCAGCGTCTTTTCCTTCCCTCTCACTAAATATAGAAGAGTAGACTGACTAGTCCAAATATATCTACGTGTATTCATCATTTTGTATCTTAATCTTTTGTGTATGTTGTCATGTCTAGCTGATGTTGCTTGCTAGTTAATATTTTGGCGAGATGGGAATTCATAGCTTTGTATAGGAAGCAAACCTCCACACATTATGGTGGCAAGAGCTGTTTTAGCATAACTGATTGCATCAATTAAGAGAATATTATTGTATTACATCTAAATTCTGATTTGATGATGTGGCCTAGAGGAGTCAATAAACTCCTTGTTCTAGCATAAAAGCATTATTCGTTCTCTAATAAAACCATGAAATGTCGACATGTACAACCCTAATTGCAATAATGACCTCAAATTTGGGCATTTCTTTTGCATTAATCCTACTAGCTTTGGTAAAACTATCTAATAGAACCATAGAACACTGACATGAATGGGTCTAATTGTAATAATCACTCCAATCATGGGTATTTTCTTAAGTTAATCCCATGAGTCTTCATTAAACCTCCTGCCGAGAGTTGAATATTTACTTAGGAAGACAGTGATATTTAGCTAACTTTCAATAAAATATTTTATTACAACTTTTATTTTGGAAAGTGAGAACAAAATACAAGAAAGACCTCTTATTTCATTTATTTGAGTTTGTTATGACTGTTGTGGGGTTTTTAAACTATTTGTTTATTTATCATCTATGCAGGTCAAAATCAGCTTCCTAACATGAAAGCTTGGACTCTTATTACCTTGATTTTAACTAGCTGTTTTTCAGTATTAGTATTGATTTTGTTGTTGTAGCTGGTATTTATTTATTTCCTTTGCCATTTTCTGTTTGTCAGGCTATGACTTTAAATGTAGCACTCATTTTGCGCCTGGGGCTACTTACAAATTGCACTGACATTCAGTGAAATCTCAGGTTTTATTATTTTCTGTGGCAAGGAAGGATGACTTTTGATTACCCATGTAAGGTTGTATTCTTTTTTAAAATAACAGCTGCTTTCCAGAAACAAAGAAGACTGTCTCTTTGCAGACTGAGTTTAAGTCCCAGCAGCAAACTACAATAATCCTGTCAGTAATATGCACTACATTATGATAATAAAGTGTTTGGGTCATTGCTATTAAATCTCTTTTTCACATCTGTTGTGGCAATATGTAAAAGGCAAATACCTCTTTTCTCATGATAGAAATAATGGATCTTTTAATGAATGTGAATTGTCTATGATCACAGTATATGTAAACATAATTCATAAAAGAGATGAGCCCAATACATAATTTTCGAACAGTTTTTTCTGGAGCCATAGCATATAGGGTCTTGACCCTTGCTAGTATGATTGTGAAGGGATTAACCAAGCCCTGATCTCCTGGGATGCAGTATGCAAAGGAGGCTTTTTAGGTATGAATCTCCCCTCCTGCCAGTCAGTGCCTAATGCAGGTTCTTTCCCATCTCTCATATTAATTTTACAGCTCTTTGTTTGAATATCCATGTGAGTAACATTCAGATCCTCTAACTTTAAACCTCTGCTCTTTAGATATATCCAAATCTGTTGTCTAGACCCTTTTAATAATCACTATTGAGATATATAGAACCTTGCGGGTACTCATTTGCACTATTTCAAATAGGATTAGATTAAGGAAGCCTTGGAAATACCTTTCTCACTTCTGTGATTCAAGGGAAATTTGACTTTATATGTGTATATTGCCTGTTAAGTGAGCTGATTTCCTTCACATCCCACTTAGAACTTGCATTCAGAGCTAGGGTTTGCCAAGACTACTCACTGAATAAGTGAGTTCAGCTACATGGGCTTTCCACAGTGTCCTATGTGAATTTGAAAGGAGCAAGGGCTTGTGTTCTCAATAAAGATGACATGAAATCCAGTTCTAAGAAGCAAAATTGTGTAAACAAATATTTTTATCAATCCAATCTTTTTATTTTGCCCAGAGATTCAGTCTTTACATTTGTAGAATGTCATGGTTTCTGATTGCTGAATTTCAGACTGCTTATTTCTGTTGTATCTGTTCTGACAGCTGTATTCTTCTTGTATTTCTTTCCAAAATGAACAATATATAGAATAGCCTGTGTCCAACAGTGTTGTGTCACAGCTAGATCTATATGGTCTTAATGGTGTGCTACAATGTATTGTAAATTCTAGTAAAGGAGGCATAATATACTGGTGTAGGAAAGTGCATTGGTGTCTCTACAACTCAGGAGGAGAAGTAATATAATGTCTATGATGAAAAATTTAAAATTAGCCAAAATATCTTCAGTATTCAATATCTGAGGAAGTTAGGAGAGTTGTTGGAATGAAACAGACCATTTACCCATGCTTGACAAAAGGAACACTGAATTCAGAGATCTGTAAAGCACATTTGCCGTCTGCTGTAAAAGTGTTGTTAACATTAGCTGTTTAGATGAGTTTAATGAAAGGGAAACTGAACATTGTATTTGAAAATGGAAACCAAGTCTGAGAGCAGCATGGAGTAACTACAGAAATTGCGACTGAAAGATATACTATCTTTGAGAGATCTTTATCAATGTTACTTATTCATCAGAAAAAAAAATTTATTTTGCAAGATCTAGATTGTAGAAATTCTGCAAGATTAACATGCATATTTTAAAACACTGCATAAGCACAGAGTGAGATGTGTCTGCCATAGGCAGTTTGTTTTTGCACTGTGTATTCTTACTGGCACTTTTTTTTAGAAATGTAGTTTAAAATTGTCATACTTTTAAAAATATGAGAATGATTCTGATGCTACTATTCCAGTAGCATCAGGAGACCACAAATTTGTGAGCTCAGCCCACAAATTTGTGATATAATTTGGTTTCAGAAAAAAAAATCTCTTTGACTTGATATTGGCAGAGGGTAAAAGGAGGATATAGAACTTAATCCTCAAAAGTCAGTAGTTTTCTGTTCATTTGATGGCAAAGGACTTTTCATCACAGTTGTTAACTGAACTGCCAATCAATCTTACAAATCTAATTGCAGTAATGACTGAAGGAATTAGTGGGAGCCTTCTTACATCCAAGTGCAGAGCTAATAGGAACAGGGCTTTGTAAAATAAAAATGACCCTCAAATATACACACAAAAATCCCTTTAATATTGACAGCTCTGATTTTATGTTAATAATAGTCTTTTGTCTTTACTGCTACCTCAAGATTATATTAATTGGGGACAGTAGTTTCTAACAAGTTCTGCTGTCGAGTTTTGTCGCAGTTACAGACCTTCTGTGGCATTAGATCAACCAAAACTTTGTACATTTATCTTTATTAATACAAACTACTTTCTAAAAGGTCCTTCTTAGTACATGACTTTGTATTCACTACAGGTTTTGAAGTTTTTTTTAATTTTTGCACAAGTGGAAATAAGTATTACCAGGGGAAATACTTTTTCTTTCATATTCTTCAGCATGACGACAACAACAACAAGAAAAAACAACAATATACTGCATAAAAATTCACAGAATTACAAAACTGTAGAGGTTGGAAGGGACCTCTTGAAATCATATAGTCTAACCTCCCTGCCAGAGCAGGTTTTCTTCAGTAGATTACACAGTATAATGTCCAGGAAAGTCTTGAATATCTTCAGAGAAGGAGACTTCACAACCTCTCTGGGCAGCCTGTTCCAATGTTTGTACTGATCTTAGGTTTCAGTTTGCGCTTGTTGCCCCTTGTTCTGTCTCAGGGCACCACTGAAAAGAGCCTGAACCACGCAGTTGACACCCACCCTTTAGATATTTATAAGCTTTGATAAGATACCACCTCTATTTTCTGCAGGCTGAACAATTTCAGGTTTCTCAGCCTTTCCTAATACAGAGAATGTTCCAGTCCCTTAATCGTATTTGTAGCCCAGCACTGGACTGTCTCTGGAAGTTCCCTGTTTGCTTTGAACCAATCAGCCCATCACTAGGTACAGAGCTACAGATGTAGCCCCACTGGTGCAGAGGAGGAGGTTCACCTCCCTCACTCTCCAGGCCACATTATTCTTGATGCACTGCAGGAAACCACTGGCACTCTTGGCCACAAGGGCACGCTGCTGGCTCATGGCCAACCTGCCATCCACCAGAACACAGAGGTCCTTCTCAGAAGAGCTTCTTTCCAGCAGGTCTGCTTCTATCTTGTGCTTATGTATGCAGTTGTTCCTCCACAGGTTAAGGAGACCACATTTGCTTTTGTTGAGCATCATTAAATTTCTCTTTGCCCAACGCCCCAGACTCTTCAGGTCTCTGTGAATAGCAGCATAGACTCCTGGTCAGATATTCCTCCCAGCTTTTTATCATCAGCAGACTTGTTGAGGATGGACTATATTCCTTCATCCAGGTCAGTGATGAAAATGTTTAACAAGACAGTACTGACCCTGGGTGAACACCATTAGCAACAGGCCTCCAGCCAGACTGTGCTGCTGATTACAACCTTCTGAGTTCTACCAGTTGGTCAGTTCTCAGACCATCTGAGTGTTTGCTCAACTATTCCACACATCCTAAGCTTATCTATGAATATATTACAGGAGACAGTATAAAATGCCTCACTGAATTCAGTGTACACAACATCCACTGCTCTCACCACATCTACCCAGTCAGTGATGATATCATAGAAGGCTACCAGGTTGGTCAAGAATGATTTTCCCCTGGTGAATCCATGTTGAATACTGTCATAGTTTTATGGTTTTCTGTTATTAGTATTCCACATCATGACATTATGTAGTGCACTGGGAGTTAGAGAGTTGATGCTCCAGCTCTGTGGATCATTGATAGTTCTGAGTATACCTGCTTCCTAAGAGAAGAACTACATATTCCAGGACTTTGCATTACTTTCCATTTCTGTTTGCCATTCAGAGGGAAAGACAAAACTGTAGGCAAGTCATGTGATTTCTCTTTTTTCCCTTTCTCCTTGTCCCAGCAGCATGTCTGGTCTCTAGTCATCTGTCCTAAGCATTACAGTAAGGCCTTTGGTCTTTTGGACACTCTCTCATTTTATTTGATTTATTAGCTTTGATTCCAATTATATTGTAGTATATTGTGTTATTTTGCATTCCAGTATCTTATTTAGTAAATTGGCTTTCCTCCTCAGATTGTTGCTACTGTTTTGTTTTCAGACCCATCTCCCTGCCCTTTCCTCTTTCCTCCTTTTCCTCTTTTTCCTTTCCTGGGTCGTTGGTCTATGGGCCCCCCTGTCTTATTCATCACAGAACCAGGCTGAACCGGCCCTTACACCATTGAAAACTATTCCTCATAACCTTCTTTTTCTCCTCTTGAGTGGAAATTACATCTAGAACAAGTGGTTCCAATACAACTGAACTATTCCCAGAAATAATATAGTTCTGTAACTAAGCTGCTTTGTTTTTTAATTGTAAAAAATGTTAAATACCTTAAAAGAAAGATTTTTTTTTTTGGTTCATGAAATATTAATAATTTCACTGAAGAAAAACCTTACAGTTTTAATATGTACTGAAATATGTACCTTACAGTTCTAATATGTACTGAAAAAATGTCTGTCACGTAAAAAACAAAACAAAGTACAAAAGACAAGGGTCAATCTATATCTCATATATCCATATAGTAATTTTATTTCATGTATAGTACTGGAAGGTTACGCACAGAGTTCTGTGTATGAATACTTCAAATATGCACCGACAGCAACAGTCCAAGTTACCCTGAGTAATTCTTTCCAATGTGAGTTCAAGCTGTTGCTTGACATGATGCTGAATATGCATTTTTTCTCTGAACACTGGCCAGTCATTTGTAGTTAACTCTGTGACAGTAAACCTAGCTTTTTACAATCACAGTGAGTTTTTTTACTGACTGTCTTTGCTTTGTAGTTATGAAAGCTAGAGCTAAAGTAAAAAATGTCTACTGAGCCACCCCCTTTAAAATGTTTGTTAAGGCTGCGAGAAGTTCTCAATTCAGTGAAGAGAACAATGTGTTCATTCTGGATCTGTAGAAGTCCCTTGAAGAAGTCCTTCACAATCTCAGAGAGATTTTATGTTAAGACCACAGAGCAACACTGAAAAGTCTGTAAATAAAATTGTCAGTAACACTCTCTGATATTAGTAACACTCTCTGATATTAACCTCTCAGAATTCAAAAAAGAATGAGTCAAAGTGAAAAATGTGATTAGGGTTTCCAGACACTGATGCAAGAAAACTTGTTCACCATGAGTAAGAGATACATACCAGCAATGTCTTGTATAAAACTGCTTCAAAAGCCTTCAATTTAATCAGTTTGCTTGTGTGGTCAAAATAGTATTACTTATTCTAACCTCCAAAACCATCAAACCTGTTGATTCTGAAACAGTTTTTCTAAACTACAAACAATTATGAGCATGCATGCATGTGAACTGCCCTTTTGTGTCTGTCTCCTGCTGTACTATTATCAACAGGAAATATATGTAGATTACAAGAACATACTCTACATTCCTAGACTGCTTTGCATCCTTCAATAATTTGTAACCTAGGCACATTCTGAACTACATAAACATCAGTAAAAGAAAATAATTGTATCATTGTGTCACAAATAATTGCAATATTTGTTATTAATTATTCACTGCTTTTTATATACAAGTAGTCTTGCTGTCATGAATACACAAACACACAAACACTCATAACCACAAATCTATGTTGTAATGTTTAAATGCCCTCACAGCAAGAAAATAAAATGGCTGTTTCCCTCTACAAGTGAAATAAAGCCAGAAAACAGTCACAAGAGATTTTTTCATTTATATTTGTAGTTTTTTGTTAAGCCTGTACTTCCAAAGTTGTTTCTCTTAGAGGGAAACTTGAAAAATGAATTGGACATATCTTCACTGTAATCTTTTCTACTTGTAAACAATAATTAAGTCCTGCTTAATTTAACACATGAGGAATCTAATAACAGGATATGGCCTCCATGGGACACAATCCTTTCTGAAAGATATATCCTTCTGAGCTTTTGCTTTCAGGGGCATGTCTGTCACTGTTTATGTTTTTCTCATTTTTCTTCCTGTCTCCAAAAGTTGCAGATAACAGCTCCACCACTTGGAGCTTTCATTGCTTGTTTGCCCTACCAGTGTTGAAAGTCCCTGGACAATTCCTTGTAGTGATTCCACTTTTTCTTCATAGTTGTTTTTCAGCTACCTAAATACACATAAGGAGCTTAATAAAGTCTTTTTAAGTAAATTCTGTACATCGTTTTCATAACAAACCCATTTCAAGATCATGTTGAATGAGGGAAACTACTTTTTTTAGAAATAGAAAGGTCTGCCATGTTCAGAATGAGAAATCTCTAACATGCTTTTAGTTTTGAGCTGTTTACAGAACATAAAATATGGGTATATATGAGATTTTTTAATTGTTATTCTATTTAATAAGTTGTGTAATGCTGAAAGTACTGAGATAGAAAAAGGAAGACTTTGTCGTAGGAAAGTGGGGAATTATTCTTTTATAAATTTATTCCCAGTTTCCACTAGGGGATTTAATTACATCATGGGGAGAATTTTCTTGACAGAGCTGTGCATCAGTACATAATCCTGTTAAGAGACAAGTTTCCCATAGATCTTATGTAGTATCATTAGCAAGACAATTATGACCATTTACTCCTAGAATCTTCCAGTGGCTCAGTAGATTTCTCAGGCTTATCATTTGCTCAGCTCTGTCAAAGACAAAAGAGAGAAGAACTGTTGCAATAACATATAGTGGTATGGTTGCTGACAAACACAGACTAAGACTTGCATTATTATGCTTTGATGTACAGACAGTGAAATAAATAATAATCAAATGAGTATCAGGCCTGCAGTTAAGATGCAAAGTATTGATTTGTGTAACTTATCTCCTTGGTAATTACCATAACTTTGAAACAAATTCAGCTGTATGGATCTAGTCAGCTCAGCCACTCGTTCATTGTAACACTCGAATAGATATAATGCATGAGTAGTCCTAGAATGTCATGACTTTCCCTGAAATGTCGTGTCTAAGCATGATGCAATTCCCACAGAAAAGATATTCACTGGTATCTTATGCCTGTATAGTAGACTTCATTATGTTTCCTGAATCTTTCTAATGGGTTCACTTAGATGAATATTAGAAATAACATTTAGAAGATAACTTGCTTTTCTGCACCTTGCTTAAATCATATTGGAGAAACAAATGTGTTTCTTCAGTAGTGAGTAGCATACCTCAGGGTGAGAGACACTACCTGCAGTGGCAGAGAATTCCATAAGAGACTGCTTAAGTAATTTGAATGCAAACAGGTTGATAGCCTAATAAGAATAAATCTAAAGACGCTGAAAGAGCTGAACGATGTCACTGTGAACTTGTGTTGCTTGGAAGGTTGTGGGGGTTTGGGCTCCATGTATGGAAGAAGGCAAATGTTTGGCACATATTCTAAAACAGGCATGAAGTAAGATCTGAAAGTATGGACTGGTCAGCCTCACTTCAATTCTGGGCAAATAGTGAACGTGAATGACATGATAGTTAATAGGAAGAAAGTATGGAAAAAGCGGCTGACTGGGCATTTGTGCTGACTGGATAGTGGTCAGTGATCTGAAGCTGAACTGGCAGTCAATTAGGAGTTTTTGAATTTAGGGTCAAAACTGACTTTGGAAATATATAATTTTTTTATCATCAACCCAGCCAGTGAGATGAAGCGGATTCTCAGGTAGTTTGAGCACACTCAAGCTGAGGGCAGGGGACAAGTTGATATGCTCGGGGCATATCAAGATGAATGGGCAGGAAAAACTGGCAGACAGGCACCATGCAGCATACTACAAGGAAAAACTGGGCAACAAGCTCATGCAGTACTTACAGGCAGACTGCCTTGCTGCCTAACAGACTGTTCTAAAGGTTTCTACTAAATAATATGAATGAAACAAGCAGAATTATCATCTCAGATGCCAGTATTTGAGTCTGAAATATTTTCACAGATTTCAGTAGTTACTCTAAATGACACCAGTAAAATAGCTACAGATTTATGTCAGTATATCTAACATAAGAAGAGAGCAATACTTCCCACTTTGTGAAAATAAATATGGATTACTGCCTTTTAAGATGCCCTCCCCATGTGAGTAACAGCTACACCAGTTCTCACTTCTATCACACACATACATACATGTACCATCATCAAAATCATTTTAACATCCAGAAATAAGTGCAAATGTTCTTGATTTAGTTAAATCATATTCAAACTGATAATGTGAAGAGCATTCTAATTCTACAGACTGTTTTGGAAACTGTTGTCTGTTTGCTTCATTGCAAACCAAGACCAAATAAAAATTCCAAAAATACATGGTATAGCCTTTTTTTCTCACTTAAACTCAAATGGAAATGAATCATTTTGGAAAATCACGTACAAAAAAGAGAAATACAAAACAAAGAATTACGACTGACCAGCACAACAGAACTGATAAAATAATTACTGTATGTACAAATGCAATTAAACTTAAATTCATCCTGTTGCTACTTTTACTGACTTGCTTTACTTTTCAATTGTTGGCCTTCTATTTAGACCATCATCTGCAAAAATGAAGGCTGAACACAGAAACAAAGATCATTACAGTATTATGTCATAAGCATGCAATTAAGTATATATCAAAGAAAAATAAAATCATAGCTTTATGATTCTGCTAAAATCTATGCTGCAGAAAAGAAATATTTATCTAAGATATTAAGCTAATCTTTTTTCATTTATTTTGTTACTTATAAACAAAACAAATGAACAAATGATAACCATTCAGATATACTGCAATAGATGGCAACTCAGATCTCTGAATATAGAAAATTCAGCATTAGTTTTAATGGTTTGCCATCTTGTCAGTAGGAAGATGTATTTCTTAAATCATTCTATTCATTTTCCCTTTATTTTCACTCAGAACCAGTGCCTTTGTTAAGACTTCTGTGTACAGCAAATAGAACTGTTCCTGTCATCTTCTACAGAACTACAGATCTTTCTGCTTTGTTTCGTGTTTACACAGTTTCACTCAGAAGAATTGAATTAAGTACTAATTGACTTGTACTGGTCCTGTCTCCAGGCTATGGTGACTTTAAATTTCCCATCCATGTGTGATTAATTATATTAAAATTTCCAAGAAGAAACTTTGATCCTTCATCAAATAAGACAAACGTTATCTTAAAACAAAAAAAGTATACAAAATTGAATATATTTCACTTCCCATATATTAGCAACCTATTCCTCTCTGTCCCACGATAGCTAAAACGTATTCTCAGTTTAGAAAGTATTTTTCAGAGGTTTAACACGTTTAATAGGATGTAGCATAGCAGTCTTCCTGAACTGAAGCAGTCTCAAAGGAACATAAAAGTAAAAATATAGGCAAATCCTTTACACAAGACAATATTTTCTGAGATCATCACAGCTGGGACAACAACTAACAAAGATTTGCCAGTGGTTGATATCACCATATGCTGCCTTCTCCATCTTCATGACAAATGTGATATGCAACAGAGAAACAGAACAGTTTCTATGAGCAGGACAGTGTTGGGTTTAAAGCTTATGTTAAAAATTCCACTGAGAGACTTTATCTTTCTTGAACATTTAATATTCTTAGAAGCTACCATGCGCATGTCACAGTACCCTAACAGATAAGTGCAGGTTGTAAAAATATTGCTTTGCTTGCAAACACAGTGACCTGAAACTCGCTCAATGCTTCTTTCTTGCTTTGATTTAATACATTGTGGAAGCTTAAAATAAAAATATAGATAACACAGCAACAGCATGAGAGGATTTCTGTGAATCCCTGCTCACATTTCACTGGCATCTTGAAGAGTTGTTGGTTGTTGTTGTTGTTTTTCTTTTTGCTGACGTTTTCCTTTTTATTTATTGCTGTAACTGAGCATAAAATCAGTATTTTTTTTAAACACTTACATGCATCTTACTTTGTATTGTGATGTCCTGTGCCCCACCACACTGGAGAAGCCTGCAGCTACCTAAAGCTTAATTATGCATGAATGCAAAGCCCAGATGCTTGGCCAACAGTGCCTTAGCAGAGTACAGTTTCTCACTTGCTTTTGTTTGAATTATAATTGAGTAGATTTATATTTCCCAAACCATTTTGCCCCTCGTGCATGTTCTTTCCTGCTTCTGTTCCCTTTGTTTGAAACTGCTTCTGAACAAGCCTTTTAAAATGTGAAGTGTCTATTAGACCTAGGTTAGCTCCTTACTGGTTTTGACAAATCATTTTTCATCTTCAAGACACTTTAAAAAAGTACAGAAATGAATCCCTTCCCCAACAAATTTTACTCCAAATGGTTGTGGGTTTTTTTTTTTTTTGTTTGTTTGTTTGTTTTTCATTTTTCCTTTTATTAAAAAAGAAATAGCTAAATAGAGGCTGGCATCTGGATTGAAACAAAGGAGGCTTGGAGCCAGACTTATAAAGTGGGGACTAGTATCAAGCAATAAAGTGTTACACCTGCTGAAGGAAAGCACTGAAAGCACATTTGTAGACACAATCCTCCCGTATAGAAAGGCTTTTGTCAACAGTTGTTGAGCAGACATAGGTGGTCGATCTACAAAGACAACAAATAACATTGTCAGGGTGTTAAAATATATGACTCTGTTGTTTTATTTAAATAGCACAAATCAGCAACAGCAATAGCATTTATTTTCAGACAGCCCTGCATATTTTTCAGAACTGTTATCAGCAAGGTTCCTGCTCTGCCTTTAGTTAGATTTATGGTGTCAACTCCTACACACTGAAAATACACTTAAGGTCAACATCAGCATGCATTCTCCTTAAAGTGGCACAGGCTTAACCATGACAAGATACAAAGGGAGTCCAGAGGCAGGTGCTGAGCACTAGTGCTGACCGCTCCAATTCTAGGGAAATAAATCCCATTTGGGAGGTGGAGAGCTATTGTACCAGAATGTAAGCCTAGAGAAGAGTGCAACTCATGAGAAACAGCACTTACCCCAACACTATCTGAAGGGTAACTATCAGGGGGGAGGGAAGGGGTGTTATTTTCCCACCATTGTCTCTTCAGACTGGAATGCTGCACAGAGTTTATTGCTTGCTTAGCTCCTGTGAAAGTGCAGTTACCTGTCTATCATGATCCCAGTACGGTTACCGGTACAATAGAGCTGCCTTATACCCCACCCCATTTTGTCAAGAGGCTCCAAAGACAGCAGTGGATGATGGAAACAGCTGTGGTGATGCACATGCCTGAAACCTCATCACTCCATTTCAGGAAGGGCTGTGCTACCCATCTGGCTGTCTCACTTCCTGTGCCAACCCCACAGGGGCTGCATCACGGGGCTCTGCTACTCCCACTCCTGCCACCTGCTTCACTGGAGCACAGCAGCGACTGTGCACTGCTTGTGAGCCCTTTGTGAAGGGCTCAACACATGGGAAGTCTGAATTGTTGTGAGATGACCACTGTGCCAAATAGCATCGTGTTTTGACACCTGATTTTCCATGGATTTAGCACAGTTTAAAACAATTTAATGTTGTTTTAATGTGATTTTAATGCTGACCTCAATGTGAACAGAATCGGGAGTTTATTTTATGTCTCCTTCCAAGGTTCTAGCATACCACATCAAGCAGGTTTCTGGCAAGCACTTCTTATAACTGCAGGTGTTTCTAAATTTGAATTTTAATAGAGTATAAAGAAATCCATTTTTGTTCATAATGTATTATCCCCTGCTGGCCCTGACACATACTATTCAGCATATGTCTTGCAAGGAGCTGCGGAGTAACAAATTAAAATAATATCCACAATAGATAAAGGCTGTTTTCCCCAGTGGATGATGGGAAAATGATTGGGTTTGTAGAGGGCAATTCCTCGCCCTCTTGAAATTTGAGGCCCAGAAGGATGGAGCTTTTGTGTGTCTGTTTAAAAGGGCTGAAATCCATTTATACATCAATGTCATCTCCTGCTAGAGAAAGCCAACATTGTTGATGTCATTCTTGTCAAATACAAACAATTTGTTTTCAAGAAAAGACAAGCACAAAGCTTCTTGTCCACTAAACGGAACACATTAAACATGACCCTTTCTCTGGGTGCATGTACACCAGCACAAGAAAGTGCAAAAGATATATAATTAATATTAGCTAACACATATTAAGGTTAATTGTTGCTTCTCTGAACACTTAATCTGCAGGCAGTTGACAAATCTCACAGTGAATAAAAGGAGCTTGTATTTAGGTCACACAAAGTCATTACTGTTTTTTAATTTAAACTGTGCACTAGATTAAAACACAAGAGTATTTCAGGAGGACAATTCAGAAGCAGTAGCAATAGGCTGTCATTTGGTGTAAAAAGTTTCCCCAGCACACCCCAGGGACATGTTAATCAAAGCTTTTTAATGGATTCAGTCTGATCTGTGACAGGCTTTGTTCCAGAGATGGCATTTGGAGGATAGAGCTGCAAGTTATCAATAAGACACAGTAATTGCTGGGAGTGATTGAGCCTTGTTCCTTAGGCTTCATACCATTCAGTCCTTTTTATTATCAGTCAAGGCCAGAGATGTCTTGCAATAGGCAGTCGAGTGATGACTTGTTTCTTTCTTTAATCTTAAATCATATAATGAATGTGATTCTGTGATTCTGTGAAAATGAAGCAACATGAAAATTTGCATTAATTAAAAAACACGTACAGCTTGCTCTTGTTTTTCCTCCACTATGTTTTATATTATTTATGCCAGGATCTAGAGGTAATTTTTCAACCTCTGTCACGTACTGATAAATCCTTTTTAAGAAGTGAAAGCCTTTCACAGCTTGGTTAAAGGCTTCAGTTCTTTCACTGACAGTTCTTTATTAAGTTGTTCATTATCTTCTGGAAATCAAAGCACTGGCGCAATCAGTAATGACTAGGGATAACACTTATCAACCTCATGGATAGTTAGCCCTACATCCATTTAGTGAAGATAACTCCCAACACTGCAATGAAAATGCTTTCGTTCTATTCAGGAAGGTAATGGAAACCTAACATTTTTATAAAGGGAAAGGTCATAATCCTCCTTTTGTAGCAGCACAGTCATTCCCATAGCAACAGATTATACCTAAAGCCGCTAGGGATTATGACCTCTCTGTGTGAACAAACAGGAGGAAAATTTGTTTAGCAAAGTTTTGAGTGGTAAAAGGCAACACTAGACAACCTCCTGTCTATGCACTCGTAACACAGACTTGTACACAGCAGCAAAACTGGTTTTGTTGTTTCTGATCACAAGCATGTTTTTTTTTGTGCAGTGAGAGCATAAATGGTAATAAATTCTGCCCACTGCATTTTTCTTTTCTGGATTTCTGCTTGTTGGAAATCAAATTAAGGTTAAGGTAATCTGATAACATTATTCTGCCAACAGTTTGACCACATTAGCAGATGAAAGCTGCAGCCTGCTTAAAGACAAAAATGGGGGAGTAAGAATTAGTCCTATCTTGTTTTTACCATCCAGTAAATAATTGGCCAGTATTTATCCATAATCACAAGTAATTATGGAATATTTTAAAGCATTTTTAAATCTGTCATATGAAAAAAAAATGCTGTTACTGGAAATTTTAAAATGTCAGTTTACAATAAGATTTAGGAAAAAAAGGGATGAATATTGCACAGCTGTCAACGGTTTGCAGGACAGTTTGACCCAGTACCGTGACAATTGAGGCAGAGGACCCACAGGCCCACACCCCAGGGAAGGGGAAGGGGGAAAGGGAAAACAGAAAAGGGAGATGGGCCTAGGAACAAAACAGCGGCAACGATCTGAGGAGGAAAGCTAATTTACTAAATAAGATATCAGAAAGCAAAATAACACAATATAATATGATATAATTGGAATTGAGGCAAATGAATCAAATAAAATGAGCAAGAGAGAGTGTCCGATAAACCGAAGGCCTTACGCTAACGCTGAAGGCGGACGGCTGCAACAAACACCCACTGCTGAGTCCATCCCCAAGGGAAGAGGGACAGTCCTATGACCACAGACAGTTTTTATCTTTCCCTCTGAGCGGAAACACGTAAAAATACAAAGCATCACACAGTCCCCTGGGGAATGTAGTTCTTCTCTGCTGAGGCAGGCATATCCATAACTATTGATGATCCACGGAGCTGGAGCATTAACTCTTCAACTCCCTATACACCACATGATGTCATGGTGTGGAACATCAACAACAAAGCAAAAACCACAAAAACATGACAACAGCATTCAGACTACTTTTACTGATTACTTTTACTTTTATCATTTACTACTTCTGATGAAATACCTTTTACTTCTAATATCAACAATCAACATAGACATTTTTATGTACCTCCTTTTTTCAAAGAGTTGAGCCTTGAAAAGATGGTTTCACTTGTACTGAAACAACTCCTGAAACATCATATTGTACACAATTTTTATTTTTGTCTTATGTTGTTTAGTGCTGGAGTGGTGGAAGAGAGAAGTGTCACAGAATTTACCATGAAGCAGCTAATGGAGTAATTACCCTGTTTATTAAGTCTTTACTCCACAAATATTTGTCTGTGTTTGTGAAATATTCTGAAGTTATTAATTAGAAAACACTATAAATAACATTCACATGCTCTTCTAAGTTTCTGGCATATATATGCTAAAATTGGAATGGCTGGATTTTATAAATGCATAAATTAATGTATGGACTTACTGATTTTTCCTTATTCTATCTTAGTTTAAAAGCTGCATAATTTTCTTGTTATGTTACTAATGTATTGCAAATTATTTCACTGAGAAGTAAAGCAAGACACATTGCCTTAGACACAGGAGCAATCTATGTTATATTTTGTCACATCTCAATGTGTAATTGTTCACAGGTTTTCTTTTAAAGATGTGAGTTCTCGAATTAATCTGCATGTGGCGTACAAAAACTGAGACTGAGGACAAGCATTTTCCTGGTGATACGTACTATGTCATTACTTTCTTCTCTCTTTGTAATCTACTATTTATGTAATAGGAATCTGAACAGCAGAGGTCATGACACAAGACATATTGTACTGGGGCAGTGGGAGCATAGAATAATAGAATCACTAAGGTTGGAAAACACCTCTGAGATCATACAGTCCAACCATCCACATCACCAATACTTTCTACTTCACCATGTCCCTCAGTACAACATCTTAGCATTTCTTGAATGCCTCCAGGTGTAGTGATTCCATCATCTCCTTAGGCAGCCCATTGCAGCACCTGACCACTCTCTTGGAGAGGCTGTATTTCCTAATTACCAACCTGAATCTCCTCTGGCATAAAACACAGTCATCCCACGGTCCATTCTCTCACTGGTGTAAGGTAAGAAAATAAGGCAAATCTCAAAACCTTAATTCAATATTTACCCTAAAAAATAAAATTTATTCCTCAGACTTTTTTTTAGAGTAATAACAACTCATATATATTTTTAGCAAAAAAAAAATTTTTCATTAAAATATACCTAGTCTTGACATTTTAGAAAAAGGTTATGTGATATGCTTTGCAATAAGATGGGTAATTAAATATAAGTAAGCATTTTATAGCCTTTACAAGTTGTTTATACAATGGAATAAGTATTTGTCTGCAGCTACTTAAAAACTTGTTCCCAAAGCAAAGCAAGTTAAACATATTTGTAACCTACTTCCAAGGAAATTCATTTTTAATTTGCCTCCTACATTGTTCAGTTGACAAAAGATGAAGATTTTGTCCCAGACATGTCAATCTAAGAGGATTACACTCTCTGCAGTACAGATTAAAAGAAATGAAGCTTTCCTTCATCGCTCTTAATATCTGCATTATCTCTTTGTCCATGCGACTGACATGTAATGGTCAGATATCACTTCTTCAAGTTTCATTTCTTAATGTAAAATAGTTATTGGAATAGGTGTTGAATTTAGTCCACAGAAATGAGCCCTTCTTTCAGGCAAGAGCCCAGAATAGGGAGAAAAAAAAATTAAGAAAGATGTTGAAGTATTCAGTATAAAAAGCCTTCCATAAAGTGCTACTTTGTCTTGTTTCCAGAAGCAGTTTTTTAGATCACATATCCTTGAGCAAGACAAGAAAATCATTTCCTTTCTTGACTTCTTTGAACAAGAGAGGAACAATAAGAGCATGGTCTCTACTTGATTCAGAGCACAAATCTGTTACTCTGATGCTTGGAAACATTTTGTATTTTCTAAAATCACTAATGATCTTCAACTTTCTAAGAATAACTGGTTCCAGACATGTTCAGATGATAAAATTTCTTTTCCTTCAGTAAAGTCTAAAATGACTAATTCTCTATCAAGTTGTCACTTATGAAAGGAAAAGCTTTGACAAGATGAGGGTCAGGTGCCCAGTTTCTGATCTAATTTATTGCAGTGTAATCCCAGAACCTTTCAGTGGAGTTCACTTTTGATTTCTAGCACTGTAATCGACTCAATCTCAGCCCAAAGTTTTTATTAAAAGGAAATTAAATAAAATGCTTATCCAGCACATTCAGATTTTTAAGGGAAGCTAACTTGAGTCTGGGATGTATATAATATACATAAGGTGCCAAACCACAAGGTGATTTTGTCTCCAGTGACAGAGTATCCATGTTTAGCTTCTTTTCCCCCAACGACCTGTTACATTTATATTTGTCTCCTTGATTCTTGGTCTGCCTGCAAAAGTGTTAGTGCCAATGTCTGTACATCTGCAGAGAGGTATTTATTTCACTGAAGTACTACACTGGTGCAGGCTGGCATTTCTGTGAATTTTCCCACAGGATAGAGAATTATAACTTTAATCTCATCAACCAAAACCTTTCCAACTGGTCTGACAATCACCAGTTTGGATTTCAAAATTTATTTTCAACAATTATGAGAAGATACAATAATTTTTACTGCACTTATCAGTTCTCTGGGCTGTTTTCTATGGGGACGACCACCAGAACTTCTTTAAAAAGGTCTGTAATTCATCCAATTTTCTGCATAACGCTAATACATATGTTAAATATCTGTATATTTACTTTTTTTTTTTCCAATAAAGGTCTCATGAGAAAAATGTTTATGTAAAGTAAGAGTGAGAAGAAATTAGGATTGTCTTCTGTCAGAAAGTAATTAGGAAATTCAGTCTAGCAAATGGATAGGAGATTCAGCTTTGCTGAGGATTGAACTTTTCATATCCTAATAATTTCAGTGAAAGCTGAGTTTCCTGAGGGTTGGAGAAGAAGAATTCAATGCCTTTTAACATATGGTGAGATATTTTTATTGGCTGCTGGAATAGCTATGGAGGGAAAGAGGTCTACATGTTTTGGAAATTCAGTCTCATAATAGAGGCATGACGTGTGATGCCTCAGGAATTGAGGAGAAACCATTGGAGAGAGACAGTATGGTTTGATGTTAATATAAACTTCTGAATGAAACATAGCCTTGGGGTCTGCCAAAAAGAGAGAGAATCAATTGCCATGATTCTGCAATAAAAAACTTTCTGTTGACTCTTTCACATAACATTCAAGTACCTTATATGCTTGCAAATCTATTGTCAGTACTTCTGGATCTCTCAGTTAGACAGAAAAGCTTGTACTAATCTATTTTTACTATAAAGTAATATAAGGTAATTTAATATCCAGTACTGCTGACTTTCAAAATAGTTCAGCACCTGATTAGGCAACAATCTGAAGAACATAATGAAGCATTTTCTATGCTACAAACTGTGGCCCAAGATCACTAATATTCAGTATTATACACCTTTAAAAATCAACTTCTCTAGAATAACTTAAATAAATCCAACTAGCTTAGTTTCAGTCAGACACGATAACCAAGAGAGAAAGTTAAAATATCCCCCTAAAACTGACTGCAGAACAGATATTCGCCATATACAGTTATCAAGGACACTTAATCCTCTCCCATCCTTCACCTCACAGTGTTCAGTTATCTGCACAGCGCCCATTTTCTGTGCTGTAGCTGAGGATGGGCTGTTTGGCCTTCTAGCCAATTAAATAGTGCCTCCATCTGTGTCAAGAGAAACAAAAGAGAACGCTCAAAGGCAACTGGGAGATGTTTACAGAAATGCAGAATAATTTTATATAAAATACAAATTTTCAAGTAGAGCATGGATAAGATTTGCCTTCAATGGAACTGAGAACAAAGGGGATTTAGTTCAGGAATAACATGCATAACCAAAAGAACGTCAGTAAATATGTACATGATGTTTTATTTTTATTTTTTAATTAATTAATTAATTTTTTTAATGAGTCCTAAAAGAAAACTGTAATTAAGGCAATTTCTTTTTAATTCTTTTTCTTGTAGAAGGCAGTACTTCTGCCACCATGCTACAGAAATAATCAGATTTATAACTTCATGAACCTGACAAATTCTAACAGTTTTTCCAGACATAGAAAATGATTTCTTTATGCCAAGGGTGATTTTATGAGATCTACTAGTCAGACATAGCTGCATAAATGTGTGTATTCTTTTAAAAAGTAATCAATTTCAAGTATAGAAAGATATTAAGTCTCTTAAATAAGTATATAGACTCTAGGATATCCTATCCTAGGTCTAGGATCTGAAACTTTAATGATCCAAGCACAAAGAAATAAGATCCCTATAGAGTGGCAATATTGTTCTAATGGTTAAGGGAAGAAAGTTTAACACAGAGTAGCAAGAGAGCATCAAAACTTGAAATTGTGAGGTATTAAGCTTTTGTTATTGTTCCATCTTTTGTTAAGTTTGTTGCACAGAAATATTTGCTAAGAAATTTTTAATTTCAGGACCACTGTTTTTCAATCAGCTTAAAGAAAGAAATGTAGCAATAAAGTTTAGTATGCTTGGGGTTTTCTCACGTGCTGTACTGAGAAAAATCTCACTATACATCATGTTTGCTTCCTGGGATATCATCAAGTATCATGTCTGCTACATGATTTTTAAAAATGTAAATGATGCTTAGAAGTACTCACTTTTAAATTCACTTCAGAGAATATAACATAAAGCATTAACAAATGCAGCTGATGTTTCCTCCAAAAACTATCCTGTTTCACTGAATGGTTTGAGAAGGAAATAAAAGCCTCTACAAGAAAAGAATTACATTCTTGGCTGAAATAAAAATCATTGTGAACCAGAAAATGTGAAATTCTTCTACTTATTTTAGTTGTTATCACACATTTTATTAGCTAATGTTGATTTATTATTAATTTTCTACAGTCAAAAAACATTAACATCAATGCTTTACAGATTTTCTTGTGCTTCAGGATTTACTAAAGTGAAGAAGAAAGTTATTGGATCCAAAAAACTTTATTTTATATTATTGTAGAAAACAATTCTGCCCTAAGGAATCAGAAGATAGGATACTTACAATGAAGAGCACTTTCTGCTTCTTTCCATGCAGTTTAGACTAGAAACATGAAGCTCAGATCATCTTGTGCACCATGATAGTAAAAATATTCTCAAGGCATTTTTTCTTTCTCTAGTTTCTATTTTCTTTACTGCCCCTTACACTCCCACCCTATCTTTCATTTTGAATATTTGAATTGCTTTTTCTTAATTTTAGATAGTACTTCATGAAAATTTCTGATTGTATTTATTCTGATAGCACTGAATATTAATGTTTTTTTGGTCTGCATATTTTACGAGTAAAAACTGTCTATTTTGGAAGGCCTAGAAACTGAAGTCACCTGCCTTTGAACATAGAGACAGTAGCTTTTCCACAATGACTTCTGATATATCCTGGAGAATGGTTCAAACAGAGTTCCTGAAATTGCACTGAGCTGTCTGTAGTTACCACTGCTGAAAAAAATTCCTCCACAACAGATGGGCTTGCCCTGACACTGTCGCCCTTTGTGAGTATTTATTCGATGGAAGCTCAAGTGCCTTAGAATTAAAAAAAACCCTCAAAACATTATGGCTTGAGTTCATCTAGCAGCTCATGGCAGCTCATGTGTTTAACTCCTCTCCCAGTCATGGGCTCAAACTATTCACCCCTGCCACTTCTTCACTACCTTTACCTGATTCATTAGGAGAAAAAAAGGTAAATCATTTCCGCACTTGGTTCCTCATTAGTACAAAAATATGTCTGTATCACACTCACAATTCATAAGTGCATCCACATGAAGAAATAAGTTGAAAATTAATTTGAAAAGATGTTTAAAATATTTCTTCTTTCCTAAATTAAGGTACTACTAATTTTCTTCCTCCTGATTCTTTCCAGCTGTGCATACAAGATTTCTATCTGCAATAGCTACCATACAATCCTCTAGACATAAATCTAAATTCAATTTTGAACAGTATCCTGTTCCTAAATACCACTAATGATTAGGTGTTTATTACCATTTTATCCAGCAGAATCATATTAATGCCAAAATGGGAAGAACAAGAACCTCTATTATAGGGGAACTGTTTGGTCATGGTTTGAACTGGTAGACTGAGCACCTGGTGAAGCACTGTGGCTGGCCCAGGGAGCAGGGGAAAATTGTTTACGTCTGTCCTCTCCACACGACCAGAAAGAATGAACCCAAATTTGAGTCACCCTGGATTCATATAAGGGCCACTGAAGGGAAAGCATCTTTTTGGGATTCAGCTGCTTCTTGAAGGGGAGTGCTATATAGCCAAAGAGCCCCTTCACCACCTGGATGAGTTCAACTCTACTTTCTGTGTATGACTAATAGCCTATGTGTAAGCATTGTGGCTGATAATGCCAAGAACCTGTCAGAAGAAATTTTGCTTCTTCTTGACTAGAGCACCTGTTCTTAGATGAAAAACATAAAGCACATCGACTTCTTCCAGTCAAAGAGAGTAATTAATATGCTTTCTTTATTTATTTACTTTTTTGTTCTGCTGGATACTTCTTAGCTAGTAACAGGAAACACACTTCCACAATTAAGAATTTAATAAAGCAGAATCTGCAGAGGTGACTGAAAAGTACTCAAAGAACTTCAGTTCTGGGGAAAAAATTATAGAAACGAAGATAAATCTAGTTCAGTGCTAAAGGGATGACTGTACTTTTAGGGTTATATTAGTTATTTGTCTTGCTAGTTCTAAATTCTCCTTCTGGTGATAGCTTTGTATTCAAAATGCTAATCTTGAATTATTGGATTAGGATGGTTAATGTCTACATGGATGTAACCTCTTTATGTCAGCTGTGCTACATGTGTATTTTTCTCCAAGGCACTACAGTTTGTAAGTCTGCCAGATCTTTGCATGAGACTTCTACAAATCAAAAATATACTTGTAATTTCTATAAAATTTCAAGAAATCAGATGGTGATAAAATTACCATCCAGTATACACATGCATACCACAGAAGCCTAATTTGGCTTACAGATACCCTTAAACAAAAAATAAATTTAGTTGTGCTTTTGCCTGAAGAAAACAGGGACTTCTCCCAGATGGTTTGCATTATTTTACAGGCTACATCATGTCTATATACCCAGCAGCTCCAAGCAAAGAGAATAAAAAATGAGAATCATTCTTTTCATCTGAGGATAACTCACAATACTTGTGTTATGTTTTGTAAATATGGACATAAATTTGAATTTCAAAAATTTTAATGATTTATCATTTATAGCTTAACACTCATGATATATACACAGGCAGAAACTCAGAATATGTTTTACTGTGTCAAAAGCTGACTTAAAAGAAAGAAAAAAACCTCTTTTTTCATCTGACAGGTATACAAGCAGATTTCTTAGCACCTAGATCTTAGTGAAGCCTTGAAGAACTCTTAGTGTGGTGTTTGCAGATAAAGAATGAGTATTTGCGTATAGGTGAGCAGAAGTATGATTTTATGTTTGATAATCACACTGAGTGTGTGTGTATGAAAGAAATAATGGATCTTTTCTTCTTATTTGTAATTGTGTAATTGTGCATAACTTGCTTGTTTCTACCTTAAGTGCACAAAACCCTGTGGAACAGAGACAGACTTGACTGAATGAAACATACAAAGTGTTCTTTATTGTAAACATACATAATGCTATTATGGGTAATAATGGCAGTGCTGTCACTGTACTAAGGCTTTGGTCACAGATAGCTCATTCTATGCTTATTTACTTCACAGACTTCCTTCATTATTCAAGAAAAACTTTGGAAAGAATCTTCTTAATTAGACATCTTTTCTCCCTTATGTTGTAGTTGAAATGCCTAGTCACCTGCCTCACACTTCTTCTGACTTGTTCCTATGCAGTATTTCCCTTGTCTCTTTATCCTTTCAAAGTGGCTTGTACCCAAAGTACAAGAGCCATCAGCTGTGATGTGACTAGATTCAACGAAGAATAAGGAACATATGAAACTTTCTCTACATAAAAAATAGATTTCACAGCTCTCCAACATGAAACAAGGACAATTTTGGCTGGAAAATATTAGAGATTTATTAAATTATTTGTGGCATAAAGAAAATGGCTAGGAAATGATTGTCTCATTTATTAATTGTATTTAGTAATATGATCTTAAGATATGAAGAGCATTCTGGAAAAACATCACATTCAAAACAAATGGGAGGAAGCATTTCTCCACACAGTTTATAGTTCTGCTGCAGAACTCTCTCCTTAGGTAACTGCCCGCTTCATCAAATAAATAAATAAATAAATAAATAAATAAATAGATCAAATGTATATTCCAAAGAAAATCTTTGAATGGTTTAAATTATTCTCTTCAAGGGAGTTACTTTAGGCAGTGAGTAAGTCTTTAATGTTTCTGTAAAGTAGCAAAATTGTAGAGTTGGACAAAGAAATACTGAAACACCACCAAAAACATAACCCTTCCCCTCCGCCCTCCCAGTTGTGTACAGTAAGCATTATGACAAAACTTGATTTGGCACACTTTCTTGACAATATTTTGAAGTAGTAGGAAAAGAGAAATTCTGAACTAGTTTTCTTTAACGTATGTAAATATTCAAGGATTGTAATTCAGAGCACTATAGAGTAACTCAAGCTTCTGTGGTTTTCTAACCAGCCATCAATCTCAAAGGCAGAAACCAACTTCATGAGACAATTAAAATTAGTATTTGTAAAAGCACTTGAGAGTTAACTGGAAGTTAGCATACCCTGAATAGCCCAAGTCTGTACAGTGGTGTGTGTCTTGTCAACTCCCAGTGCACTCCACTAAATCTGATGGGATGAGTCTTAGGCAGCAACCTGGGAGATAAGACAGGAGTAAGTCTTCATCTCCACTGATCTTTCAGTAGCTGAGAGTTTGAGGGGATGTAACTTATGTTGTCTCCTGTTTAATCAAAAGAAGTGGCAGTGATTTGCAGATTTATGGTGGAATGGAATAGGAAGCTCTCTGAGAACTAACTTTTTTCACTAAGTTTGAGTATTAGGTTGGAAATGTATTAAACTTTTTAACAGGAAGTTCAAAAAAACCCTACCTTTCAGAGGTTTAAAAAAATCTGGTATTTTTCACTAGAAACAGATAAACATTCAGTGCATTCGGTGAAAGTGATTTCTGTACTACTTTAAGTGAATAACTGAATCAGGGGGAAAAAAGAGCAGTAAATTCTGTTGAAGCATTAAAGTGGAAGGGAACACTAATTCCAGACAACTTTATAGTTAACATAAAAAAATTAGGTACTTCTATCATAGTGTTCATCTTAGCCTAAAGTAGGCATTTAAAATAACTGCTTTTAGGGTGCAAGATAGCTAATCTGTTTTTCTCAATTGACAGTAGGCAGGCATAGACTGACTTAGAAAAGTGCAAGTTGTTGATCTCTGAAAGTGAGAATCCCATCCTAAGGGATTAATACAAATCCTATTACAGAATGAAATTAATCAACAAATTTTATGTTGGAAGTCAGCAGGGATTCTGCTTTAGAAAGGAAAGAAAAGAAAACAAAACAAAATGAAAAAATGATGGAATAACTAGAAATTCTTTGCTTTGCAGACTTCTAACTATGTATATTATAAGCTTTCTGATACAAAAACTACTATTATAATCTCAATTTCTACAGAGATTATCAGTTCTAATTTTTTTCTGTACATAAATACAAAACTGGAATAATAATCTCTATAACAATTAGGCTGATGCAATTTCATATTACCATTTTATATAAAAAGTTAATTATAAGATTATAAGAAAGATAGATGCTTAACATTAGCATACCATGAAGTTTTGAATGCAGACATTGAATTTTCATGATTATATAGAATATCACAAACATTATCATATTTCTATGACCGCATTTGAAACAAGCTGTCTGTCAGAGAATTAATTAGCTCAATTGAATGCCATCATGATATCAGCTATAAAGTCCAACCAAAACTAATTATTTCAGTCTTATATTTGTCATGCTAAGTAATTCCTCATGAGGCATTATATTGAAAAAATACTCTCATTTCTCTTCTATTTCTACATGGAACTTCTGTCATTACAGTCATCCTATTTTGCGATCCTGTCTGTATTAGTGGAATCCAATTTGAACATAAACTAAAATGAAACTAATCTTACATTTTCAGTGTTCTCAAGTCATTTTGTGATTGTTGTGGAAAATGCAGGCAGATTCCTTTGTTGTTGACATCAGAAGTGGGGGTCACTCTGGGCCTGATAAATACATTCTAAGCTCAAGCAAAAATTGATTTCCTTTTTTTAAAAAGAAAAGCAGCTGGCATCACAATGAATAGCTTTCTTTCGATTTTTCTTTTCCACTGAAGCATTCAGTGAATGCAGCAAGCATAATAGGCTGAAGTAAACAGTGTCAGGTTCTGTTTAATCAAGAGCTCTTTTAAACTAAGTGGACAAGTTACCATCAGTGCCTGAAACCCTGTAAATGGCAGAAAAGACTTAAAATGAGTTTGTTTCCTGACAAGTGTTTTGATGACATTTTGAAGAATGGAAGGATACTTTCCTAATTACTGTGGCTGCCATGTGTTCAGTCATGATGCTGTTTCATTAATGAGTGTCATTAATACAGCTTGTGTAAGACAAGTAGTAGAATTAGAGATTCAGAGATATATATGCCAGCAACACAGAATGTCATAAACAACAAAAATGTAAGTAGACCCTTTCAATTTGCCTTTGTTCACATTTATTCATTGAAGTAGTTTGTATCTCAAACTGTTTTATAAACTAAGAGACCTCTGTCATAGGCTGAAAAAGGAGAAAGTACAAAAAGAGTAAAGATAATTTTTTTCAGTAAGGTCACCATTAAGGGGTAGGTGCTATTTGAATGGAGTGCGAGTTAGAAATAAGAGAACTATCTATAACAGTTGCTGAAATTGGTCTCTCTGAACATGGTCTATCTTCTGCCTCAGTGAGACACTGAATTAGAAGACATGCAAAGCCTTTGGTAAATAGGATAGGATATATTCTGGGGTAATATAGTAAGTCATGAGAACTAGCAATCTGATTTGCAGTTGGCTACTGCTGTTTTTTCTAGTAAGTTTCAACAAGGGAATTTCAGTTTTGACCAGACTCTGCCATAGCAGAGCATGTATTTACTCATTAAGAAGACTTGGATAAATTTTTTGTCGCTCTTCATGAAGTATAGTCTTATATAAAGTAAAAATCATATACAGAAATTTAAGCTATAAGGTTACCAAGGACTAGTTCTCAATATCATGAAGATGCCTTTCCCCACAGTACGCTGAAATTTACTGTTACTGAACTTAGGAAAGCTAAAATTGATTTGTCTTTTGGGGCATATATTTGTACTCTTACAGCAACAGTATAGAAGGGCTTGCTGAGTTCTTCCTTTTTCCAGCTGATACAAGGAAAAAAAGATTTCTCTGAAGGACTGGTGCAATTTCTTGTCTTTTGTTGACAAAAACTCTCTTGAAGTGTTTATATATATAGTTTGTATCCAAAGGCAACTGTTCTTTTACACAGAAAACAGGATTCCTAGCAGCTTCTCTTGTGACTTACAGCTCCAATCTTCCACTGTGTTATTCATTTTATTTGAAGCACACATAACAAATAAGATCAATTCACATTAAAAATATCAGTATGAAAAAAAAAATTTCCATGAAAAATATGGCATTAATTAAAATAATTAGAAGTGCTTAAATATTTTGCTTGCACAAAGGCAAACTTTCATTTTACTGTTCTGAATGTTGATGGTTTTTTAAATATTTCTATTAGCATTATTGGCAAGTGTAATGAGACAGACTGATAGAAGAGAGGCAATTACAACTGAATATTACAGAAGGAGTTAAAAATGTGAATTAAAAATATCAAAGAGGAAAGATAATGGAAAGGTGGTGGTGGGAATGTTAAGATATTAAGGTGGATATGCCAAAGTAATAAAGAGGCTGGTGTAGCAAAAAGACTTTCAAAGCCCTCAAGCTTTACTAATTGCAACAAAATGAGCACTAGCTATCAAAATAGGTGCAATCCATGATGGAAATAAAGTGAAGCGGTATGCATTAGAGGCCAAATCTGAGTGTCTGACTTTTTTCTGATATTGTTTTCAGACTTACAACACATTGTTAAATCCCTCTGTTATATAGAGTTGAGAAAAAGACATAACATTATATCTCTTAGTTGGTGTAACAGTGCAAGTAGTAATGTAATCTGACAATAACTTCAAAGAAAAATATATAAAAAGAGTATTGTGATACAGGAATGGATATATTTGGCTTGCTGTCAGGTGTGGTCACCTCTTTCTCATTCTCTGCTTAAACAAGTATAGAACTATTCCTTGATTTCTGTTACTTTGCAAATATCTTACGAAGAGTTGTGTCACAAATATTAGAGATGGAATCTATCCTTAAGACTGTTGCATTGCCAGAGCCTCCAGAAAGCCTTTGGACAACCAACTTAAAAGACAGCTTCTCTTTTGATGTTAATTCTGGGCTACAGGGCATTTCCTCTCTGCTAGAACATGTAAGACAGTATGGCATTTTTAAACAGAAACATCAAGGATTTCCATCATTTCTATATATTTTCCTGTGGTTTTACTATAAGCTATATGAAAACAGGCATAAATTAATTTTTAATTGGGACTAGAGGATTTTGATTTATTCATTTATTTTTTTCTGTTTGGATTAGATGATTATACAGGCCAAATTGAAGGAAATAATGGCAAGGAAATTTTTGAATATATTTATTTGTCCAAAGAGTCACAAAAATCAGTTGGTTGAGAATTTGTTCTTCAAATAGAAGTTTGAAATACCTATGGAAAAATTGTGCTGTTTTTTTGTTGGTTTGTTTGTTTCATGTGTGAATGGAACAGAATATGAATATTCTCTGATCCTATTTTTTATTACTCAAATATCATATCAGTGACACTACTGTAGCTTTTGCCACGCTAGAGGTCTGTCAGATTGCTGTCTTTATTGACATCAATATTAATTTTGTGTGTGTGAGTGACTCTCCACAACAAAGCCTGAGATAGCAGTTTTCACTGATCACTGATACTTTGTGGTGTCTTGGAAATTCCTCCATGCCACATCTGTATGTTAGCAATTCAAAATGACCTGTCTTCTACTGACCCTTTTCCCATAAGCAGGATTTTCAGAAGGAAATAGGGGAGAACTATGGATGCAGAGCCACTTTGTACCCTTGATTCTTGCTGCTTGGTATTGCAAAAATTTTCTTTTACTTCACTGTATGGCTCTTTAGAATGTTCCTAAACCTCTGTGACAGAGACCGAGGCTGAAGATGTATACTACAAGTGAGATGTGAAGAAGCAAGTCAATCAATCATGGGTACTATGGCTACTATGAAAAAATCTAGAGATCCTTATTTATTTATATATTTAAAATTAAAAAAAAAAACAAACAACCTTTATTCTCATAGGATTAGGATTCTCAAATTACATTTGAGATTTAATTCAGTGTGTAGCCTACATCTGATCCATCTAAACAGAAATTTAAAAAGTAATGCAAAAATAACAAAATTACATTTCCTTTAAATTCTGCCAGGCAAAACCAAACTTAATGTATCCAGAAAAATTCAGGTCATTTGAGTCACTTCAGGTTGAACCTACATTTGAGTGAACATCACTGACATATTCTGAGAAGAGTATTGTCCTGGCAATTTTTGGTAAAGTAGCCCACTTTGTGTATGTGGTGTGGGCAATGAGGATCTACATTCTAGGACCTTAAAAAGATCTTATTCTACCCTCTGAATCATAGAATCAGAATCATATGTGTTGAAAGGGACCCTCAAAGGTCATGTAGTCCAACTCCCTTGCAGTGAACAGAGACATCTACAGCTCACTTAGGTGCTCAGAGCCCCATCCAAACTGACCTTGAATGTTTCGAGGGATGGAGCATGCACTACTAGTTTGGGTAACCTGTTTTAGTGCCTCACCATCCTTTTTCAACAGTAGAAATATTTTTTTCTTATATCTTGTCTAGAGCTCCCCTCCTTGAGTTTGAAGCCATCTCCCTTTATCTTATCACCACAGATCCTGCTAAAAAATCTGTCCCCTCTTTATTATAGTACCTCCTTAAACGCTGAAAAGCTGTTATCAGATTTCCCTGGAGCCCTCTCTTCTCCAGGCCGAGCAGCCCCAGCTTGCTCAGCCAGTTCTTGTAGGGGAGGCGTTCCATCCCTTGGCTCATTTTTATAGCCTTCTTCTGGAATTGCTTTAACGGGTCCTTATACCTGCTGTACTGAGATGTACTTCAGATGTGGATGCAGTACTCCAGGTGAGGTCTCACCAGTTGTTCAAGTTTAAACCAACAGACGGCTCAGTACCACACATTCATTTACTCACTTTCCCCTTCCCAGTGAGATGAGAGGAAAAATTGGGGAAAAAACAAAGAACTCAAGGGTTGAGATAAAACTGCTTGCTAAGTCAGATAAAAGGGTAAGGATATTAGTTATGACTATATGTATATATGAATGTATGTAACAAGTGATGCACAAATTGCTCACTACACCCTGACCAATACCTAGCTAGGTCCTGAGCATCAGAAGAGAGCATGAATAGTCCCACCCACTTTAAAACTTCCTCCACATGATGTCATATGGTGTGGAATATCCCTTTGGCCAGTTTAAGTCAGCAGATGTAATTCTGCACCCTCTGGTCTCTCTGGGTCCTTCACTGAGAATGGTCTTGGCTGTGTATAACTGCTTAGTAGCAACTAAAACCATCAGTGTGTTATCAGAATTGTTTTTCTCCTGGAACCAGAAACATAGAATTATTGCAGACACTCTGAGGAAAAAATCCATCTCAGCTGGAAATAAGACACCAGCACAGACTAAGGGGGCAGGATCACCTCTGTCACACTGCTGGACATACTGCTTTGGTGTAGCCTGGGATACAGTTGGCTTTCTGGGCTGAAATTCTGTGGTAGCTCTAATTTTTGAAGTTCCCTGGTGAAGACATACCAAGTGGGTGTTTCTGAGTGTTTGTACTTCTAAACAGAATGTAATTATTGAGGAAATTAACTTCACAGCTAAAGACTGAGATGTTGTGATAATTTATAGGAGTGAGAACAATATTTTCTGAGCAATCACTAATCTTTTTTCCCTCTTTCTTTTTGGTTATCACTTAATGGCATTCATTAAAACCAGTAACAGGAATTGCTTCTCTTTAAATTTCCTACTGAGTCTCAATTTATTTGGGTTAAATTTTCTAGGAACAGTATATTACTGTCATGCTCAGTTGACTTTCATTATAAAGGTAATAAATCCTCTCTACAGGTTTATTCTTAGCAACACTAGAAACTGGAAAAAAAGTACATATAATGATGCTTACTTGTTAAAATAATTGCGAATGCCAACTCTAGTTGTCAGGTTCAACCTCTCTACCCTGATAAGTAGCAGCTTATTGAAGTTTTTTCTTGCAGGAAAGCAGTCACTGCCTTTGGCATCAAGAGGAGGTTAGCAGGCAGCAAAGGTGTTAAGGTTACATCATTATCAAATCCTCTTCTCATTTTTTCTTCCTTTTCCTACTGTATCTTCTAGCCAGAAAATGCTTCCACTTCCAGAGCAATTGTTTATCCTTCTGTTTAAGCTCAGTGTTGCAAATCATTGGTCATATCAGAACGAATACTATGATGATAATTCATTCAAAGATCCATAATAAGGAAAGAAAATATCATGACTCCCATTTCACAATTGTCTTATTTTTCTGCAACTTTTTTCTACTTGAGATGGCATGAGAAGTTTGTCAAAACTCAACATCATTTGGGAAAGTAGGAGATTGTAGTGTGAAATGGAGGAAAGATTTCACATTAGTTAGAGTCTACTACTATAACTCTAAATATTAAATATGCAGCAATATTTCACTTAGGATGTATTGGTGTTGGTTATACCTTTTATGTGTACAAACATAACCAAAAAAGCACAAGTAAATATGAACAGCTATTTTCTTACCATGGGTAGCCTATGATAAAACATATTGCATTCTCAAAACAACATATTTTAAAACAATCATAGAAGAGGAAGGAATCTAAAAGTATACTACTGTTCATTCCACCAAGCTGTTACAAATTTTACAGAAAGAACATTTAATCAAGAACAAAGCCCCTGTTTGTTATAAGAAATTGTATATTTTTGTAGTTGATGAAATGGGAAATATGCTCAATGCATATCATATGAACACTTTCAGTCACCCAAAGAGCATTACATGAATACAAAGGATTAAAATGAAAACAGAATTTTACATTGTAAGTATGTTTTTAGTCAAGTGGTAATGAATCACATGACGTAGCATCTAGCCCTTAGGGCTTTAGTAAAGCTCACTTTAACTATCAGGCCAAAAAAAGTATAATTCAGAAGGAAGTTAGAGTACTAAAATTGATCAAGTCTTGACTTATGGTGATAAAAATAATACATAGGTGTTGGCCATTACAATTTATATATCATATGCAGATATTTTTTTTCAGCCTTCTCTATTCAAGTGTGTTATCAAAATGGAGATTGGAAGTCAGAGCAAAATGCCATTCATCTCTTTATGGCTACTAACAGATTGGGTACGTAAACAGTTCGCAGAGTTGCATTCACAATGAGAGAAATATTTTATGACTTTGTGCAATAGTAACAGAGGATCTTTGGCAGAATAGCTCTTTGAATGCATAGAGGGTGGATATACTTGTAAGCAAAGGTTAGATACATGCAGGAAACAACAAGAACAAACGCTTTCATAATGCAGTTTGAGCTGCAGTTTGGAATGCACAGGCAGCTGAATGCCAGATGTTGTGGTCACGTGGTACTGAATGAGAGCGAGCATGGTCAGCAGTTTATTTTCTGAAGTAATTTGACACAGAAGATTTCAACTAGCAACTTTCTGTTAAAATCCTAATTGTACCAGTATGTACTTAAAAAGTTGTTGGGAAGTCTGTAAGAGGAGTTGCATATTTTGAATTGAGGTAATCAGCACAAATATCTGATAGCACTCTTTCAGAAGACAGACTTCAACTCCCCTGGTTTTCTTCCATAGTTTTGAATTCATAGAAAAAATGAAACAAAACAAAAAACATAGGAAATACAACATAGAAAACAAATCAGAATATGTACAATGGATTGGACACATGCTTATTAATTTCTGAAAGAAAGAAAAAAACGTATATCACATTCTAACACATCCCAAAAAAATTTGAGAAACTCAAAGCACTCACATAGTGAGTATATGCACTTTTTAACACATTTCACTGTACAAAGCACTCAGAGTCAACACTGAAGTATGAAGCTCCTTATTTATTCCTCTCTAGATATATTTACAGAATAGCAATGTAATCTATGGACAAGAAAACAACCATTGCAACTTTGATATGTGTCAAGAATATCTGCTGAAGCAAAGGGACAAATTTTCTGCTAAATCTTTTAAATCCTGAAACCAACAGGGCACTATTCACGGTTCTGGGTGGCAGGAAATTATGTGCTTGTAAATCTAACTTAAATCTTTGAATCACAAGATTCAAATATCTCTCATGAAGGAAAGACACTTTCTCTTGGCTAGTTACATTGTTGTAAATAGTTAAACTGAACAAAATATGTCTCTTAAAATAAATGCATTATTACTGCTAGATACAAATCATAGAATTCCACATTGTAGAATTCCACATTGTTCCCGTTTTTTATAGTCAAGTCTCTAGGGCAAAAAACTGCATTTGTATCTTTTTTTCACTTCTATTGCTATTGGTGATTTATGTTAATAACACAACTTCAGCATGCTACATTTTTTCTTTTTAATTTTTTGTCAATTAAGCTTTAATTACAGTAAACATATAAAGATTCAGCTAGGCTGTATGCCCTGTCACTGTTCCTTCCTTGAAAATCTTCAATTTAGAAAAAATAAAAATAAAAATTGAATAATAAGCGTAACAACATAAACCCCTCAGTCACTGAGGTTTGTAGTTTTTCTCCACACCTATGCTGTGCTTCCATTCTAATAATATATTTAGTCAAAACTGTGTAGAACTTGTCTGGCAGTCAGGTGAAAAATAAAAGACTTGGTTCAGTATATATTATCTTTATCTTTCTGGGAGAACTTGCCCTGGCATCCAGAGCTGAATACAAGTTTGCCACCTGCAAAACCCAGTATTCACCATGGTATACATAAAGCTTTATTTTCTTACCTCTCAGCAATGATAGAACATCTTAAAATGTCAATTTTTCTGACAGTATCCAAGAAGGTAACAAGTAGATATCAACCCTAGAGGTATGAGACTTAACTACTCTTTCGTCTGCTTTCTCTTACCAAAAAATCAATTCTGACCAAGACAAAAAAAAAAAAAAAAAAAAAAAGATGGAAATATCAATACTTGAAACATATTTTAACAACATTTCTTAAAGTCAAATTTCATAATCATCTGTTAATTCAGTATAAGAATATTGAGATAATTTGAGCAAGATTATGAAGTATATCACCAGTAAAACTTGTTATGCTTATGGCTATAATTGTAACAAATAGTAACAAACAAAATTCTGAAAGTTTTGTTGTACAGAGGGAAATGTTTAGTGGGGAAATATTGGTAGTAGGTGGACTTTTGGACTAGATGATCTGGGAGAACTTTTCAAACATCGACGATTCTATGAAAAAGATCAAGCAAATGAAAGGCCAATATTTTCAAAAGTCCAGTGCAGTTTGTTTCTCAAGCAAAGCCATAGGATTGTCATAGTACCACAAAAAGGAATGGGAAGAGACAATAGCATGGAGTGATAAAGAAAATATGGAAAAGGGAAAGAGAGATGGGGAAAGGGGGAATGGGAAATATAAACAGGAAAAGTAAAAAAAATCCCCTGAGAAATGTCTTGTTTTCAGCTTCAATTAGTGGATATTAGTATTAGTCGTGTTCATATACCACAAGAGGGGATCAGGAAATGTGAATAGTAAATCATCAATACACACACAAACATGAGGAAGAACTTCCTTAATGTGAATGTGTCAGGGAAGATGCTTTAGCTGGGAGCTGGTTAAAATAATCTTCCAACACCCACCTTTACATGATTCTGTGGTGCCCAGATACTCAGGCTTTTGAACATTTTATGAGGAACACAGAGTGAATTCTGGGGTTTGTAGGTGGCAAACTTGTATTCAGCTCTGGATGCCAGGGCAAGTTCTCCCAGAAAAAGAGAGCATAAACAAAACATTAGGTCCATATTGTTAGGAAAGTGTGAAAATTACAGGAAAAAAGATGCTCAGAGAGATTGTGAAGTCTCTTTCTCTGGTGATATTAAAAACCCACCTGAACATCTTGCTTTGTAAACTATTGTAGGGAATCTGCATTTGCAATGGGGTTGGACTCAAGGATCTCCAGAGATCCCTTCCAACACCTCTGAGCCTGTGATTCTATGATCTTCAGTAATAACAAGAGAAACTGATGTTCAGGATCAGGATCCTGATTTCTCCCTTGGACTTTTACCAGACTTTCAGTAAGAAAATCTTTGAAAACTCTGCATGTTGTCAGTATTTAATAACATTCTGAAGAGCACAGTTATAATTATCAATTATAGATTTGTATAAAAAATTGTCTCAGGTACCACTAATATGGTGATATTCATGCTTATTCATGCTTTTGTTTCATTACTGCCTAACTTTGTCCTATGAAGAAGGGAAACTGTGATAACATTTTTAAGCAGAAAATCTTCCCTGTACATAAATCAAATGAAAGAAAAATTAGTTGAAATACAAGGATTGAGCACAAGCGTACAGTATATAATAGTTGAACCAAATGACATGGAAGACCTACTCATGACTGACTTGTTTTGAAGGCTTAATTGCCATGGAATCTTGCTTTTGCCTGTTAGAATGCTGAGCATTTATAACTAAAGATTGCAATTTGAACCTCACATGGATAGCCATAATATTTGCACTATTAACTCCTCACACTTTTCTACCACTTGGGAAATTCTCCACATGGTATAAAACTGTGCACAGCCAGTGGAAGTGCATTTCCAAGTAGACAAAACTGGCTGACTCTCACTTGGGTTTTGCAGTGCCTTTTCCTTATTCTTTCCTGTACTGAGGAGCTTAGATGCTTCTGCTCAGAGGTGCACATTACTAAGCTGGTGCTGTGGAGTGTTCAGCTGATGGTCAGGGTCCTTACCTTTGGATGGCCATCTTACTGGACCCCTGGCATCTCCACTCGTGGTCAATATTTCTGGTTAGATTCACATTGCAAACAGGATAATATAAGTGCATTTTGAAAAAGAGAAGTCATCCCCTTTTCTACAGTAAAGTGGTCTGCATGTTGCTACCACCATCAGGATTCTCTGCAGGCATGTTTTTCCAGGAGGCTCATAAACATAGCATATATTTATTTCTGAAATAGTTTATCTCTCCTGAATTTAACATGCTCTTGGAATTTTTCCTTATAGGACTATTCTTGATGGATAGCTGAACATTTCAGAACTGACTCTTTAATTACTACCCAAGAAAGAGAAGTTGTTTTTATCCTGGAAAGGATGCCCAAGAAAATATTGACTCTGTACAGAAAATTGTTTTTGTCATACCATGTAGGGAAAATACGTATCATATACGGCTTAACACTTAAATTTGTCCTGGAATGACTACTTGTAAGATCTCTTGTGAAAAAAATATAGTCTTTTTTTTTCTTAGTTATTAACTAGGTGGAAAAATACCTTTGCTAATAAGTTATAACTCAGTTGAAAAGAACACAGATTTCAGATTTCATCTTTTTTTTTTTTTCTTCTTAAAAAAAATCACATTTTTTGCCACCTTTTATTTCTCTATAATCATTATTTAAATTTACAATTATAATTCAGCAAAGCTGACATTGGTCAATTTATTATGACCTCCTTTTTTCTAAGTTTGTCAGAGCTGAGAAACTGTATGCTCATAATAGCATCATCACCCCTATTTTAAATAAGTTCGTATAGTAAAACAGGAAAGGTTGCTTTGGGTGTGTTTTTTTGAGATTTAAAATCTGAAGTTTCTCACCTATGACCTTTATTACTCATGTTGTCATTCAGAGTTTCCATTCCCAATGGGAAAGTAGTCAAAATGTTGCTCTTCCTTTTCTTATGAAACGTACCCTATTTCCTTCAAAAGATTTTTCTAAGGAACTTAAAGGAACAAATACACATTCAATTTGCAGCATATGTCATGCACCTTATCCACTCTTGCTGCAATATTTGGTTCTGTTGCTGTATTTCCAACTCTTTTGTTATTGCAGCTCGTGACTGACCATTTATAAAGCAGCCTGTGGTTTGACAGTTTCCTAATTAGATGTTACAAGTCCTCATTACAGCTACTTTCAAACAGCTGAATGAGGCATCTTCAAGTTTTTTAAGGTTTTTTTTTTTTTTTTTTTTTTTTTTTGTCATGGTTTTCACTTCACTAAGAAGGTTAAGCAAGCAGGGATTCTTTATTTCATTTGCAGTCCTTTATTTTCAGATCTCTAGAGCAGATGATTAACAGAGCAACCCTGGAGCGCTTTCTGTTTTGAATGTTGAACTCCACCTAAAGCAGTCCGTTCCTTTTCCCTATTTCAGTCATGAGTTTTGACAATTTATAAATATATTTTAATTCTTAGGTGCTCCAAACAATAGCAACTCTCTAACCTAATCTAATCTTTGGAGGGAGGCTATGCCTTTCTCATGTTGTTTTGCAGACACTTGGGAAGATATTCTACGTATCCCACTTTGCCAGATGGGTCAGGAGATCTTATTTTCTATCCAGATTAATCTACTATGCTGTAACCTAGTTTGAGATTTCAGCCTACATTCTGCTAGAAATCAACAATGTAGTGATGGGAAGAAATCAATTCTTTCTCTGACTGTAAATGTGTTAATAAGTCACTTTTTTTAAAATGTTGCAGCACTTCTTACTAGTCCAAGAAAACAGGCTAAAGAAGTGTGAAGCTAGAAACAGTTAAAAAGTGAACATAACTCAGAATTTGGCCTTAATATTTCTGTGGTATTAGGCTTCATTTGCATAATGATTATCTGCTTTTCCATAGCTTCAGTATGCTGCTTATACCGTACACACAAAATAAAAAGGAAAATTTGTACGAGTGACTTAAATTTTTATATGTCCATATTGAAATACTTTAGAAGACATATTTTTGTAAAGGAAACATGAGGTTCTATCAAGATATATAAAAAAAAAACACTGATTTATTTTGAATGATAAATGTGACATACAGGTAAATATTAATTTATACCTATATCTAAGAGTGGAATGACAACAAGTACAAATAAATACAATCAGTCACATGCAGATATTTACAGAGAGAAAGTAGCAAATAAATCTTTATTTTTCTGTGAGAAAGGTGCTGGTTTTTTTAATTCAAATATTACCAATTAACATTTGCATTGCCTATTAGATTTTCCATTATATATCAAGCTTTTCTTCCACAGTCTCTTTCTTATCAGCAGAACTGTTCTCAGTGAGTTCTCTCAGTCTGCTCACTTACATAGGATGCCATGACTAAGGTGCGGTACCTTCCACTTGGTTTTGTTGAACGTCATTAGGTTCACATGGGTACACTTCTCAAAAGTCACAAGACCCTCTGTATGGCATTTCTTCCTTCTGTTGGAACAACTGCATCACTCAGTATCACCAGCAAACTTGGTAAGGGTACACTTGATATTGCAGTCATTGATAAACTTGTTAAGGAGCACTGTTCCCAAGACAGTCCCCTGAAGGACATCACACATCACCAATTTCCACCTGGATTTAGAGCCATTGACTACAACCCCCTGGCTGTGGCCATCCACATTCTTTATCCACTGAACAGTGCAACCTTTGTATTTCTCCAGTGCAGAGAATGTGGTGTGAAACCATATCAATGGCCTTGTAGGAGTACTTGCTGTGTTGCTTTCCCAGCAAATATCCAGGTGGCTGAAATCCCCCATGAGAATTACAACCTGCTAGAACTATGCTTGTTGCTGACATAAGAAGGCTTCATCAACAGGCTCCCCTTGTTCGGGTGGCCTATAGTAGACCCCCAAACACCACATGTCATTTATTGATCCAGTCCCCGATTTTCACCCTCAAGATCTCAATCTAATCATGGCTTTCTCAGAGGAAGCTCTTCACAATCTATTAACACAGAGGGCAACTCCCACACACTCACTATTTATCTTGTGCCACCTCATACAGAAGTGTCCAAGAATATCTACATTTATAGGTTGACAGGAAGTTTACAATAGTGTGGAGTGAGTAGGATCATAAATAGAATAAGGAGAAACAAAATATTAGCAAAACCACCTGACATAGTGGATGTTTGTGGGGTTTTCTTTTCAGAGTATTTCTTACATTTGGAAAAGAGTAGATAGGTAACCTGTATAGGATAGAATCTATGTTTGTATTCTGCACAACATATTCTGTTAAAATTTTCATTTTCCTTCCAATCAGTTGATGAAAGAAATACAAACCACTACTTTTCCAGTGATTACATTTGTTTTTATTTTCAATATGAAATTGTATTAATACAATTATATTTATGAATATTTAATTATATATTTTTTTAGGGAACTTTTGCTCACCAAGTCGAGATCATTTTAGAAATTAATGTGAAGGATACTTTTGGATTTCACTTCTACTCTATTGTGGGAATCCTTGTGACATGTGGATTCTTACACAGCATATAGAGTAAAAAAAAATACATATTTTTTTGTCTCTGAAACTTACAAAATAATGTGATATATATTAATACGAAACTTATCTACTCTTCTGTTACTTAAAGCAGAAGGGTCTGGAAAATTGCTCTCTTACATTATCTCCAAGATACGTCTTGTCTTCTTTCTTCATTTTTTTTGTAGCCAAAACTCCATTTTACACACCTTACCTGATCAAATCTGTAAGACAGGTGCAAATTATTATCTTGCCACTTGTTTAGTTCTATATTCTTACAGCCATGCAGAATGGGAGCGGCTGTTTAAGTTGATGGGAGCATTTCATTAGACTTTTGGAGCATTTACATAAAGCCTCTATTATTAAATCTCTTCTTAAATTTTTGATCTTAAGTTCTCCTGTCGTACTGGATGTTATGAACCTTCTGAATTTATCCATTTCACATGTTTCCTTAATTAGAATGCAAATCACTTTCAGAGCTGAAATTTGGGACTGATGCATTTTACCAGAAGTATTTAGCTTATAGCAAATCTTTGCTATGAAACTTGCACAAATGGGCCATATATACATTTTTTCATTTATCACATATAATAGTATAAGCCGTTAATTTGTAATAGGAAATGCAAATACTTCTGTGAATTTCTGTGGAATTCTGTGAAATAATATTTCTGTGACACCATTTCTTCTCTATTGGAAGTATGATGCCAGACTGAATGGCTTAGCACGCAGCTAAAATACTTTTGGTAACAAGAAATTCACCTCTTACTTCAGTGTTGCATCCCTTGCTCTGGCATTGTCAGTGGGTTCCTACAGTTCTGTAACTTAGTAGGTATACATTTCTCTTTTCTTTAGTCAGTCTAAAACTTGAATATGAGTCAAAGAAATCCAGATAGAATAGTAAACTAAGCTGCCTAGCTATTAAGATATTCTCACACTGTAGTCTTTCTATTATAAATAATGGTATTCTTTCTTCAGTAGCTTTTTTATTTTATTTTATTTTTATTATTTTTAAGGGAAATTTGGTTGTCCAAATTGTTGTTTACACACATTCTTTGATCCCTTTATTTTATTCAATATTATTGCAAGCATTTTGCAATATCCAAAAACCACATAAGAATACTATTTTATCTGCCTATCCTGACTTCATATTTCAGAAGATGTCCTGAGTTGATCCAAAATAATCCACAATTTTAATTTATTCTGTTGTCTAGTTTCTGTAATACATCTATTTTTCCACAGCAGCTGATATAAAGTAAATGAAGAGGATTCTAATTTTTCCTTGCTGGTGTATAAATGTGTCATTTCATACAACTAGCAGTTTTTCTTTGTTGTAACTTCTTTCTTTCTGTTTTAGCCTGCGGCTCCTCTTTTTATTTGATCAATATAGTTTGTATCATATTCCAGGCATCACCTCTTCCCAAGAGACAAACAGAATTTCAAATTGCTGCTCATGATTCCTAAGGCAAACTGAGAGGATGCTGACAGAATTAATGTTTCCTTTAGTGTTTTCAGGGCTTATTGGTTTTATTTCCATTAGCTCATAGATGCATTGTGCTCTCTACCCATAGTAAAATCAGTTTTCCCGTGATTGACAATTTTTTCCAGTTATTTACAGTTCACCTGAGTACAATTTCTGTTAACTAGAAAGTTAATCAATCTGATTATTACAAGACAAAAGAAAATAATTAAAATTACAGAAAGCCTAGGTTACCTATTATTTTATCTGTGCCTTCAGAAGGAAAGCCACATAGCCTGGTATTCATGTTATATTCAGAATCACTGTCGCCAGAATTGGAACTGTTGCTATGCTGTTCATAGTACACTCAAATACATAGAATGATTTATTCTACAGGGTGAAATGGCTTCCAACAACTCACTGAAACAACTGTAATTAACGATATCTCTAATGAGAGTCTTCCTCTAATATTAATTCATTTTCCAATAGGAAAATTCCCATCCATTACAGTCTAATTTTAGTCAGTGTAGTTTGTACATTACCATTATTGTTTGAAGGATTTAACCTTGTTTACTTTTATCCCTCAGAATCACTATAATATCTCTTTTGTCCATTGATCTTACTGTTTTGAAACCATTGGTAAATTTGCCATTGACGACAACAACCCTATGCTTTAAATTATCATTTCCCCTCCATATCTATATGGAACAGCATAGACACAGATTCTTTGTTCTCTTCACAAATAATATAAAAATCTGCTACTGAGGCACATTCTGTAGTTTTACCTACTAGGAAAGACTCATCTTGCTTAACAAATGCCCAGTTTACAAGATTAGCTCACAGAAAACGAGTAGTAGCTCAAGGTATTGTACTAATTACTTTTATATTCAGAAAATAATTTATTGATCTTCTTAACTTCTATATTCTATCCCAAATCCAACTGTATATCACATTAAATTCCTGTAATAAAAAGGAAATGTACCTTAATGAGTACTACAGATGCAACAAGCAGTAATGTTCACACCAGATGACTCCAAATCTTTTACTGACAGGACAGGGAATTTGATGTACATCATGGTCTTCCAGATCACACAACAACAAGATGATTTGACATAGTCCTGGGCCAAACATTATGACCATTTTTCTTTCACCAAGGAGAATTAAACCTCTATGGATGTCAAGCTCACATAGATTTATTGCTTTTTTTGGTGTCATTTGTATCCTGGCAGCTCTCCCTCAAACACTTATTCATTTTTGAATTTGCCCTGGAAACATTTTTGAATTAAACTCTAAACCCAAACCAGTACCAGAGGGAAAAATCACCAGGTAGAGGGGAAGAAAAAAATTCCAGACACTGATGAGGTGAGAAATATAACTTCACACTGTAGTGCAATTTTTTTTCCTTTTTTTCCTTCATACTAAGAAAGTATTTGTGAATAGATAAGAAAAATGATACTTTTTGATAGCAATATATTTAAGGTGCTTCACAAAGGCTTTTTCTATCATTTTCAATAACCATTGTTCATAATCATTTCACAGTGTCTAATGATAACATCTGTAAAGTTACATGGCAATTTTAAATGACTTTCAGCACTCCTGGCATTATAAAAATGATGCTAAGATGGAAGTCACTGTCCCTCCCTCCCATATTCTCCATCAGTAAATATGGCACTGGGGAGGCTTAGGCATCAGGATTAAACAAACAGGATTAAACAGCAAAGTCCTGAACTATTTGTTTTCCCATTTGACAGCCTTAGACAGAAAAGTCAAGACTATTATAACATGACATAAAAAGTCCTCATATCTAGTTATCTACTATTATAATATCTTAGGCCAGGATCAAAATTGCCACTAATTTTCTTTCAGCATATTCACACTAATTAAGAGTGTCTGACAGTCAGTTTTGTCTGACTTTTAATCAAAGTTCAGACCCAAGGTCTTATTTGTACCTACTATGAAGGGCATGTTTGTGTTTGTCTTCATTCTTTTGAACACTGTCTGCATGCTGGTTGCTGTTTTTGGGAACAGTCTGTTATTACACTGAGCACTACTTTTCAGCAGAGATTAACAAAATATTGCATCACTACATCATGGGCTCATTTTAACCACCTGTAGTTAACAGGAAGCTATCAAAATCACCTAATGAAACACTGCATTAGGTGTCGTAGAACTCTACTTACAGGTGCAGATAACTCGTCTGTTACTGGGGAAAAAACAATGACGATACAGGGTAAGTCACTTATCCTGAAGTCTCAGTTTCCAAATATCAGCCCTGAACAAGATTATATAATATCCACCTAGTTCTGGATAAGTTGAATCCTATATAAAAATGGAATGTGTAGGAGCAGTGTTACACTGCACTGTACATTTCTTTATTCTTTTTTTTTTTTTCTGACTGCAGCATGAAAGTTTATGGTATTGTTGTCTGTATTTAAGACTTGTTATCTCTTTTAGAAAAGGTATAGAATATACTCTGTACTGCTTTCTCTATCTGTTTTCTCAGTCATGTTAGTGTGGTGATTTATTTGTCACAGTTTGTATTGGTCATTAGTACCAAACTATAAGGAGTAAAGTGTTGAGAACATAGAATCATAGAATAGCTAAGATTGGAAAAGACCTTTAAGATCATATGTCCAACTGTCCACCTATCACTAGTATTTTCCCATTAAACCATGTCCTTAAGTACCACATCTACCATTTCCTTAACTCCAGGGGTGGTGACTCCACCATTTCCCTGGGTGACCTGTTTCAAAGACTAGCCACTCTTAGAATAAGTTCTTCCTAATATCCAATCTGAACATCCCCTAGCTCTGTCATTCCTCCTAGTCCTACTCCTAGTTACCTAGGAGAAAATGCTGTACCAAGCCTGAAGTGTTGCACAAGGTTGTTATGTCCAAAGTGCAGGACCTAGCACTTGGTCATGTTGAACGTCCTTGCATTGGACCCAGCTCAGTGATCCAGCCCATCCAGATCCGTCTGAAAGGCCTTGCTACCCATTGTTCCATTCCATGATCTTTCCAGGCACTGAGATTTACCAGTCTGTAGTTTCCTGAGTCTTTCCTTCTTCCTTTTCTGAAAATAGCAGTGATGTTTCCATTTTCCGAGTGACCAGGAACTCCACCTGACAGCTATTACTTCAAATATAATAGATGTTTTAATCACATTAATCAGTTCCTTCAGAATCCTGGAATGCATATCACTGAGCCCACTAGACTTGTATATGTTCCTTATTTATAATAATAGGATATAAGGAGGTGTAAAAATCTACACACATAACTCTTTCATCGTCAAACCTATTTTTTTTACTACTTGAAAATAATTACTAGATCTTTGGAGGCAGTGACTTACACAACTATTTTGTATCAAGACAAGAATCGTTATCTCTGTTTGTTCTCCTTGTCGGCACAGTATGACAATGTCAGAGTGAGAATAGACAACAGCTCTTTTTGTGATTCCGTCAGATGTCAGTTATCAACTGCAAAATGCTGACATTTTTTCTTACTGACAGTACAGTATGCAGAACTTCAGCTTGGTACGGACTGCATTGTTATGAACAAATATGCTGTTGCAGCCAAAACATGGCTGTATAATGCTGTTGTGGCAATAAGGGGTCTATAGTTTTACATTATACTTGGCTGAACAGAAGAATCTTATCATAGTAAAATCACATTTAAAAGCCTAATAATGTTTTTTTCACTGTGTATTCTTAAAAATACTTGTATTTTGTGGTAATATTCTTTAGCTTTGAGATTTTTCCAGAAAAACAAACAAACAAAAAAAATCCCTTGAATGAGTAGGGAGTCCTTTCCTGGTTAAAGTCTTGCTTTCACAGGTAGTGCTCATATCAGAACTACAAAAGAAACAACATCCACACCAAATTCTAACCATGTGACCCCTATAAGAAGCACAGGGATAATGTCTCGTGTTACTTTCCTAGGCTCACAGTGTGTCTGATTCATTACTGTGCATCTCTGCACTGAGGACAAAGCTATCATGTAGCTTTTTGATAGCACACCTCCATGAGAAAGAAGTGCAATCAAAGGCAAACTGGTCAACTTAGCAATCTTGGTAAAATTACACAATAAAGTGAAAATTACAACGTATGAGATGTTCTTAGCTGCAGCACAGACAAGACTTTTAAGAAATGATTTAACACTTGCCTCACCATATGATCTTTCGCATACCACTCTAATACTCATTTCTTTCACCTGTGGAACAGGAAATCAGTGATTCTTTACCTGCCTAATGAGTATTGTGTGAATTAATTAATCCATTTTAAGTAACACATTTAACTAATATTACCAAATGAAGCTAATTAAATGTTTAAGCATTGTTTTTAAGCAAGTGATCCAAAAGAAATAGAACTCACTTTTGAGGGCAGCCTGGAATCATAAAATTTGTATAGAGGAATCCTGTTATGTTTCAGTTCACTGTGGTCTCTAGAAGAGACACCTGAACTGGGCAAGTAGATTTCAAAGCTGTTCTGCGATGTTAGAAGTTCTTCAGTTCCCAAGTTCAGCTGAGTTCTTTTGCAAACACCTTGGAAGTCAGCGAGGCATACTGGTTTACCCTGTGCTAAAGAATCAACTTACCAGACTTCTGATCATATCAAGTACTCTGACCTTTGTGATACAGGACACCATTCTTCTGTCTACAGAAAAATGTAGGCTGATTTGACTGCTACTGCTGACTGGAAGTCAAAATACTCCAACTGTAGCTAGTGTTTCCTTTGAGACTGGAAAAATCTAGTCAAGATGTGTTAACAGCTGTGTAAGTGGCTTCAGTTCTTCATGCCAGGAACAGGATTGCTGACTGTTCCTGAGCAATTAGAACCTGGAAACTTAAAATAAATAAATAAATAATGATTAAAAAAAATTAAAAAAGAAGTCTGAGTGTGAACGGTGAAAATGGTTGAAAAGGTTCTCCTCTGAAGTATTCAAAGAATTCCAGATAAGACTTAGGCCTTACCCCAGCAGAAGACATCAGTCAGAAACAAGAGAGCTATTCCTGCAAACATTATTTGAATTTAAAGATTGAGATTTCAGACTTTGCAAATATCCAGAACCTCTTTCCAGACATCACTGTTAATGTGGTTATATGCTGCAGTGGATTTTCTGGATTAAAATCAGGTATTCTTAAATTTGGAAGCAATGACATCTGAAGTAGAATTATGAGGGCTACCCTGAATGTAATGCCTCCTGTTTTATGATGTTGAACCATAACATCAGAGGTAGATATTGATGGTAAAGCAGTAGAGGCTGAACCTTCCCACCAATATTCCACTGCATTTTGCTGCCATGTGACAGCCAGCAACCAAGGGACAAAATAGCACCTGGCATGAAAATGCAGGTGAAGCAAAAGTGTGCCAGTGAATTCCTGCATTCAGAAACAATTTCACCCATTGAAATTCATCAGTGTTTCCTGAATGTTTATGGAGACAAAACAGCAGACACAGTACACTGAGGCAGTGGGTGGTCTGTTTCAGCACTGGTGACAGCAATGGTGGTCACCTCTGCTGGTGCAGATTTGTACAAGAACTGCATGCATACTTTGTTCATTGCTGGTGAACTTCTTCACTTCAGCTAATGCTGAAGAGTATGTTGAAAAATAATGTTTTGTAGCTGAGAATTAACTCTATCAAATTCTTATTTTACTCTTTGTACCTGTTGTAGATTCCAGAGAAATAAAGTTTGTACTTTCAGAGAGGCCTTTGTATTTTGACGTGACCTGCCTTTCAAATGAATGCTTCTTTTAGTGGATAAAATACCAAAGAATTGGTAAGTCTAGTGAAATCAAACATAGCCTATGTCTGACAAAGACTTGCAGCCGACATGTAAGGAAATGAAATAGGTCATATAAGAAATGATTGCTCTTCTCACATCTTCTTCCAGCTTTCTACAGCGATTTATTGCCTTTCTGTTCTAGAGGTTGCTCAAAGGTAGTTATGTTGAATAGCAAACAGAAAATTTATCTTCAACTTCCTTTTAAACATATAAATTCAGACTTCTATGGGAATTTTTCTGTAGTCTTCATTTTTATGTCTCTCCTAAAAGAATATTTCCTTTTATTTGTATTAAACGTGCAGCTTCTTCTTTCTTTTGGGAAATCATGAATAATCTGACTAAGATTTGTCATTTTACTGGATATCTTGTCCAGCCAGCAGTATTCTAGGGTATTTCACATACACAAAATGCACTCCACACATCTGATTACAGCTGTTATGCTTTTTGATGGTGTTTCTTTACCTTTTATGAGAAAAGTGAAGAGAATTCAAATATGCTATTGAAGAAATGGGATTTAGAAAGTGACAAAGGTGGTTCTATTTACTTCCAGCTGCTTTTCAATGGAGTCCAGTTTCAATAAAACTTGCATTTCACAAGGACAATGATTGTTAAACTGATGTCTACAGGGAGGATTTTTCATTGAGTCTAAGTCATGTACTTATTTTCAAAAGCAAATGTAACCAACATATATATTTTATTATGAATTATGGCTTCTGGGAAGATATTATTTGCCTTTTTCTTACTCATGAGCCATCTTAATAAAGCATACCCATACAGCTGTCTTGATTGCAAATTACAAAAATAATGTCAAATGTCATTCCAGAGTGTACTTTATTGCCATAGTAACAAAAATGTAACTGAGTAGGTTAAGCTACAAATCACATACTCAGCTATTTAATGATTGCGTAGAAAAAAAGGCACTTAATCAAGCTTATAATCGCCAGTACGTAATCAAGGCAACCCAATTAAAGCCAAAGTCAAAATCTTCATGTTTCTATGTTATCTCTGTTCAAACAGCATTCTGTATGTGCTAGCACATCAAAAACAGCCAATCTACGAGCATTACTTGGTACAGGCTGTGTTTTGCAACTGTGTTAAATAAATGTTTGTTTTCTTATGCTAATACTCCACATTGTCACTTTTGTACTATTATTTGTAATTAAAGTTTAATCTTTTCTAATATATCCTTTCATGTGCTAGATGTTTTGCAGTTGCAGAAATCTCAAGTGAGAGCAAATGCAGATGTGCTGAAACATACCCTCCTGGATTTTCTACTTCTAACTCAAAGTGACATTCATGGAATAAAACTTAAAGCTCTAGCTATTGTCAAGCAAAATTATATTCAGAAGCACACAGAAGAAGAATAGAAAATAAAATCATAATAATGAAAATTCTTAGCAGAATTCAGATGCTGTGCCAGGATGGTAGAAGCCTCTTTCTTTGGAAAAATCAGTACAAATACTTTCTGCCTATTATTCTCCCAGTAAAGCAGTAGAAATTGAGTTTTGTTAGTCCCATTAGTACCAGCAATAACTTATATATGTACTTACAACACGATAATACCTTCCATCATGAAGATTCTACAAACTAAAACAAATTATTGCTTACTCTATAAATCCATGTGATCACAGCAAGTGTGTAGAGTTCTGTGATCCCATGAAGTCAAAATCTGCATTTCTTTTCTATCCTCAACAAGAACTTCACCAGAAAACGAAAAATATCACCTATTTTTCCAAATAAAAATACAAGAAGAATTGTCAGAAGCCTATGCAAGCAGTAATGAATTGTTCAGGAAGATGTTTGTGAAAACTCAGAGAGGATGTCATCACTTGAGTGAGCAAAAGAACTTTTGTGCCAGGAGAGTACACTCCATCATTTCTCAGAATTTGCTTTTTTTTTTTTTTTTCTATTCCCCTTTCATTCATATTAAGATAAATTATTAGAAGGAAATAATACTTTATTCACCCCATTAAATATTTACAGCCTTGTCACTATTTTCATTGTATTGATTTGGGCTTCAATTCTACAATAGTTGATTTCAAAGAAAACGTGATCAAACTTATAGAAAACAGAAAACAGCTTTCAGCAACACAGTTTTGCTAAAATTCTTCATGAAAAATGACATTTTATTTTATTTATACAAAAACTAATTATGTTCTTCATGTCCTTTTGATATCTTACTTCACTAAGTTATATGAAGAAAACTGAACAACTTGAACTTTTTCAGACATCTCAGAGCATATTCATATATAAGGTCTCAATGACAGTGACTAACTACTCACTCCTGAGTAGCTCACAGTATTTTTTGTGGTGAATAACATGAAAAGTTCATCTTAATTTCACATAATTTTGATCAGTAATCTATTAACTAGATGTTATTAAGTAGACATCTATTAAGTAGATGTTTAGCAAAATAGGAAGAAAACCTTTTGGATATTCCAGAATTTTATTTGAACATTTAGATCAAGTATTGGGTGTAGCTTAAGTATTGGATTAAAGAGAACGAGTTCTATACACATATATGTGTCTGTGGTTAACAATTCTATTTAAACAACTATTGCATTTGCTCTGAGGAATTCTTTAAAATGCTCATAACTCTACTATTTCAAAATCAACTCCTATACAACCTAGCAAAATACATACTATCCACTAGGGACTGGTTACATGCTTTCATATATCAAAGTTTTGTCACATCTGAGTTATGGTTAGGAGAAAAAATCCGGTTTCAGCTTTTCTCCTTCCTTATTAAAATGTGAAAGGTTTTCACTCAGATGAAAAATTCGGAAAGGGGTATACATATTTTATTCCAGCTGTAAAAAGAGGACAAAAGACAGAGAACGGTTATACAAAATCATGAAGCAGAAAGGTGAGATTTCTGGGACAACCATCATATGCAGATAAGAATTTTCCACAAAAAAAAAAAAAAAAATTCAAGCTGAATTATACCTCATTCCCCCAGTATCTCTTCCTCCCATGTGTTTTTCTGATCTTTTTCTCCACCCCCACTACCTCCCAACCCCCAAAGAGACTAATCTGTCTTTGACCCATTTAAAGTTAGTAACTGTCTCCCATATCTCCTCTTGCTTTTGTCAATTTTTGGGGAGGCTATCTGTTGACATCTGTAAACCTACTAGTAATAGTGTAAATTGAAAGATGCTGGTAGCAGCAGGAGTTTAGTATGGTTAAAGCACATAATTGGATTTCTCTTAACGAGAAGTACTACAGTTGCCAGCATGAAGTTGAGAATGGTAATATCAAAGCTAAGGAAGAGGAGAGAACATAGCAGAAAAGTGGGCAGCAAATTCCAGCTGGTTTTAGTGCACCCTGAAAAACTTGGATTTGTCAGCATGGTTGTATTACTGCAATGAAACCACATTTTTGGAAATGCTTATCCATCCATAATTAATTTGCAAATTACACACAGATTATCATACAACTCTATTTCCCACTCCTTTTCCCATGTAACGTATAATCGTAGAATCACAAGGTTGCAAAGGACATACAAGATCATCTAACATCTAACTGTCCACACATTCTTATTGCTACCCCAGGCTACTAAACTGTATATCATAGCTCCTCATCCAGACACCTCTTGAACCCTGCCAGAGATGGCAACTCTACCACCTCCCTGGGCAGGCCATTCTGGTGCCTGACCACTCTCTGAAAGAAAAAGTTTTTTCTTATGTCCAGTCTAAACCTCCTGTAGTATAACTTTTGGACATTTCCTCAGGGTCCTATTTTTTTTGCCTAGGAGAAGATTCTCCTCCTCATTATAACCTCCCTTCAGGAAGTTGTAGAGTGCAGTGAGGTCTCCCCTGAGCCTCTTCTCCAGACTAAACAATCCCAGCTCCCTCAGCCGCTCCTCATAAGACTTGTGCTCCAGACCCCTCACCAGTTTTGTTGCCCTTCTCTGAACACGCTCCAGGGCCTCAATGTCTTTCTTGTAGTGAGGGGCCCCAAACTGAACACAATACTCGAGGTGTGACCTCAACAGTGTTGAAAACAGGGGGATGATCACCTCCCTGCTCCTGCTGGACACACTATTTCTAATGCAGACCAGGATGTCATTGGCCATCTTCCCACCTGGGCACACTGCTGGCTCATGTTCAGCTGAGCACCAACTAAAACCCACAGGTCCTTTTCCTCTATACAGTCTTCAAGCCATTCTGCCCCAAGCCTATAGCATTGCATGGGGCTGTTGTGGTCAAAGTGCAGGACCTGTCACTTGACCTTGTTGAACCTCATCCCATTCACCTCAGCCCAGTGATCCAGTTTATCTAGATCCCTCTGGAGGGCCTCCCTACCCTCAGGCAGATTGACACATCCTTCCAACTTGGTGTTACCTGCAAACTTCTTGAGGTTACACTCAATACCCTCATCCAGGTCATCAATAAAGATATTAAACAAAATGGGCCCCAGTATCAGCCCCTAAGGGGCACCACTTGTAACATGTCACCAGTGGGACTTAACTCCATTAACCACTACCCACTGGACATGGCTGTCTAGCCATTTCCTTACTCAAAGAAGGTTATACCTGTCCAGGCCATGGTCAGCCAGTTTCCCCAGGAGAATACTGTGAGAGACCATGTCAAAGACTTTGCTCAAGTCTAGGTAGACTACATCAACAGCCTTTCCCTCATCTACCAGACAGGTCATGCAGTCATGGGAGGAGATAAGGTTGGTCAAGCACAAACTGCCTTTCATGAACCCATGCTGGCTGGGCCTGATCCCCCAGATGCCATACATGTACTGTTTGATCTCACTCAAGATGATTTGCTCCATAACTTTCCCCAGTACTTAGATCAGGCTGATAGGCCTGTAATTCCCCGGATTCTCCTTATGGCCCATTTTGTAGATGGGAGTCACATTGGCAAGCCTCCAATCCTCTGGGACATCTCCAGATAAGCAGGAACACTGATAGATGGTTGAGATTGGCTCAGCAATCACCCCCACCAGCTCTCTCAGTATCCCATTATGGAGCCCATCTGGTCCCATGAACTTGTAATAGTCCAGATCTCCAGTGAATTAACCAGATGAAAACTTGCTAATGAATGGACGTGAATGATTTTAATAGCCATAGGCCATCATCAGGTTTTTATTTTGTCAAACATAAGGTATTTTATGGACAGTATTTATAGTGTGCTGGTTATGCCTGTAAACATAAATAGTACTTAAGGTTCACAGTTGTGGTTTTTTTTTTCTAGACAGCTTTTTCTATAGCTAGCCCAGGAACATTAAATGCTTTGTTTGGTGGACCCTATCAGATTTCTCCTAAAATAATCAGTGAGTTCCCTGACAGAGACTTGAAAATGATTCAGTATTCCTATGCTGATAAAAAAAAAAAAGTCTGTTATTAGGTGGTTTAATCTGACTCTCTCATATTGCTGCAGATTAATTTCTACTTCATTAGCATTCTTCTATATGACTTTTTAGCTACTTAAAGTAAATCTGAAATCCACTATCGTCTGAAAACAACAGATTTCTCATGTACAAAACAATGGACTGCGTATTTACAACAGAACTGCTTCAAATACTTGTCCATCCCCAGGGACAGCTTTTCAGCTGAATGGTTTGGATAGGATTTTGTTTCATAATGCATTTGTTCTCTGGCTATACCATAGCCTGTAAACGGAGCTATGGCACAGGAAAGTTCAAAAAATGATGTATTTGCAACTGTATTGGAGCAGAAAGCTATCGATCTTCCAAGTACACAAACACATTGAAATATAATGTGTGGCAACTCATTCACCTTAATTAGAACTTACTAGAACCTCTTTTGATTCTTACACTGGTGAATCCAAATCTCTTATTTGACAGGTTAGTGAGGATCTGAAATGAACAGTTACTAATGAAGATCTGCTGAAATTAATCGTCTGTTATTACTAAGAGCAACAGTTAAATTTCTAAGGGTTATATTATGTAAGATAATACCCAAAAGGGAAGAACTCAAAGTAAAATGTTACCTAGCAGTTGGCTATTTTCAAACCAAAAATGGGGTAACAGCTGAATTTTTTAGAGAAGAATTTCAACAATTTCTAAGAGATTTTTTTTATCCTTTCAGAGATTTAGTGTAGCTTTTTTTTGTTTGTTTGTTCATTTGTTTTTAACTGAAATTTTAAAAGGGAGAAGTAGAATACTTTCTATGTGAAAATGTTAACTTTAAATAAGGAAATACCTTTGTCATAATGAATGACTGAGCTATGGGATACAAATTATATTTAGTTCTATAAGACGTGAAAATGAAGTTGACACAACTGAAGGCTCTGTACCAAGGCAATATCAATTATATTAGCCATCTTTCGTATAAGAACTAACTCTGTTTATCTCACTTTTCTGGAAAGCTAGTCCCTAACTTTTAGAAAAGAAGACTCCAAGCTGTGAAACTGGCTTCTGTTATCATTCAAAATTTCATTCTCTACAAGGAAGAGAACTAGAGATAAACATTCTAACAGAGCTTTTTCTTTTGAACATTGTACCTTTAGATCTTTAAAGGAATTTCTCGAACTGACATCATCGCAGTACTGGAAAGAGGATGCATGAGAGAATAAGAAAGCAACTGTCGTTTGATGAAACTCTCCCAAGTCACTTAGTATGTAATTTTTATCTTTTTCATGCCTCTGTCTGACCATAAAGTAGCTTTTAATCAAGTGGTTTAAACAATCCTAGAAGGAAAGAAAAAAACTGTTCTCAGTAATTAATCTGAATTTGTAACTAATTATTTACCAAACATTCTGATTTATTCTTTGGAGTAGTAAAGTTGTCAGATGGCTTTTTCCATTGCTTTTGTGACATAGTTCCATTATATCCTCTCTAATTCCTTCTCTTCAAAAGTTAAACAATCCAGTTTAAGTAACTGCTTGGTAAACATTTTCTGTGTCATAAATATTTTCATTGTTCTTTTCCTACATCTTTTCATTTTTGTCTTGATAGATGGTATTTTATCATCTGAGAAAGGAAGCCCTGAATTGATACCATATCCGAAGCATTCTGTGCATTAAAATAACATTACACCGCTATCAGGGTTTCTTCTTGTATTTTTCCTAAGACAACCACCTCTGAGATTATCAGCTCCAATGAAAGTGCATTCTACAGCAAAGTGGGAGATTGTGGTGTCTGAGGGAGTTCCTGAAATCAAGGAGACTCCAGGGCAAAGAGGGAACACCCAGGAGCCCCCAGCTCTCACAAGATTGCTGCATAACTTTAGAGGCGCTGAGAGAGAACTACAAAAGCTCTGTAGCCACCTCTCATGACAGAAGCCAGAAGGATAACACTTCTTCCCAGCTCAAGGTCAGCATACACCTAAAAGTAACAAATTAGGCAAATATTGCAGTAGACCTGCATAGATGAGTAAGAAATTCATGGCTAAACTCAAATGGAAGTTTCTGGTCACCTGGGAAGAATACTGAAACATTACCAGTGCATGCAGATATGCAGTGAGGAAGCCAAAGATCCATCAGGAATCAAATCTAGCAAAGGAGAAAAGGAAAACAAGAAAGGCTTTTTAAGTAAGTCAGTAACAAAAGGAAGGCTACGGAAGATGTCAACCTGCTGCTGAATGAGGTTGGAGTCCTGGTGACAGAGGACACTGAGAAGGCTGAGTTACTGAATTCCTGAATCACTGAGTTACTGAATACCTTATGTGCTTCCATCTTCAGTGCTAAGACTGCCCTAGGAAACTACAGATATTGGAGGAAAGTGAAAGAGTCAGGAGAAAGGAAGACTTCCCCTTGGTTGAGGAGGAATTTGTCAGAAATCATCAAGGCAAAGTCAGTACATAAATCCATGGACCCCAATGGAATGTACACATGAGTGCTAAGGAAGCTGGCAGAAGTGATTGCTGAACCACACTACCGTCTTTGAAAGATTATGAAGAACAGATGTCTGAGGATAGGAAAAGTCAGTTTCACTCCAGTCTTCAAAAATAACAAGAAAGAAGACCTGGGAAACTACAGGCCAGACAGACTCACTCCAACCTTGAGAAGGTAATAAAAAAGTCATTGTCAGCTCCAAAGGAGCAGTTACACTGCACACAATATCATAATACTTAAAATAACTCCTCTCACTCTACTGACATGATGGGAGATCCAAAGACAGTAGGGTGCAAGAGCCCCAAACATTCTGTGTATTAAAGAAATTCTCTTAGAGGCTATTTGAATTGATATGAATACATCAGCACAAAAATTGAAGGTAGATCCTCCTTCAGTGTAAAATACAGTATATTTCCGCAAGGCTAGATTAGTTTACAACAACCACTCTTTACGCTTTAACAGAAACAAAGGAAGCTGGCGCAAACATGTTGTGCTTTATTTATCTAATTAGATAGGGAATACCAACATTTATTTCATACTGTAGCACTGCAGCACATCTGCCTTGCATTAGCAACTACTCAGCACTCATTTTGCAGGTGCACGGGACCTTTCTCACGTGTCTGACATTGCTGTATGCCCATTCTCCAAGTCCTGCAAATGCTGTGAATGGAAATTAGCAGATGGAACAAATCATTGTCTTTATTGGACAGACAGCCTCTGGACAGTTCTGCTACTTGGGTGAAGGTGCCACACAAGGACTTCTGTTATTATTGGTTTTCTTTTCCTCCTAGAAGCAGTCTTGAAGAAATGAGAGGCTGGGAGTTTGATTGCAGGAGAAGATTTAACATAACGAAATCCTGAAGAGAACATCTGTAAATCTTCTGATTTTACTTGGTTTGTTCCATTCAAAAATCATTTTTCATGCAACCTGTAAATCAATCATTGGCCCAGTAGGGCTGTTTTCAGAATCTACCATATTTATGGCCCTAGTTAAAGCACAGACATGCAAGACACTAACTATAATATGTGAAATTATATTCTTTCAGTGCCATACTGGAAATCTCACTGGAAACAATGAATTTCTTTTGTTTAGGCCTATTCCACATGAATAGCTGGGGAAATATAGATTTTTTTTTTCATTTGTATGAAGAAAAGAAGTCTTGTTAGTGATTTACATCTAATGTTTAGAGATTTCCCTTTAGCACATAGAGAATATACCAAATTGATTTCAGGCAATAAACATCAATCATATTTTAGGACTCAGAGTTGTCACTGTCTTATTATATTCAGAACCTCCATATATTTTTCTGTTCTATTTTTCTTCTGCACTCAGAAAAATAAAAGATAAGCTGTACTCTTCCATTCCATGTTTTCCTCTTCCTTTCAAATTTTATGTTAATGATACTTTAATAATGTGCTAAATATAAAATTTAAGAAAAAAAGAAGATTAATCAAGTTATAAATGAATTTTTGTAATTATGGTGCTTGCTACTCTTCAATGATTTACTAGAAAAACAGAAAGTTTTAATCCAAAACAACTTCTAAAACAATTGAAGCTAAAAGTTAATTGGAAATTAACTCCACAGTCTCTGTAATTTATTACTGTTAAATCATGTGTTACTACATAAATAATATATATTTAATCAGGCTTTTGAAATCATAAGGTAATTAACGATAAACAGAAAACATTACTCTGCAATAGAATGCTTTGGCCAATTCCAATTTATTTTCCTCCTTTATAATGATAAAAGGATGTCTTAAATTTGTACTTCATATACAAGTCATAACAGTTCTGTTCACAACCACACTGTCTCTATTTCATATATTGAAGCCACTTGCAAAGTTTTCCATGATGTGCAAAACAGAAAATGAGCATAACAATTGGTCTAGGGGCTCTGTACTTTAACCCATGAAGTAGTTTAACCTGGTTTTATTAAAAAGCAAATGAAGGTGTAAACTGAATTATTGTAGAGCAAACTTAGTCCTTAAGATTCTAAGAATACAGGTCATCTTTACAAAATATAGATGTTGACAGAGACTCTTAGATCATGGGCATTATTTTCTTTTCTAATTAGGCTGATGAAACATATGGAGTGTTCAGTGTATAGCCTGTGTTAAATATAATCCAGTGAATGCAATACCTGAAAATATTCATATATCATATGAAATGTTGGTTGATTTCTTCAAAATTCATATCAGGCAGAAATAAATACTGAGCAACTTTTGCTTTGTTAGTATAGGTGTTAATATACGTTCCATAAGCATTTAAATACAAATCCTCATGCAAATAGTCATCTGAATGAGAAGAAGAAAAAAAAAAGTATATTCAGCTGAAGACAAAACCTGAAGAACAATAGAAAACATAATCACAGTATCAGTTGAGGGGTTTGCCATAAAAATTCCTTTTTGGAATGCCAATGAAAACATGTTAAGTACTGCACAGAACATTTTTCAGTAGAATACTACAGTAGAGTATTATGTAGGCACAATTTCCAATGAAATGAATGTAAAATATATGCTGGGTGTACATTTATGAACGTGTAGTACTGTGTATGATCTCGCATCAGATCTGTTAACAGGTTATCAAGTACTGCCTACACAAAAATATTGGTTATTTTAAATGCAAAACTAGAAAGGAGTCATTAAGCAAAGTACTGTATAACCAACTAACTCTCTGTGGCTCTGTACAGAAAAAAAAAAAAAAGAGCTGGGACTTAATAAGCATAATTTAATTAGAGAATAGCAATTTTGGACTTCTTTACTGTGGAGAAGCACAATCTTGGAAAAAGTTGCAGTTTATACATTTTTCAAGTTCACTTAAGTGTCTAAATATCACCAAACACAGAATTAAGCATTCTTCTCACTAGTATCCTACCAGTATCTCCAGTGCCTCTCAGTCAGGGTGAGATAGTCTATGTGATATTCAATACATTTCCATGGACAACTACAGTCCTAATGCACTGAAAGCGCCATGGCTCACCTCGAACTTGATTCCAGCATCATCACTATAAAGCTTGTGAACACTTTTCTTACCGTGGTAAACACTTGAACATTGTATGTTAAATGACTATATATTATTATATGTTTAATTTGATTACTACTTAGACATTAATTTTCTGTTAAAAATCCAATGGAAACATACTGTGCTGTGTCATTTTTTAACAGATTGATGGTGTTTTTAGTTCAGATGTAGTATATATATATATGTCTCATAATCTCCAGAAGATTTCGGTATTGATTCCTAATAATGTGATGCACTGATTGTATTTATATATTGGTTTTGTCTAGTCCCGTATATTCTTTAACATTGTAAATGCTTTAAATTTTCACAGCATACACTGATCACATTATTTTCTCTGATCTATATGCATTATCTTCATGACCTTTCTCTTGCTGTGGTTATGTGGAATAGCTGTAAAGTGGTCTGATACTAGCACTGATAGACTGTGGAACAGTTGTTCAAAAACACAAAAAAACAAGTAAATTGACTCATGGACATAAAATGAGACATCTCAGATGTAATCAGTTAAGATCCCTGTAACTGGTTACAAAATCTTGAAGAGTATCATTAAAAGCCATTTCAATCTTGTGGTTTAAAACCAACCACAAAATGCACCTAAAAGCCTACCTGAAAAACAAACAAACCAAAAAAGAAATCTGAAAACTGTAAGCAGAATTGTGTTTTAGAACTTGCCATTTTCTGTAGACTTGTTGCAAAGGTTAAATGTATAAAACTGAAATCAGAATCAGAACTCAGTGACTCCAAATCTGCCATGAATTTTCCTGTGAAACAATGTTTATCACTGAACAAAGAGTAACAGGTATTATTTTTTACATAGTTATGATACAACTCACCAGAGAATTTTTGTGTTTCCCAGAACTTCTATATGATGTCTCCTTTAATGGAGCCAGAAGTCTGCTTGCCCTGGCAATCTCAACATGCATCTAGAAGCCTGGAAACATATTGTCTAGGTCCAAAGGTTTCAGCCTGACAGTGACAGGAAAAGTTTCTGTTCTCTCATTTCCTCACAGATCTTCCATAAGGAAGACTCGAGATTCTTGAAATTTTGCTTCCAGGGTTATATTCATTCTTATATTCTTTGGAGTATTTTTAAAGTATGATTTTTTGCTTTCTATGGAGAGTCTCAATACTCTATGGGTTTCAAGGTGGAATAATTCCCTCCCTTCTCCTTAAATCCAGAATTTCCTATGAAATGGAAAGGTCGATTTTAGATAGAAAGCTGACCTCTGTGCTACAAACATGAAACACAGCCAGTCCTTCCACATGCAAACAACTTATACTGGAGCACAGTTCACACTGGGGCAGCGGTCCTGTGGAGGAGCTGAAGGAACTGGACTTATTCAGCCTGAAGAAGGCTGCGGGGAGATCTCACTGTGGCCTTCCAGTGTTTCAAAGGGAGTTTATAAACATGAGGAAAATCAACTTTTTACATGGATAGGTAGTGACAGGACTAGGGAGAATGGTTATAAACTAAATGAGGGGAGATTCAGATCATATGTCAGTGGGAAGATCTTTACTGAGAGAGTGGTAAGGTGGTGGAACTGGAATTAAAAAGGAAAAATTAAGACTCCTTTTTTATAGAAAAAATTGGTTTTAATCTTCCAACAGAATTTACATTACAGTTCATTGGAGTTGGTCAGATAAACAGCAAAATACAGATCACTGTCTTTATACCTACCATCACTGTTGTCTACTTCAAGACCTAATGTTTTGTTTGCTATGCATTCGAGACATGATATATTATTTAATATCTAACCTCGACATTACTTATTTGAAGTATATTCTTTGTAGAAGATTAAACCTATAAGCTTCGTACTGTCTCTACGTAAAAGAATCATGTCATTTGCCTCTGAGGGAAACAATGAGAGAAAATACATTCCTGTTAGTTCTGAAATAACTAAGTACACTAGAACATACATGACTGTACTGTTTTTGTTAAGGCTGACATAATTATGCAGGTTAGATCTGCTGCATTTTGAGACAGTCCTTTTAAATAACTTTACACATATATTAGGATCTAGTTTACCAGCACAATTTCTGCTTTGTAGTGGTGATATCTGCCATACTAACAGAATGTCTCTGTTTATTTTTGGAGTTCACAAGGTTTTTCCTTCAATTCATCTCTTACTTAACAATTCTGTTTTGTTTTGTTTTGTTTTGTTTTTGAAAGCTGATTTCTTCTGTTAAAACAGAGTTGTGGAATCAATCAATCAAACAAACAAACAAACAATAAAATGCAACCATAGTAACATTGTATCTGTTTTCAATGGCAAATGCACACACTTCCCTCATTAGAGCCAAGCCAGTGGTGCCAGTAAAATTTTACCATCCTAACCACTCAGTTTATCAAACTGTAATTCACACTGTTACATTTTCACTTTAATATTTCCTTATTTTCTTTTTCCTCTCCTCTCCTCTCCCTTCCCCTCCCCTTCCCAATATACTTTCTGATCCAAATATACTGTTAACACACATCAAAATGGATTTATTCCACTCTGCAATGAGCAGATGGCAGCTGTGAATACTGTGTGAGTAAAGAAGAATGTAGCTGTGGGGGGTGTGATTGCTGACATTAGCTAACAGGTCTCAAGCTCAATTTTGTGTCCATGTTCTTGGAAGTGTTGGCTTATGAGGATCAGGGAGTTCAACAACTCATTGAAGTATAAGCTTCTGGTTGTTGTTTTTTGTTGTTGTTGTTGTTTTGTTTTGTTTTTGTTTGTTTTTTGTTTTTGTTTTTTAAACTACTAACTCTTCTCCCATGCTCCAGGAACCTGTGGCCTCTTCTCTTTTAACATGAACCATAGGCACCTGGTAAGCCTGTGGATTATGTCAAGCTTGAGATGCTGCCCTTTGAGCCAAGGTATTTGGTGCACCATCATGAAAAGCCTGTGAGAAGTGCTTTTAACACCACTGTAAACAAATGTACCAAAATGTTAATACAAATAAAAAGGGCAGAAAATAGCATAATTTTGTCAGACAAATAATTTACAGTGTCTTATTTTGCACCTTGCCTTAATAATGTGACAATATTAAATTGTGAACAGAACTCTTGAAAAGGCTTAGAGACTATTGAAATGATCTGAATACAAAGCCTCCTTTCAAAAACCAGCAATTGTGATAAAATTCACAAAGAATGTGAAAATTTATTAAAACATGTCTGTTGTCTGTAGGGAAATGATAAGTTAATGGTATGGTTATCAGGTAATTATATAGTAATGATGGATTGCCTTGTCATTTAATTACCACGTACTATTTTCCATTAGCTCATTGCAACATTTTATTCTACTGTTTACAGGGAGAAACTGTTAAGTGCATGGCCCTGAGCAAGCTTAGAGCATTGATGGAGAGTTTACTCACCTAGTGTTGGATAAATGAAAATAGAATTTCATTTCCACTCTCTGCAGACCTTTAGCAGTGTGGTTTTAACTATTTCTTGCAAAATAGGAGGAAACAACAATGTATTGACAATGGTAGCTTTGGTTATTGAATCTCTGATTCAGTCAGAATGGTCAGATTTTACCTTAGTAACCTTTAGATGATGTTAATGTTAGAGTGGTACAAAGTGCTGATATGTTTCACGAGACTAACAAAGATGGATCACTGCCATTTCTATACTGCATACTGGGTACTTATGACTGTGATATGACCTAGATCATGGATGTCCAAACTTTTGGATTGCCTGTCCATCTTGGAAGAAGAAGTATTGCCTAGGACCTCATCTACAAAGATCACCAAAAAAAGTAATGTCTCATTTATTTCCATGGAAACTGATATGAAGAGTACAATAACTGATAAACAGAACACATTCTCAGCTACATCCTCTCCCTTTTCCCCTTTTCCCTTTCCCAGAATGTGGGAGTAGGGGTCCCCCACCATATTGGTCACAGAACCAGGCCAAAGCAGCCCACATACCATTGACAACCACATATCACCTCAGTGTTCTCATTTCCACTGTTTTGTCTTCATAAATGTTCAGTAAGCATCGATGAATGTCAATGGATTCCATTTTTATTGTTCAGAGAAATTCAGTTATACACCTTTGCTTCATCTGTACTTTCATGTCAGATGTCACTCTGTCAGACTGCTGCTCTGCTGCCATTGGTCAAATTTTTTAAATTTAAAACGATTATCTTTACAGCTATGAAAACTCATTAAATATACCCTATTTACCTGAAAAGCAGCTTAATTAAGAAATATAAAGCAATGGGAAAAATATGGAAGAAAAATAATCATAGAATCATGGAATGGCTTGGAAGGGACCTCAAGGATTATCTAGTTCCAACCTCCCTGTACAGGTAGGATTGCTATCTGCTAGATCAAGTACTAAATTGGATTATCCAGAGCCACATCCAATCTGGTCTTAAACACTCTCAAGGATGTGGCATCTGCAACCTCTCTGGGCAGCTAGTTTCATCACCTCACCACTCTCTCAGTAAAAAACTTCCCCCAATCTCTAATCTAAATCTCCCCTCCTTCAGTTTAAAACCATTTCCCCCTTGTCCTATCACTATCATTTTACACAGTAGATATCCATATAAAAAGTCGATTTCCCTCATGTTTATAAAATTCCCTTATATACTGGAAGGCTGCAATGAGGTCTTCTCATAGCCTTCTCTTTTCTAGAGTGAACAAACCCAGTTCCTTCAGTCTGACTTCACAGGAGAGGTGCTCCAGCCCTCTGATCATCCTTTTGGCTCTCCTGTGGACCCTCTCCCAAAGCTTCATATCATTCCTGTGTTGAGATTTATAGACTTGTACGCTATTCTCCAACTGTATCCTCATGAGGGTATCATAGAAGGGTACAATCACCTCCTTTACCCTGATGGCCACTTCTCTTCTGATGGAACTCATAATACTATGGGTTCCATCTACTGGCTCATATCAAGTTTTGGATCAACCAGGACCCCTAAATCCTTCCCAGAAGGGCTAATCTCAAGAAATTCTTCTCCCTGTCTATATACATTTCTGGGATTACCTCAACCCAAGTGCAAAGCCTTGCACTATGCTTTGGTAAACGTCATGTTGACAAAGACCCACCTTTCAAATTTATCAAGTTCCCTTGATGGCATCCCTTCCTTTTGCTTTGTCAACAACACCACTCAGCCTGGTGTTGTCAGCAGATTTGCTGAGGGTGCTTTCAATCCCATTACCTATGTCACTGATAAAGATGTTAAAGAGTACCAGATTCAAGACGGAACTCTGGGTAACATCTCTCCGTAACGGCCTCCACCTAGATACAGAGCTGTTGACCACTACCCTCTGGCTGTGACCTGCTAAACAATTCCTAACCTCTGAACAATGAACCCTTCATATCCATGTCTAGAGTTTAGAAATAAAGATATGGTGGGAGACCACGTCAAAGACCTTGCACAAATCCAGGTAGACTGCATCAGTTGCCTTCCCTTTTCTCGTGCCATCATTCCACCATAGAAAACCATCAGGCTGATGAGGCACAACCTGCCCTTGATAAAGCCATGCTGTCTGTCTCAGATCACCTGCTTGTCCCTCATGTGCCTTAACATGTCTTCCAGGAGGATCTGTTCCATGATCTTCCCAGGCACAAAGGTGAGGCTCAATAGCTGTTAGCTTCCCGTGTCCTCCTTTCTCCATTTCTTGAAAATGGGAGTGATGCTTCACTTTTTCCAATCTTTGGGGGCTTTACCCAACAGACATGACTTTTCAAATGGAGAACAGCTCAGCAACCACACCAGTTCTGATTCAGCAACACTATATCAAAGTAATGTTTACTATATCAGTAATATTGTTAGTTTATTTTGGAAAAGTGTTTTGGAAAACAACACTAGCGTGTAATGTCTCACATTTTCACCTCGTTTAAAATGTATAAAAATAAATAAATAATAATAATAATAATAATAAGGGCTTTATGCAACAGACTTCCACACAGCAGGGAAAAGCTATTCAGAGTAGACTGTGGTATTGAAATTCACAACATATATATAACTACCTTGTCTGCCAGAGAGATCTCCTTATCTCCAGATTATTCACACACATGTCTATAAAGCATATACCCATACAGCTATACACAGCAGATATTACTTTGCATAATACTTCATGTGTTTGTCATTTAGAAGACATTAGGTGAACAGCTTTTAATAAGTCAAACAATTATTAGTTCTAAGGGCAACATTTATCATATTTTTAATATTTTTACATGTAAATATGTTATGAAACTTGGCCTGACATGACTTTGTTAAAATACAGAAAGTCTGTAATCGTATTATGGCATATCATTTACCTTTCTCAAATGACATGGGCATACTTCAAATTGTTGATTCAGAAAGTTTGACTTTCCTAACTAGTTATATAGAATCTAGATCTCTGATCATCCTCTCCCAGATATTCATAGTTGTCTGCATTTATGCCTTTGGCATTTAAATCATTCTTTTGTTAAGCACTGGAATAGGCTCCCCATGGAGGTGGTTGAATCACCAAACCTGAATGTGTTTAAAATCCATTTGGATGTGGTGCTCAGGGACATGATTTAGGAGTGGGTTGTTAGAGTTAGGGTAGTATGGTTAGTTGGTTGTTGGACTTGATGATCTGGAAGGTCTTTTCCAACCTGAGTAAATCTATGAATCCATGAGTCTGTGATTCTCCATATGTTGTTAACACCTGTAGCACCTAATTATTGCGTGTATGAAATCATTAAGTATTTCATTAAAAAAAGTAGAAGTGAGGTACGTAAGAATATCATCGCATTTAGACTAAGTGATTTACCCTGTTTCAAACCATGAGTAGGAAGAAAATAATGGATAAAGCCATGCAATAAGTAAGTATATTTAGAGCAGAAGCTGTGGAGCAAGATAAACAGTGTGAGAAAGGAAGGCTGAGAACCAAAGACACTCTAGAAGAAAAGGAGAACAAGTTCAGGTAAGCTGTGTGATGGCTATGAGATGATGACTCTGATTGGTGGAAAAGTGCGTGGCTTGGAACAACTAATGAACCTGATTGGATAAATGCCTGTATGCACAGTTAAGGAGTGTTTCTGGAGTACTTTTATTGGCATGTAAATGTGGATGGGAAAGTTATAAGAGAAAACTTGTATATAAGGGATGTTAGAACCTGTAATATTCAATTTGGATCATCTATATCTGAGTCCGTACTTCAGACGCTGAACTTCCTTTCTCAATATAGTTTTCTATTCATCAAAATTTGAACATTCTCCTGAAATGTTTCTTTCTTCAGCACAGTTACAGAGTTTGCAAATGCAATTGTTCTGTCTTGCAGAATTTAGATTAGTGTCTGTCTTTGGTGGATACTTAGTTGTTCTTGATGCATTGTACATCAGGTAGCTAGCTAGATGGGAAAAAAATCCTCTGCAAAGGCAGGCTAAGATTTAAACATGGACTGAAGTATAGCCATATACGACATAAAAATTGTGTGATCAGCTCAAAGTACTGCTTATTTGTTACTCATTTATGGGAATTTCAGCAGGCAACTTGATTAGCAGACTTCTTGGAGACAGTAGAGTGTTAATCAAGAGTACTTATAAGCAAGAGTGGGCTTCTATCCAATTACATCTTTTAAATCCCTGAACATTCTGATTTTTAAATTAAGCACAGAGAATTTTAAAACTCAATAACTATAACACAACTTTTTTATTTGTTTTACTCCTTGACTGCCTCGTTAGACTAAACCTGATGAGGAATATACTCCATTGTTTTCGTGATATTTATTACAGCAGATGAGTACATACAGTCCATTAAAAACATTAAAAAATCTGTGTTTTTCCATTATGTAGCATTTCCTAACCCAAACAGTTAGGATAAAAAGATGTAACTCTACTTGGCAGCATTTGGTATCTTCTCTTCAAAACACAGGTTCCAACCTAAACAGATTTTAAAGAACTATAGAAGACAAATATAGACATCTAAGGGCTTTTTAAATGCATTTGGAAAGAATTATATTGATTATTAATAATAATAAAAAAAACAACTATATGATTTTCTAATAATTTCAGAGAAAGATACAAACAAATAAACTTCTTTCTGAGGCATGCAAAACCATAACCAGAGAGATCTTTTTAGCTTTATATTCTACTTTCAACCTTAAATACAGTTTTAATATCAGGATATCCAAGCTGTATGACCTAATACTTTTCATAAGGTAGACTACTCTTACGGGATTTTGGAAAACAAGGAAAGCAAGTCGTGTCAATCACATAAAATTCCAACTATGAATTGTCTGTATTTCTTGTGCCCTAATCATTTTTTAGCTTACACCATATGTTATGCAAAAGTCTGAATATAGAAAAGTGTATTACACTGCAATTAAATAACAAAACCAACAAGAAAGCAACATCATTAATCAAACTAATTCTTAAGATATTTCCTCATAAAACAAAATCATTTACCACAGAATAACAAATGCAACCTTCTGCAAAAATGTACTACAGAAAACTCTTTGAAGGCTACCAGTGATATAAGTATGGCCAGCAACAGAGCAAAAATCCTTTTCCTCCACTTAAGCTCTTGCCACAAGATAAATATTCTGTACTGTATTTACTTTGCTCCAAGTTTAAAAACAAACAATCAAACAAATAAAAATCCTCTGAACAGTCAATAAAAACAGAGTTAAACTCATCTGGTCACTGACATGGGACAGATTGTGTCTTCTCTGAGAGTTGTGAAACAATGTTAATCATTTCACAGAATCACAGAATCATAGGGTTTGGAATGGACCTTTAGAGATCATGGAGTCCAACCCCCTGCCAAAGCAGGTTCCCTCACCAGGTTGCACAGGTAGGCGTCCAGGTGGGTCTTGAATATCTCCAGAGAAGGAGATTCTACAACCCCCCTGGGCAGCCTGTGACAGTGAAGTCATATTGTGAGTGATATTGTCCCCTTTATGCTTCTTCCACCTTGCAGAAAGAAGAAAACATAAAATTTGTGTAACTTGCGCAGAATTTCTTAAGGCTACAGAAACTTTTCCTCCCCTTCCATTATCTTAATTATACCTTTCAGAGACTAATTTATTTAAGGGAAAACTTGTTTGTTGGACAAAGTATTCTTCTTTTTTCTGTTCTTAATACGACAATTGACTTCACCAGAACTTCTCTAATAATTATACAGGTTAATAGGTTCATAGGTTCATAGGTTCATAAGGCTGGAAAGGACCTACAAGATCATCTAGTCCAACCATCCTCCTATCACTATCCCTATCCAAGTACTAAATCAAATCCCCTAGCACCTCACCTCATCATACAGAGCAAAGGAAAGAACTGCATAAAATGTTTTTGGTGTGTGATTGTGCAGATTAACATAGTAGCAATCATTATATATCATCACAAATCTTTTTTTATACTGCATGCTTCTAGTATCTTGAAGCTTATCTAAAAACTGGGATATACCTTAATCCAGATAGTTTTGTTATTGTTAATTGAAAACTCTATACAGAATCACAGAATCACAGAATTGTGGGGGTTGGAAGGGACCCCTAGAGATCATCTAGTCCAATTCCCCTGCCAAAACAGCTCCCTAGCCCAGGTTGCACAGGTAGGCGTCCAGGCGGGACTTGAACATTTCCAGAGGAGACTCCACAACCTCTCTGGGCAGCCTGTTCCAACACCTGCACTGTGAAGAAGTTCCCACACATATTTGCACAGAACTTCCTATGCCTCAGTTCGTGGCCATTTCCCCTTGTCCTATCACCACATACTGCTGAGAAGAGTCCAGCCTTGTCCCTTTGCTTCCTGCTCCTTAGGTATTTATAGACATGGATCAGATCCCCTCTGAGTCTTCTTTTCTCAAGGCTGAACAGACTCAGGTCCCTCAGCCTTTCCTCATAGGGGAGATGTTCCACATCCTTTATCATCTTTGTAGCCCTCCACTGGACTTTTTAGAGGAGATCCCTGTCTTTTTTGTACCAGGGAGCTCAGAACTGGACACAGTACTCCAGGTGAGGCCTGACCAGGGCAGAGTAGAGGGGGGAGGATCACCTCCCTTGACCTTCTGGCCATGCTCTTATTAATTCACACCAGGATACTCATTGGCCTTCTTGGCCACCAGGGCACACTTCTGGCTCATGGCCAACCTGTCATCCACCAGAACACCCAGGTCCCTCTCCTCAGAGCTCCTCCCCAGCAGCTCATCCCCCAACCTGTACTGGCGCATGCGGTTATTGCTCCCTTGCACCTCCCTAGGTGCAAGATTGAAGAAGGTTGTTAAACCTCCTCTGGTTCCTTTCTGCCCAACTCTCCAGCCTGTCCAGGTCTTTCTGAATGGCAGCACAGCCTTCTGGTGTGTCAGCCATTCCTCCCAGCTTTGTATCATCATCAAACTTGCTAAGGTTGTACTCTATACCCACATCAAAGTCATCGATGAACATGTTGAACAAGACCAGACCCAGCACTGACCCCTGAGGAACACTGCTAAATACAGGCCTCCAGCTGAACATGCTAAGTACAGGCCTCCAGCATGAAGACATCACCGATCACAACCCTCTACATATCCTCTGCACCTTGTAATTATTGTAATATTTTTAGGAGTTTCTCAAGTAGGGACATCTGTAAGGAAACAACTTTTCTGTAATATATTTAAATATTTTTCTCAAGTAAATTCTAGGAACTTGGTGACTTAAAGTAGTATGAAATTTAAATTTGAGTAAGTGTTAAACCAACCAGATGTCTTAGCAGGTGAGCTTTGCAACTAGTATTGAACCCCTCCTTTGGAAGTGATAGAAAAAATCATCAGGCCTTGTGTTGAGATATATAAGCAGATTATTTAAAGATATGGCTCAGCTTGCAGAATTGTACTGCAAAAACACATTGGAAGTGTTGTGAATCCCCATCGCTACTGCTCTATCAGGTTATCCATGTTGGTAAGTTGAGAGACATCTATGGACTTAAACGAGTCTTGGTATGTCACCTTTGAACTCTGCTCAGTTGCATTTAATTGTAAACAGTGAGCATTCTTTCAAATATTTTTCCAGTGTTCTGTCATTCTGTCAAAACTGAACCTATGCTTCTGTGATGTGATATCAAAAGAAAGTCTTGTTCCCCTCTTCAAAAGTCCTGCAACAGTGACTTCAAAATTCAGAGGTTTCAAATGACCTAGAATGTAATGTTGGTCCAAGAAGCCCTAGCATTATTGTCATGGTTTTATGATTTTTGGTACTGGTATTCCACATCATAACATCATGTAGTGCATTTAGAGTTAAAGAGTTAATGTTCCAGCTCCATGGATCATCGATAGTTCCAGGTATACCTGTCTCAGAAGAGAAGAAGAACTCCATTCCCCAGAGGACTTTGCGATGCTTTGCGTTCTTACGTGTTTACGCTCAGAGGGAAAGATAAAAACTGTCTGCGGTCACGGGACACTCTCTTTCCTTTGGGATGGACTCAGCAGTGGGTGCTCGCTGCCGTCCGCCTTCAGCGTTAGCGTAAGGCCTTCGGTTTATCGGACACTCTCTCTTGCTCATTTTATTTGATTTATTAGCTTTAATTCCAATTATATTGTATTATATTGTGTTATTTTGCTTTTCCGATATCTTATTTAGTAAATTAGCTTTCCTCCTCAGATCGTTGCCGCTGTTTTGTTTCTAGGCCCATCTCCCTTTTCCCTTTTCCCTTTCCCCCTTCCCCTTTCCTGGGGCGTGGGTCCGTGGGTCCCCCGCACCAATCGTCACGGAACCGGGCCGAACCTGCCCGTAAACCGTTGACAATTATGTACAATAAACAGAGAAGGTGACTCATCAAGTACAGACCCTTATTAATATGCCCATTTGCATGTCACTGCATGCAAACCACAAGTTCAGACTAATTCCAATAGTCATAGTAGGCAGGAGTTCTCTCAGCTAATGAGTAAATTCTGCAGAATTTATAGATTTCTTTTTTTTCACATTGCCTGCAGACCTCATTGAATAATGTTACAGCTGTAAGCTCCTTCAACTTTTTCCAATATGAGTAAGGAACAAATCTTTCTACCCACTGGGTAACATTTACATTTACAACTTTTGTACACCATACAAAGCCATTAATCATTCTAGCAGCCTCACTACCTCATAGAAGATGTAGGGAACTGATAATATAATATTTCATGTGTGTAATTAAACCTGTGACCAATGTGTAGTTTCCAAGGCTACTGCCATTTGAGTATTGATGGGATTCAGAACAAATATTCAGACATCATTTTAATAATGATTTTAACATGATTTTAACATAATAATATCTAGTTACTCATAAACATGTAGCACTCAGTCCTTAAGTTTTATCTAAGTGCTATTATCTGTAAAGGTTTTCAGAAAACTAATGAGGAGGTCTTTATATTCCTAATGTTTCTGTAGAATAAGCAGCAGCTGTGTGTGCATAACTCCTCAGTTCCACTCTAATCCTTGATAGTCACCATTTGTAAAGTCAAAGTGTTAATTTATAATTAAAATAAAGGTCATCAGGGAAAACAAATCATGAAACAAATTTCATATAGCTTCACAGGTTTTCTTTTAAAATTACACTTGCTTTCATTCATACTAAAATGACCTCCTCAGCTGTATTCTTACAAAGAGGCAAATTCAATCACATATGATGAATTTGAGAATGTAAAATCACCTACTTTTCTTCAACGAAACAATGCCTTTATGGTGTATAAAGATATTCATCTGAGGATGGGTGGAACTGACACTTCCTCATGTTTTGATGTTTTTAACTCTTTCAATTTTTCAGTATCTGTCACTATTATTTATTATTCTACTGGGAAGTGGGTGTGTTAGTGAATCCCACAAATGTGAAGGCTACACTTTAAACAGATGTGATTCTTCACAATATTTTAAAACAGTAAGCACTTCCTAAAATGCATTAAAGCATAAACGGGTGGCAGTGCCTCCTAATTTCAAACTGTTTAGTCACGAAGAGCTGATATATCTCCTTACTGAAGAGAAGAACATAATCTTTATTGAGTTTGGTGCAACTTGATTCTCCAACCCAGTGGGAATTTTAAATGTATTAATTCACTATTCCTCAGCTTAGCAGCTCCCTGTGAGGCTTGTTCCCCTTCAATACACCTTGACCAATAAAAAAAGAGTTTGCTTGCAACAGCTTCATGATACAGTAATTAAAACTGATGAACAGCTATAAATCTGACAAGAGATTTTACTGAAGGTCTTGAAGAGTTGGGATATACTTGAAGAGGTACTACTCTAAAGAGTTTGCTTTCCAGTCCTCTAGGCCAGAGGAACAAAACAGAGATAGGGAAATCAACAAATTCTCTTCTCATATCGGGGGGATACTATTTAATAGAAAACCCCTGTGAAGCTGTTGCAGAACATGAATGTGTCTTGCTCCCCAATTCTACCTGTGCAACACTGTGCAATTTATCAGGCTTGAAACTGATAACACTAAGATGCCTATAGTACTCATGTGCAGTCAGTTTTATGTGCTATGTATCGCAAAGATGAGTGAAAAGGATCTTCAACACTACCATGTGCCAACTCCACATCTATTTACTGCAGCACACCCACTGTTCTCTTCCAGCTCCATGCCCTTTGACTATGTCATCATTCAGAACATCATTGTCTATAGTACGCTATCACCACTGGGACACTTTTGTCCATAGCTCTGTCTTTGCACTGCTCACTGAACAAAACGCTTTGGATCCACTGAAGAAACATGAGTTAGGTCACTATTCTGTGTCAGGATATCTTTTCTTATTTAAAGCAGTATTTTAATATTGCAGGGCAAGGAGCTGGACTGCCAGCGTTATTCTCCGATGCAACTCAGCATAAAGGTGGTCTTAGCAGCTGCCATGAAAGAAGAATTATCTTCTTGGAGACAATGGGAATGCATAGCCAGCTTCAACATCTACGTCAGATATGCTTATCCATGTTAGATCTGCTCTCAGATATTTGTCTCACTTAATCCACCTAGAGAAGAGGAATTTTTCTTTTTTATGCTTCGATTTTTTAAGCTATAATTTGCTATGTGATTTTGCAAGTACTGAAATGAAAACATCATTAAAATTAATGGTTTATGGGTAATTTAGTTTAGCAAAACTTTGTATTTATTGCAATGTGTTTATGTTTTATTATTGTTTGAATAATTTTCATTTACACAAAAGAGATTTGACTTTACATTCAATTTTATTTTATTTTTTCCACATTATCTATGGCAATTTATGAGGTCTGTATGTTATTTTGAATTGCTTTTAACTGCAGGGATTTTTTTCTATATTAAAATGTTAAACAAAAAGATAATGACATTGTCAGAAATATTTGGAATGATTGAATTCTGTGATTATTGTCTATGAATCTGTGTGTAGCTACTTGCCAATTTATTCTAATTAAAATGTGAAAATGAAGGCTATTCATTATAAAAGGCACAATTATTATGTACACTCACTGCTTCTTTTTAAAAAATAAATAAATGAAGATACTTTATTTCAGAAACAGGAAAGGTTAAGGTTGGTACCACATTTCATTCTCCATGTCAAGAGAATTGAAACTGGCCAAATGAAGCATCTGTCCAGCAATAATCAGGACTTGGTACAACATGTTTCAGAATGAGTTACGGCATAGCATTACACTGTGAACCTACAGCATATTGTAGGTTCTGAGTTCTGGCAATTAATGGGTTAGAGTTGGATTCTGTATTAAGATCTTCTTTTTTAATAGCCTCTGATGAAAATTATTTTCAGATCTCTATTCCACATTCTTCTATGGCAATAAGCAGTACAATTATAATTTCATGTGATATTAAGAAATAAATCTAATTTTATTTGCTTTTATTCACCCAGGAATTCCATATGATGCTTCCTACTTCTGGCATCACAAGGAAGAGCGAGGAAATTTCTCCTTTCACTCTTTCAGTATTGTTTATGATGTTACATATATATGTCCATCATTTTTCTTCTGGATTGCCTCTAACCCTACAGAACCATCCAATCTTGCTTGTTTGTTTGAAAATCATTTCAGAATTCTGAGCATCTCTGATGCCCTTCTCTGAATTTTCTTGTAAAATTTTCTGAGATAAGCTTGGAGAAGAGAAAGGCTAGAGGCACCTCATTGTGATCTTCAAGGGATGTCATCCCAATACTTCAAGGGTGTTTACAAGCAGGAGAGGGACCAATTTTTACTTGGTCTGATAGAGATAGGACAAGGGGAAATAGCTTTCAACTAAAAGAGAGAGATTTGTGTTCGAAGTTAGGAAATTTTTTTTAATCAGAGAGTGGTGAGGTGCTGGCACAGGCTGACCAGGGAGGTTGTGGATTCCCCATCCCTGAAGGCAACAAGGCCAGTTGGTTGGGATCCTGGGCAGCCTAATGAACTGAATGGCAATCCTCCTCATGGCAGTGGGGTTTGAAATTAGATATCTTTAATATCACGTCCAACTTAAACTGTTCTATGATTCTATGATGATTCTGTGAAAATGACCTGATCTGTATTTCAGAAAAAAGATCTGTTACTGGGTGCAAAAGGTTTCTACAAAAGTGTGATGATATTCCTTGTTTTGCTCTCAGTTCTTTAACATGGTTCTTCAGATGCTATTGTTCTATTTGACCAGTTGGTAGTCCACCACCTTCATAGCTCATTTTCAAAGTCTTGAGTTAATTTATCTTTAGCTGGTAACAAGGCTATAACAAGAGGATGAAATTCTGAATGAAGTTCCCACTAAACTCATCAGACATGCCTAGTGTAGCATCCGAGCACCTGAGCTCCAGAAGCTGCTGGAAGAACTCTTTAATTATAGTGTCAATAGAACTGTTTTTAGAAAACATATATATATACACAAAGGTTCTATATGCCTGTAATCACAAGATAAATAGAAGCAGGCAGAAGGAGCCAGAAGAGGAGTGACAATGGGTTGAAGAAACCAACCACTTTGGATCTGGAGTGTTTCAAAGTTGTTCATTTTAGGAATTTGCTCATGTTTCCCTTGTTGATTTGTGAAAAGTAGATTTTTAGGTAGAAGTTCAAAAATATATATGATCAGATAAACTCCAGGATTTTCTCCTGAGTGAAATTATTAAAATAATACACTTTTCTTTAGTGCTGTGGCTTAATCTTTCTTTTACACACCAATCATATATTAGTTCCACTAGCTCTTTAGCCATGTACCTAGTTGAAAAATATATTTTACTACAAGCTTGTTTGCTTTTAAGAATTTGATATTCAAAATCTTTACACGTCAATTTTAAATGTAGTCCATCTTAAATAATATTACTTTCTATACTGGCTTTTTGGGACCAATTTAATATTCTAAAGAACATCTTTTAACTATTTCCTTTATACCTCCAGTTTTTTAACTGTGAAAAAAATATATATGTGTGCATTTCTTGCGTGTGCTCTTGTGAAAGAGGAGTGACCTTTGAAAAAATTTTCAATTTTTTCCCACAAACTGAATATTTAAGCATCTTGCAACATCTTTTCCTTCTTTCTAGTGCAAATCTATTTATTCTGTTGGTCCTCTTAGTTCTAGAACTAGCCAGCTCAGGCTAATAAATACTTAACATTAATAAATCTTCTCCTTTCTTCCAGTAAATTCTGGTAGTTTTTTTTTTTTTAATAGTTTATTAGTCTGTACTTCCATTTGGGTCATAACTCATTGCAAGACATGGTTGATTTTGAACCTATCCTCAAATTTTACCATACACAGCAGCTATCCTGATTAATCAAACTGAAAGCTTGTTAAAATCCTGTCCAGCTGCACAGTTTTCCATGTCCTAATCTGCATTATATATAGTGTTTGAGCTCCCCCTGAGAACCATGCAATGCAGAATATTGTTTCCTCTTGTCAGTGTTCATAGTTGTACAAGAAGAAAGTGTAATTTTTGCAAAGTGACGTAATATTTGTTTATGGTCTCTCCTCAGCACATGCTGAAGCCATTTGTTTTATCATTTGCTTTTAAAATAGATAGTATGAGCTTTGGAGAAATGTTGGCTATTGCAGAATGTCAAGATACAAAACAGTGGTGTCATAGATTCTCTCTTCCAAGGCTGTTGAGCCAGAAAGAAATGCCTTAGAAATTCCAGGCAGTTAAGATTTTAGACGTGCTTTATGAAAATCCCTGTCATACAACAAAACATGCAGTAAACAAATTGTGAAAAAAATATCTTAGTTCTGCTTTTAAACTTCTGACATATTTTACCATAATATGTGCAGCTAAGGCAAAACAAGTCTACAATTTTAGGGAAACCCACGGCTGATCAAGCAGCAATAGAAATAGTAGTGCTGGCTGTGCTTTTATTGCTGTATTACCACAAGTACATAGAGAAGATTTTTCTTGATTTATGTCAAAATGCTTAAATTCAAATCAGTGACATCCAAATGTAACAGTTGTTTAACCTACATCCAGTCTAGCATGCTATGTGGTCACTGTTTTCTTGTGTTTTCAAGACTATCACATTTGAGAATAAAATACTAAATAATGCTTCTTCAACATAAATAACAGTATTTAAAACACTATCAGAATCCATGAAAATTATGGAGGGAATTTACTTTCTTATTTTCATGGCAACTGCAGTGGGGTTAATACCAGTGGTAGTCTTAGTGTCAATATACATAGTAGTCTTTACACAATTAATATATAATGATCAATTAACTGACAGGAATTTACTGCCTCTGGTTAAACTTGCACAAGGCCTAGAGAATATATCTTAGAATGATTTATTTTTTTCATCACTTAGTCTATTGTTTTGGTAAATTTCTGACTTCTTTTTGTTTAGAATATAAATCCAGCATGCAAATAAAAGCAATATATAATATAAATGCGTAAGATAAGTCATTTGGGGGTTGAGACAGAGCTCTTTGAAGTCTATGAGGGATTGCCATTGACATCAGTACCTTTTGAATCAGATCCTCTAAGGGACAGATACAATAAAAGCTGATAACAGAGAAGAAGGTTAAAGCTAAAAGGTAGATAAAAAAAGATGAAAGGGGGAAAAATTGTTGCACTCACCCACCTTCATACCACTTGTGGTGAATCCATCAAGATCTTTAACCATTCAAACTAAATATAAATTTCTCTTTATCACAAACTATTAAGGGATGAGGAGAATACAGTAACAATGTCCCAGAACTAAAGGTAAGGTAAGCTATCAAATCAGGCTTTGTCGTGCTCAAAAGTGTTGTACTTTAGAGGCTGCTGTCTACTTCAGAGGCAGTAAATGCTTCGCTGCAACACTATCCAGATATTCAGTATTTTTCATGGTTGGGTCCTTTCTGGTAATCTCTGTTTAGCCAAGAAGTAAAACACCAAAGAATTGTAGCACTTCACAAATTACACTTAAACGATGATTAAAAAAATCCCACTTTTTTATAGTTTCTTTTTTATTATTATTATTCCAGAAAGATCCTCCTTCCAATTCCTGTTCTCCTTTTCTTTCTTTTTTCTTTGAATTTTTTCTTGCTTGTTTGTGGCATCATTTTCTCATTCACTTTCCTTTCTTCTGTAAAACCAGCTTCTGAGTCCTATATCTTAAATAAGTCTTTTTCAGTTAGAATTAGCACTTTAAGCAAACAAAATAAATATTTCATTCATACTGGCATTTTAAAATATTAATATGCATTTATGGAAATAGATTCTAGTGGAAAGCATCTCATTAATATCAGGAAAATCCTTGAGCCGGTATTTTCTGTGCTACTTGACAATGAGAGCACGCCCACTGCTTTTAACTTTCGCTTTTATTTTCCTGGAACTCATGCATAGTCCAAACAGAACGTTACATGACCTCCTCCAGATTTTGGTCACGTCAAACACTAGGTATGCATGAGCCATTGAATTTATACTACAAAATTCCACATGTATAACATTGGTATATATGGTCAAATACATGCACCTTACTTCAAATGTTTGTTTCATTCTTAATTTTCAGAACTGTCATCCATTGAGATTGTGTCTAGTTCTACAAAAACTCTCCTCTTTCTCAAGGGGTTTGCCTTGAAACGCTTCCTATTCATGTCTTTCAACTGCTTTTTCAAAATTTCCATATTAGTATACAGAAGTATAAATAACATAACACATTCAGTTGTTTGTAGTATTCTATAATTTGAAGTTGGTCTTAATTTGGAATTTTGCAGTGCAGAATTTAATCTTATGATGTATTGAATCAGAACTGCAAATAATTACCATTATGTAGAATTATAAATAAATAACTATAAATAAAATTAGCTTATGAAGTCTATCATGTACGTATGTATTAATAGGGGGAGATTTTGTCAGTTAATTTATGTGAAAATTAACTGACAAAATCTCCCCCTATTAATGCTAAATGTTGATGAAGATTTAGATAGCAGAAGCACTGATTTGTTCAGGGCTGTGCTGAGGACTGGGCAGGCCTGCAATCTCTACATCCATAGATACAAAGAACACATCAGAGAGTGTGAGATTGAAGTATTTTAACTTTTGAAATATATCTAATTCTTATCCAGACTTTATTAGTAAACATGACCCTCTAAATCAAATATAGATTCCCATCAGTTTAGTTCCAGGTGAATTTGGTTGATTTTCAGTATAGGTCAAGCATGTGCTGGTGGCCAAGAAGGCCAGTGGTATCCTGGTGTAAATTAAAAAGAGCACGGCCAGCAGGTCAAGGGAGGTGATCCTCCCCCCAGTACTCTGCCCTGGTCAGGCCTCACCTGGAGTATTCTGGGCTCCTTGGTACAAAAAAGACTGGGATCTCCTCTAAAGAGTCCAGTGGAGGGATGATAACAAATCATTTTGTTTCTGTACATTAACAGCTTTGTATTTCTAAGATCAGTCAAGTACCTGATATGAATTTATAATGTTGCAGTTGCACAGTCTGCTATTTGTTGTTTCTTTATGCTTACTTTCTTAACAGAAGGAGCATAATTATAGTGTTTTGATCATACTCTAGTACCTTTGAGATGCATGAAAACCAAGTGTCAGAGATTTAGACAGAGATAATCTGAACTTTTCAGAATAGCAAGAGCAGCTGAACCAAAATTATTCTTGGATATTCTGATTATTCACACATCAGTAATTAAATTGGAAATGGCTTAAATGACAGAAAGCTTCTCTGTGAATGTTTAGCAACTTAACTGGTAATGAATTAGATAGATGCTTAAATGTTTTTACTTGATATTACGTCCAAATCAAAGACTTCATAGTGACAAGAAGAGGAAAAGAAATGTATTCAGGTGGCCACACTGTGTGTGCTGAGTCAACATAGATTTGTAGTCTCAGGATAGCTCTGGTTTTTCTGTGATAGAAGCCAAGTCAAGTGACTGCAGGTACTTGGAGACCAGAGGCTATATTCAATCATATAATCATAGAATTTCTCAGGTTGGAAAAGACTTTCAAGATCATCAAGCCCAAATATCATATGACTGTGAAGAGAAGGTCTCAGAAACACAGAGATTTGGCTCTGAGGCTCTGCTCACACATCAAAACCTTTTGCTCATTTTTCAGGTCTTTACTATTCCAGTTTACAGGTAGAGAGCATGAGACTTCTCTCATGAGATCCTGAAAATCACAGACCTGTCAATTTGACTTCAGTACCTGGCAAAATCGTGGAGATTATCTTGAGTGACAGTGAAAGATACTCAACAACCATCCAATCCACCAGCAAGGATTAATGAAAGTCCTTTCTCACTGATCTGATCTTTCTCTATGGTAATATTGCACATCTGGTGGAGCAAAGGATGGTCATGAATAGAGTCTTTCTTGATTTTAGCAAGATTTGGATACTGTCCCTCACAGTATCCTTCTAGACAAATTGCTCAGCTGTGAGATGGGCAGGGAGGCTAGGTGCTGAACACGCTGAACCGTAGGGCTCAAAATGTCTTAATGAATGAGGCTGCTGGAAGCCTGTCACTAGTGGTGTTCCCCAGTTCTAAGTCCAGATCTCTTCAATATTTTTATAAATTTTCTGGATGAAGGAGTGCAATGCATCCTCAGCAAATTTGCTGATGATACTAAACTGCAAAATGCTAGAGGGACAAGAAGCCTTACAGAGGGCTTGGAGCCTAACAGATACAATGGAACACTGAGTTATCAGTGAACAAGAAGTTCAACGGAAGGTGCCTATGTGTCGCCTGGGTCAGAGTAAAGACAGAATGCCAGACACTTGAGTAGATTAGTACAAGTGGCTGGAGATCATGTTCTTTTTTGTTCAGTTCTATTCTAATTCTATCCTACCCTGCTCTACTGATCCGTATGGAGTTGATATGGATGTGAGTCACTGCTCACAAACTCTCGTAATATAGAATGACCTGGGAACATCATCTGCCTCAGAGGTGGTCCAATTATACCATGCTGATCAGGGCTGTTGCCAGTTAAGTTCTGACTCAGTTTACCTAGCCTTTCCTGGCATACGAAGTGCCTCAGACTCCTGACCATATTGACAGCTCTTGCTTGGACTTGTTCCAGTATATCTATGTCTTTACTGCACTGAGAGAAAAAAAAAAAAACAGGATGCTGCACTGTAATCTCACATGTGAGATCTCACAAGTAAAACCCCAGAGCTGAAAATTTACCCAAAAGATTATTTCATAGATTATGCTAGAGTTTGGGAAGCCTGTACCTCTCCAGAGTGGAAGCTGGAAATCAGCTACACTCAGAGATGTTTCAATTTATACCAGTGTCAGCGTCTGGCAGCTGAGTCCCTCCTTCAGTTTCTCATTGTACAGAGGCACTGTAGGAACCATGCAGATGCTCAATGTGAGCAGCTTCCCTTAAAATGCTTCCTGTCTCTTCCAAGATATAGGCGATAGCTCAGTAGAAGTCATCTTGTGATACACATCTGGTCATACACAGTTTACTTTGTGTTTTCAGTCGTGCTTTCTTAATTCTTTATCTACATGAAATGTTCCTCATCTTCATGAACTTCAGTGTTCATCTGTTCTTTATTTACATGACAGCTATTCCATTCTTCCCCGCCATCTACACAAAAATGTCATGATTTTGAGCCCTAGGTGACAACTGTGCCAAATGTTTTTATTTGGTGAAGGGTATGTGTGTGCTTGGGGAGAAGAGGATATGTTGAGTTTTTCTTCTTATCTTCCTGAAGCATAAAACTTCCAGGTGGAAGATGAAATAGAAAATTTGAAGTTAGAGAAATAAGGAGGAAAAGATATTTAATGTAATGTTGTAATTCTGCCAAGTCAATTTAATTTAAAAGCAGACTGAAAATCCAGGATAATAAAGTTTCTAAAGGGTATGTGAAAACCAGCAGCTGTGCAGAGTGCATTGACATCTGCAGTGCTCTGCGAGGAGGCCAGCCACCATACTGTCTGGGCAGTGCATTTAAGTGGCTCACAAGCAGCCTGCCTTGCCTTCAGGCAGGGCCAGGAGCAGCATGGAGAGGCAGTGCTGCGAGATGGATGGTGCTTCTCACAGTAAGGCACACTGCTCTGGGAAAAATCTGCTTTCATTAATTCTCCAGTTCGGTGAAAATCATTTTTTCAAACAGCAGTAGCAGCACACCAGCAAGCTCAATGTACTAACAATAATATGGGACATAATTGCTCTATTTGTCTAAATGCCTTCACCCCTAGCCCTTCCCTTTCTTGTCAATTTAGATTGATGTTTCAAGGGGCAGAGCTTGTCTCTTAGTGAATGTTCAGTGGTGTCTTAATAATTGCAAAGGTCCCACAGTGTGGCGGAAAATGATGTCCATGCTGTAGCACAGTGTGATTGATTCAGAGCCCAAAATAGCCCAACTAAGTCAGAGAGCTGGATCTGATAGCTGATCCTGAGCTATCAAACCTAGCTCAGCACAGAAGCATACATCAAACTGAATACCTGGTGACGAGACAAACCAGTGTGTTAATAACGCAGAGGTGTTAAAATTGTTAAAATCCACAGTTAGATACTTACAATTAAAATGCAACGGACACTTAATGCTGCAACGTAAGACTGCCTTCAGATCAGCTGGGAGTTTTTTGTGGTAGGGTGTCCAGGGCTCACAGCACAGTGCAGGGAAGACCTGGAGGCTGTAGTATCATGTCTGGTGCTGGGGCCCACCTGACCTTTTTCTGCAAGGTTGCTGCTGAAGACGTGATGTCATAGCTTTAGATGGTGGTGCGTGACCATTCTGGGTAACTTGGAGAGCTTCACCTTCCTGGAAAGTTTTGTAATCAGCAGGATGATGTCTAATAGCCAAAGGGGAGTATGTAGACTGGCATAAAAATAAAGAATTATTTTTTTCTTATTTATTTATTTATTTAAATAACCTCAAAACTGCATTTGCCATGTCCTTCTAAAGCTCACGCACACAATCTCTCAAATTCACCATAGCTCAGGGCTAAGAAGGCTTCTGCCTTGCCAATTCTCCACTCCCTAACTTGGTTTCAAAAAATTCGGTGGCACAGTCAATGGAGATGTCACAGCATGCTTGTTTGGCTTTCTGACAACACTGGAACAGTCCTACACAGACACTTCTATTTTCCTGATCAGTGATACTGCATCTCACTACGAGCTGTGCTGCACCATGAGGTGGTCTCTGACATACAAATGTGAACTATATATATATATATATATATATGTATGTATATGCATTTATATTCTCCAAATAGAGGATGAAATAATTCTGCACCACATACATTTTTGTGCTTTTAAGGCACATTGTTGCTTTGCAAGCAAAACAGATTTTTCATTTGCCAGTGACATTGCACAATGTGCTTATAATTCAGTGTTAGCTTATCAGCCAGCCAATCTCCCACTCCAGGGAATGTGTCAACCATCAAAAGGAGAGGAGGAAGTGTGTTGAATCTTAATGGCTCCTATTTCTCCAGACTCAGTTTCTTAAGGGCATTTAATCAATGAGGACAAGTAGTAGGCAGATTTTTAAATAAATGTGTCACTTTAGGTTAATCCACAGTACAACTGAATGTATTTGTTTATGTGATTCCCCAAATATGTTCCTCTGCTGCTCAGCTGAATTGATAATCTGTAAATCAAAACATGTTACAAGCAGTTTTAAACTAGCCCTTGAGCAATACCTTCATTTGACCTACCAGTATCTAAACTATCCAGAGGCTTCAGATCCAAGGGTGTTTAATGTCAGCCTTTCAGTAGTGTTGTTTCAGTGAATCAAATACTTTTCTGGCCATTGTAAGCTTACAGACATGTACTTGTGGACTGTTTTTATTTCATTACTTATTTCTGTTTTATTTGGAATAAATCTATTGAGGAAGTGCAAAAGTAAGTAAAAAAGCAGGAAAAAAACCCCACAAAATTTTGAATCATTTAAGTCTTGCCTCTTAACATTATTTACTACTCACTACTTAGCAACTAATACAACCAAGTAATAGGATAACATACTTAACACACACACACAAAAAAAATCCTACCTTCTTTTAAACAGTTAAAAATGTGTTAACTGCTCAAATGGTTTGGATGTGTAGATATAGCTGTGTGTACACATGCAGGTGATAAGCAGCTACCAATAAACACTGATTTACTACATGATAATTCCTGCTAACTGAAACAGTTAATCGTTTATCCCTTCTGCTCAGATATTAAACAAAGGTTATCAGAAAATTAATGGGGGAAAATGAGTAACACATTGGGATATACTGATAATTCTAAGTCCATTATTGAGATGGAACTAAATTAGCTGCCATTAAAGTTATATCGGTGTATGTTGGCCTTTAGGAAGGGAAAAACTGAAAGACTAGTGGAAAAATAGCCCACAGGACTGAGAATTGCTCTGATGTGAAATGATAGCAAAGTTGTTCTGACTCATGCTGATATGAACAAGATTAAAATCAAGTCTAACACCTAGACAGAACATTGTTTATGTTGTTCAGGTGTAAGAACATATAACGCTCGTCTTTAGTTAAAATCCCCTTGGAGACGAATGCTGCCTGTACCTGCTTCATGATTGTTGTAATAGCCCAGAAATTATGTTGTGCTGTAACAGAAAACTTTTACCTACAATCATTTATTGAGGTCTTTGGAGGAAATACTCTGCAAATCAAAATGTGTGACATTCTAAAGGACATCTGTGATTATGAAAGGCTGCTTGTGTTATGTAATATAAATCACTTGAGCATGGGCATCCAACTGGAAGATGACTTTCCAGTTCATGTGAGAAGTAATTAGATTGGTGAGAGTGTGTCATGCACAGAACAGTGAAGTAAAATCAAATGCACTAAAACTACTCATAGGCAAAACAGAAAATAAAGCTGAGGATGTGTCACAGGAGCTCTCAGTTATGTTCTTACAAGTCTAAGAGCGATTCTCACATGACCTTAGACTGCTAGAATGGCTCCTTTTCCAAACTATGCAGCACTAGCTCTTATAAACATATGTATGATGGGTACTTTCAAATGTATACTCATCTGTCAGTTTGTACTACAATTTCACTCTTCTCCATATGTGACAAATTCAATTAGTTCCTGAGAATTCTAGTGGTAGTGTACAATCAACTTCTTGAGACTGCAATGTACTTGTTCCTCCTAACTTGCAGGAGGCTTTGAAGACACCAGGTAAAACGTTCCTCATCCCTTTAAGGAGGATCTTTAAAATGAATCTGAATGCCATGTAAATCAATCTATCCCATAAACTGTGCCTCAGTCTCTTTAAACTTATCTCCATGTTAGCTTTGACATCATTATATCCCATTGTGATGAAAATGGACTTTCTGTATCCTGTGATAATGAAAATAGCCACTTTATGCAGTTTCTGCCTGCAATTATCCAGGCTTTTCTCAGACTCTAGAGAAATCTAAGCTAATTGCTTTGGGACTTCTGCTACATTTCCATAAATTCTTTGTTAATTTTTCATGAGGAACTGTTATTGCGGTTGGCCTTAAAGTTCCCATTGTATTCAATAATGTAAAGAAGTCATTATGAAAACATAACCAATTCACTTGTGTCTCCATCAAAGCTACACTCTTTTTATCTGCATGTATTCTCAGGTGAGACTGAATGATTCATCCAAACCCTTCAGTAACTTTGATTTTTTTTATATTTTGATGCAAGCTTTTTTTCATCTGAGCTTAGTCGTAGAATAACTAAAAGTGGTTCTATGCGGTGCACGACCTTGTCATTATGGGACATGAATTGAGTTTGCTTTATCTGACAGTCAGCTCTGGAATTGCTTTTATACCTTCTCATGAAGACAAAGACAAAGAATTCTGTTTTAAGTGACATTGTAGTAATAAAAACAGGGCGCATTTCCAAGGGAATGTTTCACAACTTCTGATGTTGTATTTGATATATTGATTAGTCTGAACTCAAAGTTATCAATTCTGTAGGCTAGAAACAAGAACAAAATATTAATCTGAATCCATTGCCGAGATATTTGTGCAGATATCCTGTAATATAAGCGCTGTCTCTATTCTGACAGGTGTTGAGCAATGCTTGTCAGAATCCTTTTTTCTTACCCTGTTGGATTTCAGTGCACTAACGCATATTTTCCTCTGCAACATTCTCCACAAATGCAGTAATTATGAATGCCGTCATATTAGTTTGATGAAAGCCTACAACTGTGGATGATCTAAATTTGGATGAGGGGTTCTGGAGTAACTACGGTTCATTGCAGACTTCTGAAAGAGCAGCAGCTGTTGCAGCTGGCTACAGCTTGCCAGATGTTTCATGAGAAGGATATTGCACAAATTAGAAAACAAGAACCATCAAAAGTGTGGTGAAAGCCATGTTACTGACTGTGAAAATGTATGTCGCTATCTTCTGCAAGCTGCAATGTGAAAGCTCTGACTACACTGAGGAAAGATTCTCAATGGAAAAATAAGATTTGCATTGATTTTGGTGGCATCATGCCAGTTTACGCTCACTACAACACAACACTGATGAGATCTGTGCTTGAACAAAGGCATCAGAGCAGTCCACCAAGATGTCACTTTAAATGCTCCTGAACCATATGAAAACGTCTTGGCCCTCTCAGTGGACGGAGAAAAAGCTAATAACAATGAAAGTAGCTACTCTAGTTTTGGACCTTGTTGCATTTTACAGATTTACTGTTTCATAAAATATTGACATTTTTGTAATCAGTTATGTGCCACTGCCAGCTCTGAAACAGTTAATACATTTGCATTTTGTAACAGAAGAAAGTATACACTTGTGAGAAATAAAAGGAAATGAAGAGAAGCGGGTTGAGAAAATCACCCTGGGGAAAAAAAAAAAAGAAAAAAAAAAGAAAAAAAGAAAAAAGAAAAAAGAAAAAAGAAAAAAGAAAAAAGAAAAAGAAAAAAGAAAAGAAAAAAAATGCCAGAATAAGTCAGTGTTCTTCTAGTTGGAGACTACTATTTAACAATATGATAAATGGAAAGCACAGGTTTTATTGGTATTGATAGCAACAATTGTAGGCCAGAATTTAATCATTTAATGATCTGTATTTCCCTAAGGTCCTTTATGACTGGTTGCTGAAAAAGGCAAAGTATTGTAAGCAAACCTCAAAAATCTCTAAGGTTTGCCTGAAAGACATGCTCACAAAACCCATTGCTTATCCAAAGCTTTTCTAAACATTTTTTGTTTGGTACTGAAGCAGAAGATGATTGTATGATTGGATCTCTTTTTCTACTGACTAAAATGAAAGAAAACCAATATTTTGGGGGATATTTATCTTAATTCAAAGTTAATAAAATGCAAAATCTAAAAAAGTACAATGTAACCTAACTTTTTGTTTTCAAAGCAATAACAGCAACAACAACACAGGGTGCATTTGGCTTCAGTATAGTGTACAGACATTTTTTCACATTTGTTAGTGTATTTCCTGTGCTGAAGGCTATTGATTCAAGAGCTGTGCCCTTTCCATGTGGTTCAGGAGCTGAGGTGTTTTATTCTGTGAGGAACTGACTGATATGAATGGGAATATTGGTAGCATATGGAACTGCTCGGGACATCTGAAGTACATGGCTCATTATGCTTGAGAGAGATCTATTCTGTTTTAGCTCTCATTGCACATGCTTTTGTAAAGCATACACCTACTAACTCCCTGACATGGCAATTTTACTGCTCCTACTTTTCTGGGATTTGTTGCTAATAAAAGTGAAAGAGGCAGTGCAGCATCTAGCAAACACAGATTTCAATTATCAAGCTTGTGTGTGTGTGATTGGTTTTTGTTGCTGTTGCTTTTTTCATCATTTGTTTGTTTCTTCTTTCAATGCAGAGATACCAAAAATAATGAGTGTTTCTAGGAAGCTAAGCCTACAATGTATATATAAATTCCAGTGTGAGTCAACAGGGTATATCTCTACTTTATCCAGAGCACAGGATATGTATTTTTCCTCAAGAGGTATAGCTGCTTTCCTTGCATTGGCTGTCATCTGTACAGAATTGGATGAACTTTGAAAGAAACAACTGGAAGTTCAGCCCAATCCACCTGCTGGAAAACGCCTCCTGGAAGACTAATGGTCTTACCAGCTGTCTGCCTTTTTTCTTAATTACCTTCCCTCCAAAACTTGCTCTCAGCAGAAAACTAGCCTCATGTCTTTAGAACTGCCCGAGGAGAGACGATAGAAAAATAGTTTTTTCTGGTGGGAGTCTCCCAGTTCACATGGGATATGAGAGGCAGAAAAGATAGACTGAAATTTCCGTTTGGATATAAGTGAAATGGATTTAAGGAAAATGAGTGTTGCCTGGGATTGCACTAAGCATTAACTGAGAAGGATGGGACAAGTATCAGTAGAAGAGATGTGATAACTGAAATGCTGGAGTCTAGGAGATCAGGCTAGGAACATTGCTCTTGTGAGGTCAGTATTGGATCCAGGTCTGTTTCATACTGATGATCTGAACAAGGGGATTGAGTGCACCATCAGTAAGTTTGCAGAAGATACTAAGCTTGGACAGATCTGCCTGAGCGTTGAAAGGCCCTACAGAGGGATCTGGACAAGATGGATTGCTGGGCTGAGGCCAGTTATATGAGCTTCAAAGAGACCAAATACTGAATTCTATTCTTTAGTAACAACTCCATATACTTTTAAGGTCTTGAGGCAGAGTGGTTGGAAAGCTGCACAGAAGAAAAGGACCTGAGGCTGTTAGTTGACTATCATCTGAACATAAGCCAGCAGTGTGCCCAGGTGGCCGAGAAGGCCAGTGACATCCTGCCTTGTATCAGAAGTTGTGTAGCCAGCAGTAGCAGGGAAGCGATTGTCCTTGGCACTGGTGAGGCTGTGCCTCAAGTATTGTGTTCAGTTTTAAGCTCCTCACTACAATAAATACATTGAGGCCCTGGAGTGTGTCCAAAGAAGGGCAACGAAGTTGTAAATTTTCTGGAACACAAATCTTATGGGAAGCATCTGGGGAAACAAGGATTACTCAGTCTGGAGAAGGTGAGACTCAGGGCAGACCTTATCCCTCTCTAAAGCTAAGTGAGAGGAGGTTTTTTACGGAGGCAAGGACTACACTTTTCTCCCAGGTAACAGCAATAAGACAAGAGGTACAGACTCAAGTTGCACCAGAGGAGGTTCTATCTGTTTATTAAGAAATTTTTTTTCGCAGAAAGAGTGGTCAGGTGCTGGGGCAGGCTGCCCAGGGAAGTGGCAGAGACACTGTCCCTGGAGGTGTTCAAGAAACATGGAGATGTGGCACTGAGGGACATGGTTTTGTGGGCATGGTGGTAATGGGTAATAGCTGGACTAGATGGTCTTATGGGTCTTGTCCAACATTAATGATTCCATGATTCTCTTATTCTATTCAAACTCCTGTTCCTGCATGAATAGATAAGCACACAAGTGTGTTCTCAAAGGATTGTGGAAGAAGCTGAAGGGCAGAAAGGAAGTAGAAGTGGAAATGCAGGGAGTGCATTCAATTCTTCTTGCTCAGAAAAACAAGAGCTGATGTTTCTTGCACGCTGTTTTTGTCATGCAGGAGAAATGACCCTCATCTTCTGGGGACTAGCTAAATATTTCAGTTGTGCTCCTCTAAGCAAGTTATTCTGCCTTATTTGTGTGTGATAATTGACACAGATTTATCATTTAAAAAAATTCACTTGGAACAACTCAATCCAGCAGACCAGGTTTATTGTGTGACAAATATGTTTGCAAGTCCGTGCTTGGGCTAGGTAAATTTTTCTTTGATTGCTGAGCTACAATGATCTTTTCTTTAACATGCAAAGTTACTTTCTAGTTTACAGTTGTTTTGTTTCTCAGATATTGTCAGAACTATGAAAACTGACATAGTGATCATATGAGCTAGTGAATACAGCCTAGCTTTTTTTTCCTTGCGGGAGTACCAGTTAAATAAGGGAGAGAAAGTCAGCTCCCTGGACAACTGCAAAACAAACAAACAAAAACAAACAAACAAAAAAAACCACAACCAAGGGCAAAAAAGAGAAGTAAAGTAGCCTTGCTTTTTAACAAACCCACTACTGTTTATTTTAAGTCTACCAGACAGTAATAAAGACTGATAAGAGAATGTATATGCAAGAAAGGTCTAAAATTTTCCCAGAATCAGTTGCTATGAGTAAGATTCATTACCAAAACCAGAACAAAAAAAGACTCTTTCAACATTCTATTTTTGATCAGCTGAGTATATGAAAATATCTCCTGACATACAGACATACTATCCTAATTTCTACGTAAGTACTGTCCAGCACTATCATCCTGCAATTCCATAGCTGGGTTGTGAAGACAATCGTTTAAAGAAAACAGTTGGGGAAAAGAAAAAAAAAAAATCACATGTTTTTATAGGCAAAACAAAACAAAATCTGCTAACTTTTTACTAAATCTACTATGTATTATATTGTTTGCTTCAACAAAAGATCTCACAGAAAAACTGTTACAATGCCAATGAAAAATGCACTGCTTTACATGATGCCTTATTTGCAAATTTCCTGTGGCTAGTGCATTTATTTTCCAAACTAAAAGAAATGAAGTGTCGTGTATATCAGCTTGTTCTTCATTGCTCACTTTCCTCTTTGTGGTGACAAGAATTTTTCAGTACAAGAATGCAAGAATGAGACTGTATTTAAAGATACTGCATTACGTTAAGCAGACAGTATTGTAATTGTTTAGCTGCTGTGGATGCAGTCCTGTTGATTTTATTAAAGAGATTGTCAGAACCTATAATTCACACATCATTAACCACTTCATTAAGACTACAGCAGCTGTGTGAGCCCTAAATATGCACCAGTTTCAAGACATTGCAAGTAAATGCTCACTGGCTGAGATGTGGGTGTCTCCAGTGACTTGCTCGCTGGATAACTAAAAGGCAGTGCTGTTTGTCAGAAACGTTTTTTTCAAACTGCAGGCATAAATACATAAAATGTGTTCACCTAAGATTTACTGATGTTAAAAGCATTACTTTGCATGAAGTGCGTACTCTCACATTGTCAATCAAAAACACAAAACAAAACAAAACAAAAAACAACACTGAGGCAATAACATATTGAAATGTACAGTCAATTAAGTATTTTGATGTGGTTTACATTTTCTTTAGTGGAATATGAAGCAGGGTGTGCGCTGAAGCAGCGTGAAGGAGAAATTTGACAGAAATGTGAATCATATTTATTTAAGGACTCAGAGTTAATGGAGCATTAATTATGTAAAGAGAATTTTTACTTCCCTACTATTTTCCCTGAGTCCTTCCATACTTTAGTTATGCTGTAGTCAGTATTTGTCACTCATTTTCACTTCCTCTCTCCCCAGACACCTCCTTTCCTCTCTCCCTGCTTCCTTTCTTAGAGCTGATTAATGTTATCCTGAAAGTCCATTTGCTTTTTGCTAACTTAACTCATTACAGATTCACTGAAATTTAAATAGCTTATTTGTTGCCATAAAATAAATCTATGGATACTTGTACTCTCAGGAAACATACTGTACCTATTCTGGAAACAGTATGTGAATATCTCTATTGCAATTTTTTGTGTTGAAAAAAGTCAAATGTTTATTTTCAAAATATTTTTTTCTTTTCATCCCCATTTACTTGGAGAGATGCACACAGTTAGTATTCTGCTCTGTCATGTCAGATTCTTTCAAGGTTAAATCCCAGGTCTCTAGGAGAATGTATTATTCTCTCTGTGAAACATCAGTATTTCTAAGAATGGTCAAATCATGGAAAAAAAACCCATCTTTTCCAAACAGCTCACTGTTGGTAACTATTTTTACTGGAGAAGAATAGTTGCATAATGATCACATGCTCATTGTTTATGTCTATGCTGTAAAACTGTGGCTAGGGTTAAAATTTTTCCTTCTATGTTTTGGTGTACTTGTGATTGCTAACAAATAAAATTGGCTAGAGTTTTCCAGCTTTTGTCTTCAGGCTCATCCACCCATGTCAAATTAGACAAAACTGGATTTTGTGTAAGGGAAATGTATTAGGAACTCTGTTCTTATTTCTTTCATTTATCACTGATGACTTCTTGTGCTCTCAGAATATGGTTATTTCGGTCTTGTACAAACCAGAAGGCTAGTCACTGTGTAAACAGAGGCCATGACCTTGCAAAGACCTTGGCCTTGAGGTAGGAATTTCATTGCAAGAGATAAGATATTATCACCCTCCTGTCTGTCCAGAACAGACGGACAAAGATACGGTAAATTCAATGTGCTGAAGGCCACTCTCTGGTAATGAAGCCAACTTACAGAGAATTGCACACATCCTTTCCTTAAAATTATTGTAATGCTCAAGATAGATCAGCAAAATCTGAGCCACCACATTGTGGGAAGGTATATCCCATGCCCAATAGGGGACTACTTGCTGAAACTGGCAAAATCTCATTATCATGGGAGGAGACCAGATTCCAGTAGAACTAGTACATACTGAAGATATCACAGCCCATGCTTAATCAATGGAAAATTAAAAAGCTCACCCAAAACAACCAATTTGATTAGGAAAAAAAAAAAAAGGATAAGTACTAGAGGTTGACCAGAGCTCTGAATGAAATATTAACCTCCACATCTTAGGTATTACCATGGCTTCAAGAATCAATGGTAGTCTAGATGACCAGTATTTCAGGCTACAAGGAATTTTGGTATGGCCCTATATGAAACTTTTTAGTAGCCTGCCTTTGTGATAGGCAATGAGTATCTCCCCTGCTCAGTCCTTCAGCTTCTCAGTCTGCCCATGATAGACAGGAAGCATAAATATCTTTTCCATTTCTACTTTTACAACATTTAAGACTTTCACCTCTAATCAGATTCTTATCTAAGATGAAATCCTTCATTTCAGATCATTTTCAATATCTTCAGATTTTCTATACTTGGATTATATCTTGAAAAATAGAATCATAAAAAGTGAGTAGCTAACTTCTTCCCGTTGCTCAAGTAGAAATGGAACGTAATTTTATGTGCTATAGACCACTATTTCCTATGTCAGAAGGCTGTGCTAGTACTTTCAAAATAGCATGCATTGTTCATTTTGATCCCTGATAAAACCCTGTAGAGCCTTGTGCAGTTTATTTTATTCACCTATTTACTTTGTTTTGCCAGTGTTTTCCAGTGCACTTGGCCAGTTTGTGAAGATAACTTAGCATTCCAGACCCATACTTCAGTGCACTTCCTGTACATTCTAGTTTGGTAGAAACTGTGCATTTTAAAGTAGTTCCTTGAAAAGGTCAAAGTCTGTACTCTTGAAGTCCAGGGTTATGAACTTACTGTGCACCCTCCTTACTGCTGCAATAATCTCAAACTCCACCTTTTCATTTTCACTGCAGCCCTTGAGTTCTGACGCCCTTGAGTTGTGAAGGTTCAGGCTCAGAGGAGACCTTATGGCACTCTACCAATTCCTGAAGGGGGGTTGTGGTGAGGAGGGGGTGGGCCTCTCCTCCCTGATAAATAACGACAGGACGAGAGGGAATGGCCACAAGTTGCGCCAGGGAAGATTTAGATTAGACCTGAGGAAGCATTTCTTTTCTGAAAGAGTGGTCAGGCACTGGAATGGCCTGCCTAGGGAGGTGGTTGAGGCACCATCCCTAGCGCTGTTCAAGAAGCGTTTAGATGAGGTGCTAAGGGATTTGGTTTAGTAGTTGGGTAGGGATAGTGATAGGAGGATGGTTGGACTAGATGATCTTATAGGTCCTTTCCAACCTTATGAACTTATGAACTTATGAACTTATGAACCTCTTCCAACAACCATCTCTGATTTTGTGAGCCAACATAATGAAACAAGAGGCACTACTTTCAGAGCAGTCCTCCTAAAGTATACATAGTTAATGTATATAAGAAACAAAACTTATTTTAATTTTTATGCTTTTTATTAAAACATAAAAAAAAAAAGACCAAAACAAAAAACTAGGGATATATGATCTTGTTCTTGTGAAACATGTCAGGCTGTTTTGATGGCTGTGATTGCAGTTCTTGGTGATACCCCAAGATGTTAATCAGAGATTTGATCCATGGAACCCTATGAAATGCATCCAAGAGTCATGAGTGAAGTGGTGGATAAAACTGATGAGACACTATTCTTTGTATCAAAAAGTTGTGACATTCCACTGAAGTTCCCAGTGACTGGGAAAGAGGGAACATAATCACCATTTTTAAAGGAGGAAAAAAGAAGGAAGACTCAGGACATGACAGACAGTCCAGCTTCTGCCTGGCAAGATCATGGAACAGACCCTTCTGGATAATGCCCTATGTTACACAGAGAACAGAGAGACAATTGGTGATAGCGAATATGGCAAGGTTTCAAATTGCGACTAACAAACTCGGTAGCCATCTACAATGGGTTTACAGCACTTGTGGATTAATGAAGAGCAATTGATTCATGCAAAACAACAGAGAGTGTCTCACACTACATACTTACATACTACATCTTTAAAAAGGAGAGATGTGAATTTGATAGATGTACCACTCAGTGGATAAATAATTAAGTGGATAGTCACATTCAAAGAATTACAGTCAACAGCTCAGTGCTCAAGTGGAAATCAGTAATGAGTGGTGGCCCTCGAGGGCCTATCTAGGAACCAGGATTATTTAACATCTTTGTCAGTGATGTGGACAGTGGTATTGAGTGCACCCTCAGCAAGCCTGCAGATGACACTGAGTTGTGTGGTGCAGTCAACACACTGAGGAAGGACACCATCCAGAGGGACCTTGATAAACATGAAAGATGGGTCAGTGAAAACCTCATGAAGTTTAACATGCCCAAGTGCACGGTCCTGAACCTGGGCCAGGGCAAAGTCAAGGACAGATGAAGTCTGGGCGATGATTAGACTGCAGAGAAGGATGTGGGGTACTGGTGGATGAAAAAGCTGGACATGAGTCAGCAGTGTGTGCTTGCAGCCCAGAAGGCTGACTGTATCATGGGCTGCATCAACGGGGGGGTGGCAGCAGGGCAGGGAGGGGACTGCCCCCTTCTGCCCTTATAAATCTACATTTGGAATTCAGGACTGGATAGCCAGCACAAAAAAATATGCGGAGCTTTGGAATATGTCCAGAAGAGAGATGGAGAGCCTCTCCCACAAAGGCAGGATGAGAGTGTTGGTGTTGCTCAGCCTGGAGGACTGAAGACTCTGGGGAGACCTTCTAGGAGTTAACAAACTCTGTTAGCCTTGGATCTCATTTTCCCTCCTTATAAAATGTGTATTTCTGTATTGTGACATACAAAGCCAACTCGTTCTACTGCTCAGGCAAAGAATCACTATTTGAATAACTTCACACATTCTGAAATGCCTAAGATTTTTTTATCATCTTGTAACGATTAGCTGTTGCAAGCCAATCACTTCCATCATAAGCAGTTTGTTCTCAGAGGAAAAAAAAAAACAAAAATACCCACTGTATTTCAAGTCTGAAGCTTGAGAAGGAAACAGAAAAGTAAAGATAAAAGTAACGTTTAAAAGCCCACCAGCAATTAGAAAGAAGTTTCCAATTCCAGTTTCATGCTTTCATAAAGCATTTCTCAGCCATGGTGGTGGACAAATAGGACTCTTACAAGTCTGAATGGTGTAGTGATCTTTTCTTGAAGGCTGAAGTCATTTAACCTTCAAAATATCGATGTTGGTCTTTGAAATAACAATCTAACTGAGCAAAATTGTGTCTATAGATAAGTAGGTTTTAGAGAACTGAAAATTGATGTGGCTTCAGAATTGCCTTTTCTGGCATTGATGTAATATGAGGACAATTAATTCAAGACAATATTGTGAATAGAAGGTGACAAAGTGAGCAAAGAGTTCTATGTATTTATAACTGAAGCATGCATCCCAAATGTATTAGAAAATAATCTCACACTGATTGAGGACATAACATTTATTTTCATTGAGATGTCAATGGGTACAATGTATTTTGAAGAAAGCTTCAGTATTTCATGGACAAATTATGTGTTTCTCACTTTTGTGTGTTCTGTCACTAAGTAAGTGGAAACACTAAATCATTAAGTCATTCACTGCTTTTCTGTCACAAACGTTATGAACCTGCTTTTTACCAAGGGCTCAACAAGGGCTCTAATAATTTTGAGATGTTTCTCTTGTATTCCCTCAGCTAGCTATGACAGTTAAACAGACATGAGGAAACTTCAGCCCTATGAACACTTGCCCATTAGAGATATGTAATCCTTGGCAAAAGTGCATAATCACATTCCTCAGTCAGGTGTCAAACAGAGCAAAGGCACAAGCACACAGGAAAGTTTTGTTTAGAAGACCTCAAAAAACAGCCAAGTGGCAAATTTGGACATCTGTGCTAGACTGTGGCAGACCTGTTTTTTCAGTCTAATCTGTCAAGATAACCATTTTCCCATTCTCTTAAACAAACACAGACTTCCTTGTTTAAACACTGCAACAGTCCTAATAGAGCATGGGTTTTAATCATTCTCTGCTAAGTACACTATGAAGAGACTGCAAAAAGAAATAAAGCATCTTGAATGGAAGCTGCTGATTTTGCTGTGTGCAGGGTACACGACTCTCACATTTCAGATGGATTGTAAACAATGGGCTTGTATAAAAAAAATGCTGCTTAAAAAGAGATGAGCTCTTTTTTGGTCTTCTAGTTAATGCAGCAGCTGAATTCAGTTCTACTCCATTCTACTCCAAAAGACTAATTAGAATATGAAAGACAGGGGGTGTTGGAGGGGGGGGAGCGGCATTCTTTTTTTTTCATTGGGTTAACCTTCTCTACAGAATTCCTCTACTGTTCAGACTATGTTAGTACAGCACTAGTAAAGGGCTTTCCATCAGTAATATAATCATAAAATATGATAAATTATGGACTGTAGCAGTCTATAGTTAGTCACCACTTTTAGAGTCGAAATCTAGGAAGAGGTAATATATCTGTCACAGGAAAACTATTAAATACAGACACACAAATAAATCCAATTAAAATCAGTAATCTTTTTTTCTGAGTAGTGACTTATCTTTCTACTCTCTTGAGGCTTTTTCACTCTCTTTTCTATTTGTTCCGATTTATTCCATTCTCTACTGTATTATTTATCTTAGATTTTTAATTGTTTTGCATATTGTTCCCTTGCTTTTCTATTTTGTAACCGTTTTTTCTCTCTGAAAGGAGTATTTCTTTTCCATTTATTCTACTCTGATTTTATGCCCAATATCCACTACTGACCCACATGCTTTCATTCTCCTTTTCCTGTGATTTTATGCTTACTTTTAATTCTTTTATGTTTCTTTTCATTGCATTCTAATGAATCTTTCTTGCTCTCTCCTACCACATTCATCTTTTATCCATGAGATCTAATTCTTCTTGTCACTGAATCCCTCCCTTTATCTCAATAACAATTTCCCCACATTCTAATCTCCCACCTTTTACTATCCAACATGTGGTGCTTCTAAAATCACATTCCTTATGGGTATTTCCTGCTTTGTGCCAGAGGATATATTTCTACTGACATAAATACTACTCTTCTGTCTCTTTCTTCATTTACTCTACAGCACTGGATGAGTCAAAAAATGTGCTTAGAAATCAGTCTCCTCTGCATTTGGATCTTGTGACTTCCCACACAAACAATTCAGATAGTTTTATACCTTTGAGTCATCTATGTGGAGTCCAGGTGAATTCTTTGTTGGGATCATCCTTCATCCTCAAAAAGGAGAAGAGTATCTGTCAGGTCAGTGCAGCAGCTGCCCATCACAAAATTTCCTATATAGTTCACGAAGATTAACAAGTAATCTGTGGCACTCTAGTCAAAAGAGTTTCTCTTTGGAAATCACTGCTAAAAAGACAACCACAAGGTCTGCAGAAGGAGCTTTATAATTCTTTACTCGTACATAAATCACACAGAAACATGAACAAACAAGAACCGATGTTTCCACCAGCGTTTGTTCTTACTTCTTTAGAGGTTCTTCAGACTCAATTTAAGATTGAAACAGCTACACTCATTTCCTCTTTGTTTTACTTACCTGTTTTCTAAAACAGCTCATATGTGGAGTAAGAAAACAGATCAGGAAGATCTGTAGAAAATGCCTACTTTATCCAGTTCTGCATCCAAGAATAAGGATTATCACTCTTCTATAATCCAAAGATTTTCTATACATGTACTACTAAAAATCTTCGCATCTGGAGGTAAATTTCCTTAATAGAAGCATCCGAAACGCCAGTGTGCTACAAGGTGGTCATTGAAGCACCAAAAGCAGCACAGCTGTTTCATCATCTCCATCAGAAACAGTCATTTTAAAGCTTTTGCAAAGATTTTTAGCAGTACCTATATAGAAAATCTTTTTATTGCAGAGGTTTGGGAATCCTTACAAAATTCTTGAATCCAGAACTTACTTAATGACAGTTAAATTTTTTTTTTGTATTGCCTTTTCACCATCTATACATGTTGTCACCTCATTATTGTGCAAAATAAGTTGCAACTTTTGAAATTGGGAGGTCTGTTTTGGGAAATCTCTAGTAGATTTTGTATGTCTATTGTGCTGAGGTTTTCCACCAAAGCAACTCATCATGGCTGGGTTGAGTTTTTTGCTGAGTATTAGAAAATTGTGTCTTTATGTTTTTGCAACATTATGGTGCCTTTCATCAGTTCTGCTAAGGAGACTAAGAAATCCATGAAAGATTGATGATTCAGAAAATGTAACATTCACATTTCCTTCCAAATTTTCATTCCAATCTTGGTCAGCATTTATGTCAGGGCACACAGCTAGCTCCTCATCACACTGATAACCACTGGGAACTCCAAGGCTTTTATCCAGCCTGACCCCAGGCCATGTTTTCACTTGAGACTACTGTGTCAGATACAGGATTTAAAGTTTAACTTATTTAAACCTCATTGCCATTCTTTACGACTCAATCTTCCAGCCTGTTGAAGCCTCTCAGTACAGTTGCTCTTCCTCCCTATGTATTTAAAGATCCTCCCATTTTGATTATAGAATTACGGAATTGTAGGGTTTGGAAGGAATCTCCAGAAATCATTGAGTTCCCTACAGCAGATCACTCAGATAGGTGTTCAGATGGGTCTTGAATGTCTCCAGAGAAGGAGACACTACAACCTCTCAGGGCAGCCTGATCCAGTGCTTGGTTACTCTAACAGTAGAAGTTCTTAATTGGGTTTGTACAGAACTTACCGCATTCCAGTTTCTGCTAGTTACCCCCTATTCCATTGTTGCTAGCCACCCAAAAGAGTCTATCCCCATCAAGTTGGCTCTGGCACTTCAGATTTTTATTAACAATGATAAGATCCCCTCTCAGCCTCTCAGCCTTCTCCAAATCAAAGAGACTCAGGTCTCTCAGCCTTTCCTTGCATAGGAGATGCTCCAAGCCCTTTAAGGGTATAGTTTACAATCCACCCTGGTGTCCACATCTAGGATTTCTTCTTGTTAATGGCTGTCGTCTTGACTTCGAGCCATTGATTATTGATCATTTCAGTCAGTTTTCTACAAATATTCTGTTCTATATGTCTAGTCCATAACAGCTTGTTAGCAGGGATTCTGCAGCAGGCTTGCCAAAAACCATGCTAAAATCAAGGGATATTATGTCCCCAGCTCTTATCTCACTGTTGAGCAGATAGTTTTACCACAGAAGTTGATTTGGTCAAACTCTCTTTACCCATGGTAAATCTCTGTTGGCTTTCTTCAGTTGCATTCTTGTGTTTCATGTGCTTGGAAGAAACTTGGAATAAAATCTCAGGATCTGAAGGACTCACAAAATCATGGATCTGCATTTACTTTGATCTGACTGTGATATCCCAGAACAGATCTTTCCAATTTAACAATATACACAGTAGAGTAGATGCTCCTGTGACTCATAGTCCTGAAGAAGCCATTCAAAGTTTATTTCAATCTTAAGAGCATCCTACAGTGTAACTCAAGGAGCAGTTACAGTATGCCATTTGAAGAAACTGAGGGAAAAGAGAAGAAATTTCCTATCTAGAAATGGTGAAAAATATTTTCAGTACATGTGCCAGGTAATGATAACTTTTTCCCAATGATCCAGTATCTATTCAGTTCCATGCTGCCCACTCACACATACCTCAACTCACTCATACCTTCAATAGCTTGCCCTATGAGGAAAATAAGGCCACATATTTTGGGGGATTTGCCTATATATATGTCAGGTTGTGTGCCAGTTTTCTGACTTACAGAACACTCTGTAAGTGGTCAGAATGTTCTGACTTACACTGTAAGATCTGTCTACCTGAGGAGCTGCATTCTTGTGCAAACACACCAATAACTACATATCCCAATGGACCCAAACCTACAGGCTTGAATGAATATTAGTTTGAACTCAGTAGAATAGGTACTTGAATGCATTTCCTATAGGGCAACACAAAAGAGATGTTACAAAATAAAAAAAGCTCTACTTTGAATATTTACTAGGGAAAGAAACAGGTTTTGCAGAATAATACAATAGTAAGAGAATTAAGTTATCTCTAATATATTTCTACTGAAGTACATTTCTGCCTTCACTTTCAGGCAAGTAATTTCAACTTTACATCACATTCATATCCTGTACAGTTGAAGAAGAGTGGCATTCTTTTTCAGAAGAATGAGAATTTTAGCTATTCTACAGTAAGGCAGATTCAAGAGCTATGCTGGCACAATCTGTATAGTTTTATGAATACTTAGTTTATTAGCATCATAAATAATTCGATCCAGTAGACTACTTTAAAAAGCAATTTACTTAGCTGTCAACCAGAAGAGCAACAAAATGCTCAAAAATACTTTACTAAGAGGCATAATTTTAGAAAAGAATTAATTATTAAATTTAAAATACAATGCTTTTCTTCTGAACTCTGAATTTCAATTGCAGCATTGTCTTCACAAAAATGGACAACTATGAAAGATGAGTGGCAAACAAAAGATTTTATTTTAAATCAAAGAATATTTTTAAAATGTTGCATATTTCAAGATATATCTCCCATCCAAAAGATGTAGTAGATGAATGTATTTCTTGCTTCAAAATGATTTAAATATTGTTCAATAATTAATGCACTGCAGTGTTAATGTAGCATTATAGAGAACTAACTCAAAAGCAATTGGTAGTATTAGATGAACGTTTTGCTTTGGGAATTTGTATCATTTAGAAGCTATTTTTTATCATTAATTTAAGCTCAGTAGCTCGCATTTGAGGCTGTGCAGCTGTGGTGGTCTGGCGGGGTTGCTGCTCTCCAGCCAGCCGCTCCTCACTGCCTGCAGGCACAGACTCCAGGACAGCTTTCTGCTTGCAAGTCGTCCCCATGGATGCACAAACATTTTTAACCCTGCCAGCTCCTCACTGCTGTAGCTAAGATAGAAAAGAAGAATGCAGTATCCTGGCTTTGTCTTGCTCTTCAGTCCCACGGATAAGCAAAGGTTAAGAAGGAGGAAAATTAAGCAGACAGCCCTGTGTGGCCCGAAGAAAGACACGCTCTGCTGCGGGGGCCTACTCTCCATACATAAATGGGAGAAAGCTCTATGAATGAGATCATTTTGACTTTCTCTGCTCACATGCTAATGCAGGCTTTCTTTCCTTTGGCTGAAGCAGGTCAGCCGTGCATCAAGGTTCAGCACTGCTTTGTGAAAGCATTTCCGAGCCCCCAGCGCCTGAGCAGTGACTCAGGCCAAAAGAACGCGACATGAGGGGGCTTCTCCAGAGGGCTGGCACCCATGGGACATACCCTTTTGCTCTTGCTGAGTTGCTTGAAGTGAAGGCCCCAGTGGCTCAGGAGGAATCACTGGAAGCCAGATGGCAGGAGGCTTCCCAAGGGCTTATTAAAGTGGGATTTCTGTAGGCTCTGCTCTCACTGAGATGGGGGGCAGTTCCATCACCGAGGAGTACCAGACCTCACAAATGAGTCACAGCAAAAAGATTCCAGATACTCATTTTCCTGGTATTTGTTTGGTGGGTTTTTTTTTTTTTTTTTTTTTTTTTAATTCTTGGATGCCTTTGCCCTCAAAATCTTTTATGTTTGCTCACTAGGTTAATTTTACTCCAGAGAAGTGCATCCAATTTCTTCTCTTCCCACAGAAACCACCAATTCAAGCTAAAATTGAGAGGGTCAGATTCAGAGGCAAGTAAATAGTGGTGCAAACTTCTCACTAGCAAATCAGCCCAAAACTTTAAAATTTGGTGTTATTGCTCCAAAGACAGTCCTGCTTTAAGTGAAAGCAAAGTCCATTAATTTATTCGAGAATTGCACTTTTTTTTCACTGCTTGATTCATTGGGTCAAATTACTGCTACTGCTATGACATGACTGAATTTAAAATAATTAAGAAAGTACCTGCAATGTGAACACAAATGTGTAAAATTCACATGCTGAGAGGGAAACAGAGCCAACATAGCAAAAAGAGAAGAGTAAGACCATCAAAATGAACTTGGTTACCACAGCACTTTCACTGTCCCCTTGAACCCTCATGGTGGTGGCAGCTTCTGACTTCTCAGAAAGTGTGCTGCATGGCAGAATCGTGCATCCAAATAGTTTAGTGAATGAGTGGCTGGGAGGTGGGAGATGAAGTGCCCAGAAGGAGCTTGCCCTGAGGAAAATCCCATCCTTGCTCACATCAGGCTCTTTCATGATTGGTACAGCCCCAGCTTAGTGATGCCACAGCAGGGAATACAAACCTGCCTGTTGACTCCAGCCACGCCTACTACAACACCTGCCAAAAGGCTGTAGGTTATATTACACATAATAATACTACAGTTTTGTGAACAAATAAGAAATGGTGATGAAGAGAACACAATAGTCACCCAAACACAAGTCTTCATCATCTAACCACTGTCTCTATGCTAGTCTGTTGCTGGCTTCCCTTTTGGAACAGGAGGCATGGCGGCTTCCTTGAAGTTGTCTGGGAATTTTTGCTTTGTATCTTTTGGCACCAGCTGCTGGCACTGGCTAGTGCTGGGCTGTGCTCTGGACCTAGCAGCTCACTTCAACATCAGCAGCCTTCAACCTACTAAAAAGACTTCTCAATATTCCCTGGTTTATTTAAAAATAGCTTTTTGTCAGGCTTCCACAGTTATAAAAAGGTTCATTAACTATTTTACCTATGTCTTTTGAAAATATAACATGTAATTTAGTTGTTTGAAAATCCAGAATGTGGTTTTCAATATGTGTGTGCACATATATATATATATGTGACTGGTATATATGGACTGGCACTCTTCAACGTATTTATCAATGATCTATGTAGTGGGATTGAGTGCACTCTCAGATAGTTTGTAGACAACACTAAATTAGAGTTGCACTGGATGATCTTGTAGGTCTTTTCCAATCTTGGTGACTCCATGATTCTATGAGTGGTGCTATTGATACAGTAGAAGGAAGGGATGCCATCCTGGGGGATTCCTTGAAAAGTGGGCCTATGCGTACTTAATTAAATTTAACAAGGCCAACAAAAAGCACTGCATTTGGATCAAGGCAATCCCAGACATGAGAACAGACTGGGAGAACTCATAGCAAGCAGCCCTGCTGAGAAGGACTTGGGGTCCTGGTGAACATGAGCAAGCAGTCTGTGCTTGCAGCCTAGATAGCTGGCTGTATCCTGGGCTGCATCAGTAATGGGGGTGGCAGCAGGGCAGGGAGGGCACTGTCCTCCACTGCTCTGCCCTCATGAGGCTCCATCTGGGGTACTGCATCCAGGTCTGAGGTCCCCAGCACAAGAAGGATGCAGAGCTGTTGGATCTGGTCCAGAGCAGGGCCACGATGATGACTGGAGCACTGCAGCACCCCTCCTATGGAAAAAGGCTGAGTGAGCTGGGCTTGTTCAGCCTGGAGAAGTCTCTGGAGAGACCTCACTGCAGCCTTCCAGGACTTTAGAGGAGCTTATGAACAGGAAGGGGATCAAATTTTTACACAGTTTCATTGGACAAAGGGCAATGGCTTTAAACTAAGAGGGTGGATATACACTAGATGTCAGGAGGAAATTCTTTTCTCAGAGGGTAGTGGGGTCCTGGCACAGGCTGCTAAGAGAAACTGTGGATGCCCCATCTCTGGAGACGCTCAAGGTCAGGCTGGACGGGATTCTGGGCAGGACAATGTTGTGGGGGCAACCAGCCCACAGCAGAGGAAGGTTGGAACTGGATGGGCTTTGAGGTCTTTTCTTACCCAAGCCATTCTATGATTCCATGATTCTATTATATGAAAGATATGAAATTTTACAAGAAAACACACATAATATGCGTCATATTAAAAATAACAAAAACAGAAAGTTCACCTTCACTGTGAGATTAGTTCCAAATATAAGTTTTTAATGAAACATGTAAACTTTGCATCAGATCCAGTGCTAAGCTCTTTTTCAAAAGACAGCTTTAGAGTTGTGTTATTACAAAACCACTGTGAGAGACCTAAATAATTATGAAATGGATGCATTAGTCAAGATGGGTCACCATTAGCCAGTTAATATTGTTAAGGATGGCCTCAGCTGCTGTGTTTTATTAATTTTTCACATTGTCCAGGTTTGCTTGATATTGTCTTGCATTTTTAGCACTATTACTGCTAAAAAAACAGGATGAAGCCTTATGCCAGAGTCATACTATTATTTCTAAAATATATATGAACAATGGCATATTTGGAAGTGCAGACAGTTTGAAGGAAATGCTATATTCAAGATGAGAAATATTTAATGGATCAGATTCTTAAGGCACAATTGTTTCTTCCCAACACGTGCATAAAATTCATTTATTTCTAAAGTAGAGAGCTTGCCCGTAAAAGAACATTACAGAACTCCTGTTATGGCTACAATTAATCTATGAACACGGAGAAACATGATATTAGCACCTCCAAGTGTAAAGGCTACTGCATGATATACCACATATAGGAAGAGTCACTCACATTTCCTGCACCTGAAGTCAGTATATGTTTGGGTTGACTGTGTTCTCTGAACTAAGCACTGGAGTCTTGGTTACGGTCAAGAAAAGTTAAGAGTTTAATGCAGTTTGCAATAGGGCTTCTCAACTGATACTCAATAAACACACATGTTTTAAGTGGTCAAGAATTCTAATAAATTCCAGGATTATAAATGGAAGAAAACACAGCCTGGATTCAAATTCTTGGCTCTGTATGCTTTGGATTTCAGATTTGGATCATAATCTAAGCTGACAGCCAATATCAGATTTGCTATGGTCAAAGTCTCGTGTGAGCTGCCAATTTTATTTCCTATAGAAATAGCAGGAATTTTATGAAAGTAGTAGTTCTGGAGAGATTTTTGCTATTCTCCAGGCTGATTACAGCTGATTGATCTTTATCTTCTTTATACCATACTCAAAGTTTGGGTAATGTACTTCAGTATATTGTTTGGAGTGACCGAGAGAGGAATATGTGTATAACCAGCAGGCTGAAAAACCTCAGTTCACCTTTCTACTTTGCTCCCTGATGGGTTTATCTCTATACAAAAAGTGGCAAAATAGCAGAGTTGATATGTGGTGTAGCAGCTAATATTCCATCAGAGGAATGACCAGTTGCATGGGTGAAGGCTTTCTCTGCAAGGGAAGGCTGTGCTCCTGTGGTAGATTCCTGTCCCTTCTACTGGACATCAAAAGCAATGCACAGGCTGTAGAGGGTGTAAGACCATAAGTATGCAAGTATACAACTAAAATCATGTTCATGTCACACACTCTGCTGTATCACGGTACTGAAATCGCTTCAGCCCAAGCTGGTGAAACCTGAGTTACTTTAATTTTTAACCGCCTTTTAATGGCCCCATTAGAGATGAGTACTCTGTTAGGAATGAACTTCCCTGCATATGTTCTCTGATCCAGTACATGCTGTACATACTACATCATTCAGTCAGTTCTTAACAAACTGTTAGACACCTCTAGGGTGACTGTTTAATAATCTAGTCTGCAGAAATCTAATAAATAAATAAATAAATGTTAAATATTGATTATAACTCTATGTGAGTAACACTCACTCATGCATAACTTCTTTTTGAATAAAAGGCACTGTTTTGGGGCAGTGTTGATAAAGAAAGGCTGAAGGAAGGTCTGACTGATGTCTACAGCTACTTAGCAGGAGAACGTGGAGAAAGTGAAGCCAGACCCTGCTCAAAGCTAAAAAGAAGGAGGAGAGAAAACTCCATAGGCAATCTTAGATGTTGGTAGTATCAGGTGAACATGATGTACTGACTCTATGAAAAAAATACCAGAATGAGGATTTGGTGGTGCCAAGGCACCAAAAAAACTGCTACCTGCTTCCCCTTGGCCAAGAGTTATTTATTGACAAAGTACCATCCTTTAGATAAAATTTGCTCATTATGCACTCATAACACCAAAAAAACACTCCTCCATCCTACAAGTTACTCACTTGTAAGGCGCAACTACCCCTAACAAAGCATGCATTTTGAATTTTTTAGCCCATAACTTTAAAAGAAGGTGAGAGAATTTTACATCAATCAATGAAGGTATGTAATGAGCTCCTCCTGTAGAATAAGGTCTGGAGCACAGGTCTTATGAGGAGCAGTTGAGGGGTTCTACAGTCTGGAGAAGAGAAGGCTCAGGGGAGACCTTACTGCTCTTTATAATTACCTGAAGGGAGGATGTAGGGAGCTGGGGGTCAGCCTCTTTTCTCTTGTAACTGGTGACAGGACGAGAGTGATTGCTTTAAGTTGCACCAGGGGAGATTCAGACTGAATGTTAGGAAATACTTTTCTGAAGGAATGACCAGGCACTGGAATGGGCTGCCCAGGGAGAGGTGGTAGAGTCACCGACCCTGGAGGTATTCAAGGAGTGTTTGGATGTTGTGTTGAGGAACATGGTTTAGTGAGAACTATTGGTGAATTGTGGATGGTTGGATTGGATGACCTTGTAGGTCTTTTCCAACCTTGGTGATTCCACGATTGAAAATAAAATGGCTTAAGAGATGTAATATTAGGGAAAGTGCTACTGCAGGCAAGTTAGGCATAGATAGTCTCTGATTATTGGGATCAGTCAATGGGCTGAACATCTCTTCCCCCAGGAGGGAACTCTAATGGGTAAGGCTCATACACTTTGCAATGCTGAGTGCTTTGGGAAATTTAGTAATCACTACAGAGTTCAATTTATAATTCAGTTTTATTGTGGATAGGCTGTATTGCTTTTAGATTTTAGCAAGTGTTTTGTGCTATTTTTGGTTAACTATGCTACCAGTAAATACTTGGTAGATGGTGACTTATCAGCAATCTAAAAGAACCTTTAATTTGTGCTAATAAGCTGGCTGTTCTATGAACTAGCTGAATGAATCCTGCCTAGGCATGGCCAAAATTCTCTCATGGGCTTAGCTATGTGAATTCTGATTAAATGCTTACACAGCAATAAATAAAGGGATCATGTTAGCTCACTGAATGTCACTGGATGAACTGGACAGTGCATTACTACTGAGTCTGTAATCATGATTAAAATGTTGAAGTGTTCACAACTTTTCCTTCGTGCCGTATGCAAACACAAAATGCTCTTCTATATTTGGCTTCTGTATACTGTTTCTGGCAGGATAAATTCTGCCTTAGTTTGTCTTGACAGTATTTCAGGGGATAAAATGGAAAACCAGCTCACACAAACAGTATTGTTTAGTAGGCTTTCCAGAAGGCTTTAGGGTGAGACTTACACCATGTTGTAATTTAACCCCAACAGGCAGCTAAGTACCACAGCAACTTTCCCAGTGTGGGATGAGGGAGGAAAATCAAAAAGGTAAAAGTGCAAGACCTCATAGGTTGACATAAAGACAGTTTACTAGGTAAAGCAAAAGCAGTGTGCACAAGCAAAGCAAAATAAGGAATTCATTCACTGCTTTCCATCAGCAGGCAGATGCTCAGCCACTTCTAGGAAAGCAGGGCTCATCACTCATAATGGTTTCTTGGGAAAACAAGCTCCATTTCTCCAAACATCCCACCCTTCCTCTGTACTTGTTCCATACTTTATTGATGAGCATGACACTACATGGTATGGAATATCCCTTTGGTTATTTGGGATGTCCCCTCTCAACTTCTCGTGTACCTCCAGCTCCTCACTGGTAGGGTGGTGTGAGAATGAGCTGAAATGTCCTTGGCTCTGTGTAAGTACTGTCCTGCAACAATTAAAATATTTTTAATTTATCCCCTCTATTTTAATGAAAATAAACAACAACAACAGCAACAACAAAACCAAAAAATAGCATAAAACGAGCCTTCACAAAGAAAATTAACACTATTCCAGACAAAATATGATAATATCCACCCCTTATTCCATATCATTCACGTCATGCTCATGACCTGCACTTTCCAGTACATTCTCATTAGTCACAACCTTTCAGATGATACACAGATATAATTCCCTTAATCTATGGATCATCCCTGTGAAATGTCCATAAAATGTTCACTGAGTTCTTTTAGTCCATGACTTAGCTTCTATCTGTTATGGTGGTTGCTCAGGACAGGAGAGGCAGTGTGTTGCATGGAGTTACTGGGTGCCAAAGACAATTCAGGTCGAGTCACGGGTGTACTTGCACTGCTCCTTGTGAAGTTCATCTTCTGTTGATTCAAGTGGCTCCTGCTATGGAATTTCCTTATATCAAGCAACTTACATAAAGCATTACAACAATTTAAGGGTATAGCTATTACAATCTCCACTTCTTGACCCTTTGGATCAGGCCATAGCCTTTAACATTGCAACGAACTTCTCCTCTCCTTGTCCCTTCCAGTTTGTAAATGCACATCTACAGTCCTTTAGAGGTGTACCTGCTCTGGCACGGCCTTATCCACTGCAACAGATGATGCAAAGTATTCTGGTATGGCCTTATCCATAGACATGAACACCGCAAGGTGATCCTACTGTGCCATGGACACAGACACACTGAGGTGTACATGCTGTACATGCTCCCATGCGGACTCATCCACAGGTCACAGTGCCTCTGACTCAAGTTCATACTGGAATCCCAGCCCATCCAATATGGCAGCAGAGGAAAAGTAGTGATACTCCATCCTTCTGACAACCCAGGCACATACTGCTACCAAATGTTCCCAGGCACAAGAAAGGAAGATGCTAAGAGAGTATATCAAACCACACAAGCAAAAGCAGTCACTAACAAGCACTGAACTCTAACATACAGTAAGGCAAGCAAGCTCTGTGACAAGCACAGGAGCCTGCCAATTAGCAGCTAAACAGCTACAATATCTCTACACTCCAATTACATCTGTCATCACCTCAAACCTTTTGTGTCTCATTCGGAGTTGGTTTAACCTAGCAGGGTAGCTGCTTTCCTCACCCCAGGTGTGATGAGGAAGGGAATCAGAAAGGTAAAAGTGTGAGAACTCATGGGTTGAGATGAAGACAGGTTCCAATAGCCACACAAAGCAAAATAAGGAATACATTCACTACTTCCCATCAACAGACAGACACTCCAGGAAAGCAGGGGTCATCACACAAAGTAGTTTCTTGGGAAGACAAATGCTCCACTTTGAACACCTCCCCAGTATGAGGCATCACATAGTATGAGACATCCCTTCATCAAGTTTAGGTCAGCTGTCTTGGCTGTATCCCCTCCCTTCTCCTTGTGCATCCCCAGCTCCTGGTTGTCAGGGCAGTGCCAGAAGCAGAAAAGACCTTGGCTCCGTGCTATTACTGCTGTGCAATAACTGAAGCACTGTTGAGTTTGCAACACTAAGTTTCACACAAATCCAAAATGCAGCATCACATGATCCTTCACAAAGAAAATAAATTCAATCCCAACTGAAACCGATCTTTAAAGAAACTCACCAGAATAAAAACACAAATAGAGATGTAACTGGCTAAAACCCAGGAAGTTAAAGGTAGAAATAAATGGAGTGTTCTCACAATGGAAAGTTGGATATTTGTCTCTACAACAGTAAATGATATATCAGAAAAAATGAAGGTGCAGAGAAGGATGACAAGAATGATTAATAGGTTCCAATTAGAGGGAAAAATGAAAATGAAAAACTAAAACAAACAAAAAAAAACAAACAACATCAAAAAAATTAGTTTGGCTGTCTTCAGTAAGAAAAAGTATCGCTTATGAGAAAATGCATTTAAGCCTAAAGATCACAAGAGACACAGAGAGAAGAAGATTAGAGAAATTGTATGCTGTGACTTCCAGTTCAAGAATCCATGTTTGTCAGACGAAAATAACAGGCACTGCAGTCAGAAAATCTTCATACAATGAAGATTGTGGAAAGTCCGTGGCAAGGAACACTGTGAATTCAGGATATTTATATTGTATCCAACAGGATAATGAGCAAGCACTCTGAAGAAAGTTGGTACATTATTATGTAGAAAAATAAGAGGGTCAAAAATAACCTGGATGAAAATTGGATGTCAGAAGGTGGGAGAGTACTGGCATGGATAGGTTTCTTTTTCTTGCTCCTTCCCATGTATTTGCTTGTGGCTACCTCTGATGACCAAGCCAACCAGGAGATGGTTTGCCTAATTACCTTCTTGTTTTTCACTTTGACTTCCTTCATCTGGCAGACAGCAAGGACTACCCAGCACTCAGTGGATGTAGTGCCACTCACCCTGGGCCTTTGGCTTCCCAGTGCCTTCGTCAGCCAGATGGCTCCCAGCTGTCCTGCAGAGCATGCACCTGAAGGCTATTTCAATTCATAGCTTTGCATCTTTGCACTGGGGTGACACCTCAGCAGACCTGAGGCAGTAGGAAAGGGAGACAACAACACTGTCTGAACATTTGTGCTGCAAATGCAGATGCATTTTCAAGAGCATTTTCAAGAGCATTCAAGCCCAGTTGCCAGATGCCTAACTACCCAACTACATTGGATTTCACTGTGAAAGTACTTCTGGAAATCCATAAGATGCCTATATCTACAGCTTTTTCAGTGCTTAAATCCCACCAGTGTGCTGACCTCATGCTCTCCAAATGTAAAAATAACTTTGCCTAGTTGGGCTCCTCCTTGAGCTCAGTCTACACAGTGACAGGGCAAATGAAGACATACTAATCTGAACTTAAATGAATTTATTGTAGATGGGAATATAAAGAATATTTCTGATCCCAAAATTATGGACAGGCACAGCAATTTTAATATTAATACTATGTCTTAAATAACTGAGAAGCTGTTTATCAATTAATGTCCTACAAATTGCACTGTTCTATGCCAGCTAAGGGACTGTAATATATAATTTTTCATGGTTTTTCTGATAAAACAAAGCCAATGTGGTAAATACTATTAAGAAGAAAACTGCCATCTATTTAGTTTTTGACCTTAATGTAACAGAAGGGAAAGAAAGGAATAAGAGAAAAAGCTGAGGCAGGGCTGTCTTTAAGCACATCTTTATAAGATTGAACAGAACCTGCTAGAAGCTTTAAAGTGTAGGGTAAAATAATTTGAATGGGAACACTAAATCCTGACATTGAGCAAGAGAGCAGGAGCTATCATATCCATCATGTGTGCATATACTGGAGGTGATCAAATCACTAGGTGACATGTACATCACTAGGTGATATGTACACATGTCTACCAAATGGTTCCACTGTTTTTCTCTCAGGGAGCAGTTTTGCTACCTGACACAGACATTCTCATGCTTGGCACATTCAGGATTCATTCTAACACCTTTGCTTGTTTGTGTTCTGTGATGTCAAGGGCTGTTTGCATGTTCTCTGGCTCTCGATCAGGTGGAGATGTCTTGTCCAGTTCACCTGCCCCAGTAGCTACAAGTTTCAGCTCTGGATAAGCTGGAGGCATGGAGGGAAACATCCCCTTGTCCATCAGCCTTGGAGGAGGCAGTCTGTATGCTCCTGGACGGCATCTCTGGCATGCAGCACTCAGTAGCTGTCTGCTTGGTGGATTACTCCAAGTGAAAACTGTGCCTTCAGCAACAAAGCAAAGGAGAGCATTTGGTTAGCCATATGGATGAGCCTGTACCAAACACTTGGATTTGTGTTCAGCCTTTGTGGCTGAAACCCTGCTCAACTCTGGATGTACTCTTCATGGCCCTGTTTATTTAGTTGAAAATCATACAAAATTCAGTGCAGCAAGGATTGGACTGTTTTCTCTTTTTTCTCTTCCAAGAGAAGCACTGTTCTAGAAAGACAAACAGCTTGTGTCTAAAAGTAAGCGGGTTAGCAAAATAGCTGGGGTCACTGGGCAACAGAAGCAGTCTCCCTGTACAAAACAGCTCATTTGTTTGAGTGTTTAAGTAAGAAAATAGGTGCCTGCCCACATTTGGAATTTTTGGTCTACAATCCCAAACTGAGCGCTCTCATGCCCTTGTTGAACACTTATAAATTTTTGTTGTAAATAACAACAACAAAAGTCACTGCTGCAACTTCAGTTATAGATAGCTAAGCTCAGTAAAGTGATGCAGATATGTTCTTAGTATTTCCTGGCAGTAAGCAGATGTATGCATGAAAGTGAAAAAAGATCCCCAGAAGCTTTCCCAATCTCATTTGAACATTAGGTTATTCACTTTCCCAACTAATCAATAATTGTTATAATTAAAATTGATAGCTGCAAATAACATGATAGAGTGCTGCTGCCAACATACCATTGTGTATTTGGCTTGGAAAGATAGGCAGTAGCGTGGAACACTTATTTTCCAATTTGCTTTTAGCTGTGTGCAAATTGCTTTAGCTGTATCCAGCTGATTTAGACCTTGCCTAGAGGTACACTAGATTAATTGGGAGCCACACATTCATTGCTTACAGAATGGACTCTATAATTGGTGAAATTTGTTAGTGCCAGTTATAAAATAACTACATAGTTCTGCTTTTTAGTTGTCCTTTCATTACCCTTTCAGGAAAGGGGAAGAACAATTAGAACATTTCAGACGATCAAGATTGCTTTTAAGTCTTTATGTAAAACTGCCAGTGTGTCTACAGTCAATATTTTATGGAAGCAAAATTAGTGTGAATATGGTATTGGTTTGTTTTTTCAAAACTGAAAAGCTCTTCAGCATACACAAGAGGGATTTTTTTGTCCTTGTTGTGATAATGAAACCATTACGTTGTTACTGCTCACAGCTTTCAAAGATAAACCTTTCTTCTTTTCTTGTATCTGAACTAGCTTAGTATTATATTAAACAGTGGAAAAAATTGTTGCTGTTTGTTGACACCCAGAAGCATTAAAAATAATGGCCACAGCTTTTCTTAAATCCAGACTCACCTGTTCCTTGTGTCATGGTAATAAGGCCATGCAAAACCTACAGCTAAATATATAAATACCTCTCTATATCAGACTAATTCAGTTACTCTTGTGACTACTGACAGGTCCAGGAGTCAAGAGTCACTACCTAGGCTTATGTCAGTTTCCCACGTTATTTGTGGCTTTACACTTACAAACGAACTAATGAGAACACAGCTACTTCTTCTTACAACAGCTGTGGTTTCTGGAGACATTCTGCACTGAACTTGGTCTGACAGAAGCCCCAGTCACCTCATTTCTGTGAGGGGAAGAGAAGTGGTTACACTCACTGTCACCTTTAGGCTGTTTGCCTTCTTGACTGTTTGGGACATATACAAGAAGACAGTGTGACACAACTCATATTTACAGTTCCTGTGATTAAATCACATGTAGACCTTCCCTTGCACAAAACATCTGAGTCTGTTGCAACTACACTACTGACAGATGCTTCGAAGACCTGTAATTTTACAAGAACTTGTAAACAGGCATAGGAGAGAGAGCCTATTAGTGGCCTCATTTAGGGAGAGATTAAGAAGTTCACTAATTATTGAACAACTGAGAGTCTGGATAGGCAAGAAAGCCACCAAAAACTGGTTTTTACTAGCTGCACTTCTCACAGAACTACTTGTTCTTCAAGTTTCTTTTCCTTGGTGATTAGCTGGAAATTTACTCCTGATGGTGTTGGAATAGGAGGAATTCAACCGTTTATTCAAGAACAGCATCCAACCTTGATGCTATCACTAGGGACTAATGAAGAGTAAATACAACCAGGGGCAATCTAGAAAGTGGTGTGGGTATGTGAAAGGGAGATAAGTGGTGAAGTGGGACTGCACTGCTCTAAGCTGCCCTGATAAACTCCCCCTACCTCCTGAAAACCAATGCTATATGCTTTACACTTTTCCATCATCCACTGCAGTGTGCTTGCTGTCATCCACACAGTAAAGTGTTTCATCCTTTGGCCTCTCTCCTGCCACTGGGCACTACTAGTTCTGTCAAATACAGTGATAAGTAATATAAAAGTGTGATACTAATTTTGAAAACATATGAAAAGCTATGTCCTTAAGATTCAGCTGAGACCCCCCTACCCTTATCTATGTTACATAACTGAAGTGCTAACTGTTTGAAACTACAGCCACCAAAACAGAAGATCTAGTAAGAAAAAAAATTATCATTTCCCATCACAGAAATACCCTTCCCATAGAAAAAAATACTCAAGATGGATTCTTAAAATGTGTGTCAGCCAATTAATGAGAAAAGATATAGGCCTTTAATACTGATGGCTAGTAATCTAATACTGCCATTTCATTTGCCACAAAAGAATATGAGAATTGATCTACTTAACAAGAAAACAGAGAACCAAATCTTTCACTTTATTGCCACAATTGGGAGTGCAAATGGAGAAACGCACCTCTTGTTTGATGGATAGAGTCTCCTGCCTGATAATACTCTACCCTGCAATTATGTTTTTTTACTATAGAACATGAACTCCTGTCTTTACATGGCAGACAGAAGAGACCGGCCCTTGGTGTATAGCAGTTCAAAAATAAGAGAAATCGTGTTCTTTTGGAGATAGGGGAATTGCATGTTATAGATGTGACAAGATTAGTGCCTTCTATACACTAAGTTGTCATGGCCATGCTTGAGCTTGGAGGCTACCTCATGCTTTATGCTGCTTCATCTTCTGTAAGTTGTCTGGGCTCAGTAAGTTCCACCACTTCTGGAATAACAAATACAGCGTCTCTTGCTGTTGCAGACTTGTGCCACTGAAGAAATCAAATGGTGCTGAGATGGCAGATCACAAGCCAGCACCAACATGAAAGCCTGCAGCAGGTACCTGAGCGCTCATGACAGTCAGACTGGCTCCAAAGGAGTGTGCTACATGTTAGCTGTGGGAAAAATATTCACCTGACCAGTGCCAGAGCCCTATATACTAGGAGGCACTGCAATTCCCAGAACCAGTGCTTGCTATCTGCACCCTTGGTTGGTTAGTGACTTACACAGTGCCACAGTTCTTTTTGCTGCTCCAATAACCTTGCTGGTGCTGTGACTCTCCAAATTCTCCTGTTTCACTAGAGCTCAGCACTGGAACCCTTAGGGCAGATTCAGCAGTTCTTGTTTTGGTCACTTCTATGTCAAAGTGTCCTGTCCTGCCTATCAACCAGGACCAGCCTTTAATCATTCCCTCCCCCTTCTGTACATGTCTCAAATGAACTACCTAAGTTTGCTAACAGGGGTGGTGCAGGGGGTTCTGTGAGTGGAGTCCAGCAGTGCCCTGTGTCAGACCACACTCAGCTCCAGCTGTTCCAAAAGAGACCTGGTGCTGCCAGAGCCACACCACGAGAGACGTTGGGTGTGCTCATGGACAGCAGATTTAGGAAAGGGAAAATCGTTGCTCAGCAGCTTCTTGGAAAGAAGTGTGAGCCGTGGGCCCTAAGGTTCAGGCAGGAGGGTGGGAAATGCTCTGGGCAGGGAGCAACAGCTCCCTGCAGCCCACAGGCACCACGCAGGGCACATATCCACACACAGCAATGGAGAAGCCCCTGGTGTGGCAGCAGTTGCAACCTGGAGGTGGTACAGCTGTGGGTACCCTGCAGGAGCAGTCCTGAGCAGAGTGGCCTGCAGGGAAGCAGGAGGGCTGGGGGAGCAGCACCTGAAAGGTGGCACCGTGCAGGAGCAGTGCTTGTAGAGCTGCTGCCTGTGGGAAGCTTATGTAGGGTCACCCTGGGAAGGACGGCAGCTATGGGAGGGACCCACGTGATGGATGGATGGGGAGAATGTGGTTCCATTTGCTTTTAGTTCTCAGTCCTCTGATCTGTTATTAGTTGGCAAAAAATTATACCGATGTCCCTTATGCTACATCTCTTTTACATGATGGTAACATGTCCTTATATTTCAGCCTTTTTACCTACTTTCTCCTACTGAATGAGAAAATGTCACGTTGGTGCTGAGGTACTCATCACTATTAAATCACCACAAGACATAAAATGTAGAGTGGCCACCTGACATAAGTAAGTCACAAGACAGGCTGAGAATTTTGGCAAATTCTCTATTAAATGAAACCAGTACATTTAAAAGTAGGAAGATCATTAAAAGGCTCAGCAGATACTGGAGGCAAAGCCTGGTATTAAATTGTTACATTCCAAAGTAGGGCATGGGAGAAATATTGTGTCACTGACATTTTAATGACCTTTTCTGTCTGGTGCTCGACGTGAAGATCAGTGGCTTGATGGGGCTTATCACTGCAAACACTTAAAACTGACCTTGTGACAGAGGCAGGGAAAGGTGTGGACAAAAGGAATTACAAAAGCATTGCTCTGGCAAGCAGAAGCGATGGAAAAACAGAACTGTCAGGCCATCACTGCAGTTCATCTAGTCCTTGATCTGCTGCTTCCTTCTGCTGTCGCCTGGGAAACACAGAGACCCAAAGGAAGAAGGTAGACAAGTTTCTGAAGTGGCCAACAGAGCAGAATACTCAAGCAGAAACTGGTTCTGTTCGAGGAAGCTACTCAATTCAAGCACACATCCTAAAGGCCGGCTCTTTTTAAAACTAATTGCAAGTCCTGTCCGTTTCAGTCACCCATGCTGCATGGGGGAGAGGAAAATTTTCACTTCTTCCTTCAAGTTACTTCCAGTGTCGTTTGTACAAAAAATCCATAAAGGTGAGAAACTGCAGCAGATACTACCTAGGAGCAGACAGAAAATTCTGGGGCTACTTATCCCACATCTCATTTCCTCTCTTTCAACTTTCATTGGGCTAATTAAGAAAATCTTAAGAAGGGTCCAACTGAAGCACATTTCCTGCACACTCTTCTATTAGAAACAAGCCCAAATCAATTCTTGCAGCAGCAAATAGCATGTCCAACATCTCCATCTCCAATGAGCAACACCAGGTCCAAGGTGGGGCAAAGGCTCCATGGGACTGTCTTGGTCCCATCTATCCCTTCTAGCCAAGAACTGCAACCATTTACTCTACCTGTCAATATATATACCTTGAAATCTGTGTTTAGTGTTTAAATAGACTTTCAGAGAATCGTTGCTTCCTCAGACAGTCCTTTTTTCATCAATTGCTGCTACACTATTCAGTTTAACAAAACAGTCTTGAAGCATTACACTGAAAACTACAAACAAGTACAGTTCCACATCAGCAAATTCAAACAATGGAAATCACATATCTTACACCATTATACCACCTCAAACTACTACACAAGGCTGCTGAAAATACTATGTAGCTACTGAAACAGAATTACAGTTACCAGCTTGATCTATAGTAGTTTTCAAATTCCCCAGAGCACTTTTCTATAATATTATGGTGGAGAATAACAAGTCTTCTGCATGATAAATATCGTCAAGTGGCAAGTAATAATTACCCTTGCAAAATCCTTAAGTTTGCTCATTTATCAGCCTAGATAAGAAATTTAAGAGCTGAGAACACTATTTAGCTGGTTACACCTACTATAAGCCTCTATGAAGATTTTAATGGTGTCCTACAACCACCAAACTTCCTTAAAAAGGTTACGAAAGTAAAAACTAGTGTTCTTGAAAAGCTTTCCCCTTCCTAAGAATAAACAGACCAAACTGCTAAAAAACAGTGGATTTAATTCCTTTAAAAGTATAAAAGGACTTTCTGTGCTCTCTGATAAAGCAGAATGGTCTGTGGGTCAGTAAAGGCATCCTGAAACTGAGCTGAAAAACACATACAGGTTATTAGACTTTTTTTGTTTCCAGTTTCTGTCAGAAACAGACTTTCTAAATCTCATGCTGTAAAGAAAGGGGTGAAGAACATTATGAAAACGGTAGAAACCAAGACCTAGGTTTTATCCCCTTTAAATTGAAATGGATACCTTATGCTGCTTCCAAGAGCCAAATGTGTCTTCTCATGAATGAAATCCTTATGCATTTCTCAGTAAAAGCCACAAGGAGAACTTGCTCAAAAACAAAAACAAAACAAAATAAGAAAGCAAAACAAAAATCATACAAACACAACAAAACAAAAGAAAACAAAAACCTTCAAGGAAAGTCTACAGCTATGTGAACTTAGGAAATGCTGATGTAAGTAAAACCATCAAGGAAAATTATAGTTCCTGGTAATGGCACAGTGTTGGTACAGAAGGCTATGTAAAAGACTAAAACTGAAACAAATGAAGAAAACAGTTATCTTTCAAAAGAAAGTCAAAGCTGGTATACCTCTGTGTATATAACTGTATACCTCCATCTCTCTCTGATTGTTTCCACTTTTTGAGGCACTGGCTGGTTCCAAAATTTCTTTTAAAACAGTAATGTCTTTTGTTAATTATATTAAGCTTCTTGTTAATAATGGTCTGCTGTAGCTACTCAAGACATCTTACACTATCACCTACGTTATCTTAAAATCATCCACTGCTATTATTCAGAAGGAACTATAAATATGACCTGTTCTGCATGAAGGTCAAGCAAGACATGTTCTGTCCCCAACACTTTAGACTGAAGAGAAATAGGATTCATTAACATAGCATAAGCTATATTAAAAAGCATGAGAAAGGGAGGGTGATACAAGGAAAGAAACAAAGAAGTAATCAAGGGCTGAGATTATAAATCTATGTCGGATTTTAGATGTACAAACAGAAAGACTGAGTTTTGATGTTATCAAATAGAAGAAAGCTTGAGATCCTGTTAAGTGATCAAGTAGAGAGGAGAGTAGAAGTGAAGAGAAAGAGGAGTAAGAGAGCATGGCAAATGATTATTAAGAGTGATATTCTGAGGCAGAATGATGAGAAAAGTACATTTGTTCATTGTGATAAAACACTGGCAAGATTGTGATGCCAGAAGGAAATAAGCACTAGATTTCTCGCATGATTCTTACACTCTCCCTGATAAAAGCCAGGCTGGGGAACTGCAGAAAGGAACTTCTGAAGCTCTTTTTAACGCCAGTTTTTGTACTATCAATAATACCTGGTGCATTCTAGTATGGATTCATGTGTTCTTCCATCTCACATCTACTGAAGGCATGTGCACTGCCAGCATTTGCCTCAGAAGCAAGGGATGGAGGAGACAACATAAAATTAGCTCTGTGAGTTCTTAGGTGTTTACCAAGGCCACATAAGAAACTGGAAAAATGTTTCTCTTGGGCTCGGTTGGCCATCCAATTGTCAGTTAGATCTCTATCCTATTTCAGCCTCTAGAAGTGCAAGACTGATCAAAAACGACAAAACAAAACAACCTACCGCCTCTCGATTCACATCTGTTTTTTTCCCAGTGTAAGCATCACAGGCAATAGCTCCCTGGCTGAGGTTTTTGGGTTGGTGTGGTGGACTCCCACTGACGAGACGTTTCATTCCTCTAGCTGCATGGTATGGACAGATTAGAAACTCAGAGAAGTAAGTGTAATACCAAAGCCTAGTTCATTCATCTCTGCAAGACATCTAGCAACATCTGGATGAAAGACAGAGTAGGTTCATTGATAGTAGTTGCTATAAGAGCAGAGTAGTAGGGTTGTTAGTTACAAGTCACAAGGAGTACAAGACCTGCCTACGGAAAACAGGTCAGGAACGTCTGTACCATGCTGCCTCAGCTGCCCCTTGCCAGTTATCAGCTTCCGCAGCCCCTAGTTCCCAGGTTTGTAAACAATCTTTCTCATATTACTGCTTCACTCTGCTCATCATTTGGATATACAGGGATTAAATGACTACAGCAGTTGCATGTCAAGCTTGGACATGTAGCTGAATAGTTTTTGGCTTTGAGGAGTACTGAACCAGTTCCACAGCCTTTAAGGTAGTGGCAAGCATTACATCAAAAGGAAAGTTATGAATATAGAGGGAAAGAATTAACCTTAGTGGAGGAAGACAATAAATGGCAATGCCCATAAATCTTTCTTACAGATTCCAAGGATATAATAAAGCTATAACATTAAATACTATTTCAGCTGCTGCTTACCCTGTATCAATCAGAGTAATTCATTCCAGTTACCTACAACACAATATTAAACCACACTGAATCAGAATCACAGATTGTGTGAATTTGTAAGGTCTGTTTTGCTGCAGAAGCATTAGCGGACTAGATAGAAAAAAAAAATCAATGGCATATCTCAATACAAAAGCCACCTAAGCTTTTAATATAGAAGTAATAAGGCACTTATTTTTCAGGAGTTCTGTATTCACAATATCCCCATCTCCAAAAAAACACCCTTTTCTGCCCATTTTTGATGAAGTTAACTTGTAGTATGTCACCACTGTAAGACTTCTGAACGTGTTCAGAACAAGGTGTAAGTAAGCCACAGACGAATACTGTGTATTAAAAATCAACAAGCCTTGCTACTAGTCACTAAGGGAACTGATTTTACATCTATAAAAATAAAACAATTATAGCAATATGAATGGCAGATTCATCATAGCAATATAAAAACTCCAAGTGTGCTTGTCTGCTGAGGACCTTTAATTCACCCTTCTGCATTAAGTATTCACAAGGCAGGTGAAATGGAATCGACTTCATAAACAAGCTCTAACTTCCATTAATTCACCCTGCCAAAAAAAACCAAAAAGGTATTAAACTTTAAAAAATAGTTTCAGCAAGTGTTATAACTGGGATATGTAGGAAAGGATAGAATTTAAAGCCTAAAAAACCTGACCAGTAAATCTGACTTTTTTTCAAGTTACAATTAGTGTCTTCATATTACTGTGTACTGTGTTTAGTGCAATATAATAAAATAGGCGATATGACCACAAAATATATTTATATTTATTTTGTGGTAATACAGGTACAAATAGCAATGGCCTTTTTTCTTTGAAGCTACATGTTCTCCATTTTTGCACACCTGCTTATTTTAGAGGGCAATGCAGATATCACAAAAAAAAAAAAACAACAAAAAGAAAAAAAAATCACCTGTATTTTATAGTAACACAGCTGTGCTAAAAAAGGCAAATCTGTAGTGCCTTTTCAAGTACCACAAATGCCACCTGAGTCTACCATGGGCCTTTTCTAAGCCTGCTGGGGTCAAAAGAAGGGGTCCCACATTGCCCCTGGGAGACGACAGTGCTGCAGGCCCAGCAGGGAAGGCAGAGAATCACTGTTGGGCACACTGGTAACTGAGTCCCAGGGAATGTTTCTGAGATACAGACTAGGAACCGTGTGGCAACTTCAGGCTCTGCTACCTACACCTACAACACATGTTTTTGAAGTGGCCCATAGACACCAAGAAAGTACAAAAACAACTTTTTTTCTTTATTCTGATTGCCAAATTATTTAAGGCAGGTATAAAAATGAAAGCATTCAATATACATTTTACATAAAATAAACTAGATTACAGCATAAAACAAGTAACCAGGCAATGGCATTAAAGTCTCTTTTCTAAAACTGGATAATTGTAAACATTAAAAAAAAGACTGCAGGACTATTCAAGTAATAGAACAATCACAGACGTCTTCTGTTATGCAGGCTATTGGTTATCTGCCATTCAAGATTATCAAAAAAGACATTTCATTATTCACAGATGCTCATTATTTTCCATTTAAAAATTTTACATTATGTACAACACAGTTTTTGTGGTACTAAGATCCCCATGCCTTCCAAAGGTATATTTTTTTCACAATACACAATTACAATGAAACAGCGAATACAGTAACATTTTACACTGATGCATCTTAATAGAAGCCACCAAATAGACATCTACATTGTACCAAAGTGTCATCACAGTTAGCCTCTCTGAGAGCTTGTGGGAAATATCAGAAGGGTACGCAAGGTTCAGGCACACTGATACATAACATTATTTATTTACAATTTGAAAGGAAAAAAAAAAGTAGAAGAAAACAGAAAGAAGAAAGGAAACAACCTTTTGTGGTTAACACTTTCTAAACATGACAAATACATTTCTCCTTTTACTATGTGGTTTGCAACTTAGCAGCAGACCCTGTGTGTGAGCCTGGTTATTGATACAAAAAAAGTAAAGAATATATATATATTTTTATATATATATGTATATATATATACGCATATATATATATAAAAACAGAAGTCTAATTACAGCAACATTTGTTACTCTGTGATAAAATCTGCAATTTACAAAAATGAAATGACTGGTTTTTGCCTGCCATTAAGGCATTTCAAATTAACACCATGGAACTGATGTCTGTAATAAAGCGCTTCCTCATGTGATCCAGTCACATGACAATGTACATCTCCAAACTCATCATTCTCTGAAAAGAGAAAGAAGAATGTTTTAGTATGTGGTGTTCTTTTTCCCTAACATTTTCTGCACCTCGGATACACTGTGAAATGAAATCTGCATAGTACTCTCAAACCCATGTAGGAAAGACATCCAAGCCACGTACTCTTCCCTCCCCTGCCAGGAACATACTAGCAGGTAACAAGTGCTGAGATTTATCTTTCTGTTTTGAAACCCTAGCATGCATCAGATCTTTCTGAGCTAGAAACCTTTCTTACTCAAATAATTCCAGCTGAGAGCTTTGCTTGGCCATTTGTTTTCAGTCAGCTTTCAGAAAAACAACTGTAACCACAGAACTTTACAGTGCTACCTAATAAATTAAACTCTAAGACTTAACAGGGCAGCAATGAGAGAGGCCCTACTGTTTGTGGTACTTCGTGTTTTTCAGTTGAAATGAGATCATTACTGTACAGAAAAGTCTCTTCCCTCTTGAAAAATAAGGATGATACTTGGAGAGTAAACTACTGAAAACCTAGTAAAACCTGAGAGGCAAAACTCTCTGATAGTAAAATCAGCAAACCAGGAGTCTTGCAGACTAAATAAACTCTAAAGTCTTCCTGATAGTACGTGGACCTAACTGAACATGAAGTTTTAATCCTTTTTTAAAATAAATGTAAAAAAATACAAAGGATCTAACATATAATTGCAGAATCACTTACTTTACCTTAGTAATACCGATACTTATAACTCATGGAAAATCTCAGATGGCAGACTACTTGTTCCCTGTTCATCAACTACCTTATAATTAAAAGATAAAACAGGACAAAATGTGACCTCAATGAGAATAAAACTATGATTATCCCGGAGTCCCAGTCTTACTTCCTCCTTAACAACCGTGTCACACAAATTCAGACTGTCAGGTTATAAAATCTATCATTTGCTTTCTCCTCTCTATGTTAAGATACATAACTTAAGATTTACTGGCTATTTACCTTCTTTGTGCAGGAAACATACCAGATGCAGATGCCTGCGCAGCCACCTGCTGAGTGGCAACAAGGGCAGCAGAGGTCAATCCTGAGGGAAAGAAGAAATGAAGGAATGTTGATGTACTTCTGGTTTTAATTGATTTTTGTGAGAAAAAGTAGTAAGTACTGCTAAGGTAAGCAAACAAAAGGCACCATTTGGAAATAGTAGGGTGTCAATATTACACAAATGGCAACAGTATTAAAGAAGCCTGCCCGGTATGATCTCCGTGCCTTCTTATAAGTACACTGAATTGTCCTTGACAGATATTTTACAAGAAAATACAACATTGCTACTGATTGTATTCCTTTTCAAGTACTGCACTGCATGCTGCTAAATGGTTTGTATGAATTCCTGAATAGGAAGCTCAGTAGAAGTAATAGGTACCAGGAAACAGCATGAACCAAAAGTCATTGTGAATTACAGACACAACGTGCCAGCTGCTCAGAACACAATACTTTCATAATGACTTATCATTTTACAGTTTTCCTACTGAACAAGTATAATGCATCCCATAGGCATATGGTATCACTGAATCAAACTGAGACATGTCAAGACTTTTACAAAGGAAAAATAGCTGCTGAGGCACCAAGTGAACATAATGAATTAATGTCATTTTAGCAAGCAATTGTGATAGCGTTTACTTTGCTGCATGGGAGGAAACCTCCTTTTAATTCAGCTAGAATTCAGGCTTAGTGAAAAATGGTCAAAGACTGGTATAAAACCTAGGGAGAATGAATCACGTCTTACTGTGCTGCTTTTCCCTGATTGCAATTTTGTGTGCTGCATTTGACAAAATACAAAGAGCTCTCTTTCAGACACTGGAATTATAACAAGCTCAAACCCTTGTGACTACAATGCCTTGTACATAAAATATGCTTATTATAAAAAGCTTTTGTCTTTGCTATACTTCTGTTGCTTACACAATTCTAATTATACAAAAAAGAGGCTGTTTGTTATTCAGTGCCTTTCACCCAGTTAACGTCAGTTTGCAATAGGAATCAAAGCTCTTACATGAATGACACAGCCTAACTGGTACATCTTTAATGACATTCTGAACACCAGTAACAGTACCACTTTTTGCTTAACAAAACCTGATATCTCTCAGGCATGAGGCTATTTATTTACTTTTAGAACTTGCTGTGAGTTTCCAAGCCTTCTTCCTTGTAAATGTAAAGCATTTAATAAGGGAATCTTATTCAAAAAGCTTCCAATAGGCATGGCTTGTAATGTCAAAGCAACAACTTCATAAGGCAAGCTCATCTTAGCACTCAAAACATTCTGCTCACCTTGAAATGGGTCATACTGTCCGGGTATAAGCGGGTAACCCATTCCAACATGTGTGTGATGGTGTGTGTGGAGATGTCGCTGGCTAAAAGGGGAGTGACGATCTCGCTCCCTTTCTGCTTCCCGTTCACGCTCAGCTGCTGATTTTTCCACGGGCTGGCAATAAAAAGTGGAAAATGTGAGATTTCTTTTTTTTTAAAAAAAGAAGGAAATCTCAGCAACAATAAAAAAAAATACTTGCCAATATTAAATGCAAAAAGCCTTTTACATTCAACTGATAAAGCTAATAATCTAACGGATTACTGAACTTGACTCTAATAGAAAGCTGGTGTATCTACCCAACAGAAGAATCCAGTAAGCAGAGATTTTGGCACAACATGCTGCAGCATGAAGCCCCCATGCTGACTTCCTGTTTTATATACTCATAAGTTTGGCTGACTTGCCAATGCCTGAACAATCAATTTAAGCTGGTGAAAACTGATGTAGAGACTTCTCAGCCCTCTTTAAACATCAAATCTGCCTGAGTAGATTGAATGCCCTTTTGAAAATAGAATTTAAGTCAGTGACTCGCTCACAATTAATATCAGCACCAACTTCTCTGAAAGTATTAGCGTTTGTGACAACATGGAAATCTTCAGAAATGAAGACCAAGTCCACCATTTGGTGGATATGGCTACATGGCAAATATAGGCAGGGGATATTACCAAATCCCATAGTCCAACTTCCAGTTTCATTTTCTCTTTCCAAACAGAAGCTTCCTACACAACTGCAATAAGCTGTGCACCAGTAGGTATCTAGGCTTCCATATGAGTCAGTTCATTTAAATTAGGAAGACTCTAAGTACAATAACCCTGTTATCTCTATCACTTCTAATTTATGCCACAGAAGCATCATGACTTGAAATTGATTTTAAGCACTATAAAGAAGCATTATGTATTCAGCACTTGATGTCTGATTGTGAGTTTCTTAAAATGATGCTCTTTACACATCTCCAAATGTACCACTCCTGAGTAACAACAGATGAAGCCTTACAACAGGGGATTTGCTGCGATACTGGCTGGCATGCTGCTGGAGCAAATCCAGTGCTTTGGACTCAGTGGTTGATTTCGCATTGATGCTGGGGCTGGTATTGACTTTCTCCGCCTCTTCTCTCCCTGACATCTTCCCATAAACTGGGTAATGAAAACCTGGAGAGAGATATGCCCCTGCAGGTAAACAAGAAATATAACATCACGTTACTGTTTTCACATTTTGGTTGCAGAAGGGGATGCTGGGACAGAAGGTAATATCAAGTGGCTACCAGGCAGCATTTTTGCTCTTTCTTTATTTTTAATTTTCCTGATGGCTAATAATGGACTAGAGATTATAAAGACAGTTGAGCTGATAACCATTTCATACATTTATGAGTCCTCTTTAAGTGAAAGGAGTAGTTATGGTTTTGACATAAGTGCTTCGAATATTTTTATAGGCAATAAGCTATCTATCAGTCTAACAGCAATAGCAGACAGTCAAGGGTTGAGGAAACTGTCTGGAAAACGTGACAGTTCAAAATTGGAACATTTTGTGTTAAATCAGTTTAATGTATAGAACTTTCCCAAGTGGAAGCACTAACAATACAAACGTCATCCACAAAGCTTCTAATTTACTCTAACTACTATCAGAAATACTAAAATTCAAGCTTTACTATACTTCAAATGTGTAAATCTTAACTACTCCACAAAGCAAATTTCAGAATACATACCAGGATAGCCGTGCATTAGGACAGGAGAGACTGCTCGATAGGCTGGATGGTTGGGATCATACATCTGTGGATAAGGATAAGCATGCAAGTACTGGATATATGACTGATGCTGACTCATTGGTGAGGAAACTGCTACTCTAGCACCCCGAGAGTCCTTCCAATTTACAGGAGTCTTTCGATCATCGTTTTTTATCTTGCTCTCATCCACTGATTGAGAATCAGAACGCTTGACCTCTTTAGGCTCCTCTTTAATGCTTGCTAATGAGACAGGAAGGTTAGGCAGGGAACTTTCCTTGTTAGGTGTTTTTCTAGGGCTGTCTTCTTTTAACTTTTTATCCCGATCAAGTTCTTCTGATTTTTGCTGATCAAGGTATTTAGGCTGATAGACATAATGATGCCATGTTCGTGTATCTGGATCCTAATATGGAGGAGAAGAAAATTTTTGTTCTGAACTTATAGGTTGAAATAAAATCATTATTGATATTCCTCATATTTCACTTAATGCACTTTTAACAGCTAGTTTAATAACACATCCATATTACATAGAGATTTGCTTGCTACAGAGTGCCTTGCGCTCAGAGTCAAACCAATATTCCCATGAAAGGCTAGGAGGCTATTATCAAAATCTAATTCAATTGCTTCATCTTATATCCTTCTTCATGCCTTTAACTACTTTAATCATGAAATACATATGCATTGTATCAAAGTTCCGAGACCACACTATTCATAAAACATTTTAATTAAAGCCCATAGAGATATTTTCCCAGTAGAGAGCAAAAATATCTGTGAACTACAAAATTAAAGCTGCCTAATGATATGTCAGGGCATTTAGATTACCTGGAACAATGAATGCAAAAAACAGATCTAGCTGAAAATATGCTTATGCTGACTGATATTACAAACATTCGTAAATCAGCTGAGGTCAGACATTTCAGCAGGCTTCTCCAGGCTGGCAGTCTTGTTTTAAATTTGTAAAATTACACATGGATAAGTATTCACAGTGTCAACACCACAAGATTTAGGGTACATGTACAGGGTATCACAAATGCATTTTTGCTTAATATATTACATAAAACAGTTTATAAGCACATTAAAGAATTTAAAAGGTAAGTTATTTAGCAGGCTACATCAAATTAACACTGAACAATAATAGCAAGACCTTTTTTTTTTTTAATGCAAAATATAGAACAGCTAAGTGCAAACACTGCTCTAACAGATACATACTTGTGGCACATGCAACGGAAACATACGCACAGAATTAGACACTCAGACTACGGTTCAAAAACTCATTTGAATCAGCAGAAATCTTCTTCTCAGGCCTCTGCCATCCCAGTTCCTTTAGAGCTCTCCAACTCCCATTCACCTGACCCCACTGTATCTTGAAAGACAGACTGCTAGGGCGAAGTCTGGTATGTACCGTACTCCAGAACATGAAAGTGTTAAGCATTGAGGCTCCAGTTCAGAGCACAGAGACAGTAACATCGCCTGGAATGAAGGAAATTTGACATCTAGGAAGGTCAGCATGAGCCACTGGATGAAATTCTGGTTCCACTGAAGTCAACAGCAAAACTATCACTGACTTCAATGGAGAAAGGATTTCATCCATTGTGTGGGTCTGTAGGGGTTTGAGGTTGGTTGAGGAGTGAAGGGGAACTAAACTGTTTCAAAAAGGTCACCTTGGGTTAAGATAACTAGCTGAGCTTCAAGCCAACTCTTCAAAGAACCAGCTCACCCATCTTTTGTAAATGCCAACTGTCATTTAATAAAAAAAAAAAAAGAACACTTCAAACCATGTTTCAAATCTACTTCAAGTCCTCTCGCAATGAAAGCTGCTTATGTTGCTTGAAATGTCTCATTTCTGAACTAAGCAAATTGCTTAGCTTTTACATCTAAGAGTGTAATCTAATTCTTTTTTATTCATGCACGTAATTTAAGTCTGTTCAAGTCTCAAGTCTGGATCCTGTCACCACCTTGCTAGATCTCTTTTTTTTTTTCTTTTTCAAGTAGCTCAACTGAAAGGTCTATTGGTCTATTCACAGACCACAGTACTATCCAGCATGAAAAAAGGATGGCGGAACTTGCTTGACTGCAAAGGTAGAGGAACATAGCAAAATCAGGGATAAAATCTCACACATTTTAAGGACAAACCAAGACATTCTTGTTCCATTTCCTGTGATCTCACCTGTTTAAATCTTGTGGTTGGATCTACCCCTGTTTGCTTCATGGAGTCCATGACAGATTTCATCTCCACAGCCTCTTTTATGAGCTGATGGTTTTCCATTTGTTTGGCTTTGAAACTGTCAGATTGAAGCTGCTGCTGGTGATTGGAAAGGATCTGTGATTTGCTTGTCTCCTCACCTTTGTTAGGGACTAAAGACCCTATTTTAGTGTTATTTTTGCTCAACTCTGGAGTTGAAGGAGCCTTTGAAATAGTTGCAGATGGAATATTTTTCTGCTTATCATCCTTTCCAATTTCCTTCAAGGGAGGTTCATTCTTCTTTTCACAGTCCCTCCCAGTCTGTACCAATTTCTGTTCTGCTAGCCGCTGGTCCTCATAATATTTTTCATACTGCTGTCTGTAAGCAGGGTTAGAAGCCATTAAGGACTTTTGGTCCATATAGAGCCCATAGGCATACTGTCCATAATAAAGTGACTGAGCAAGTGCAGGGTGTCTTTGCGTTATTACTGACTGATGCTGTGGCTGCAAATTAGAACTGCTTTCATTTTTCTTGGCATCCGATGGTTCTGCCTTCTCTTTCTTTTCAGCCTCTTCCTCTGCCTCTTTTTTGATCTTCAGTCCCTGTGTGGTACTGCAGTTTCCAGCTGCTGGCGTGCTGACCTGTCCAGGCTGCATGTAACTTGGAGAATAATAAGGATCGTATCCATGGTAAAAGGGAGAATGACACTCTTTTGCTTGTGCCGATTGTGATGTGGTTGAAGAATGTACTTTTACAACACTGTCCTTATTTGAAATAATATCTGAAGGAGAGCTGGCCTTTGACCTCATGCCCTCTGACCGACTGTCAGAGCCACCATCATCAGCTGCATCAGAAATATCAGAGTAAGCAGGGCTGTTGGTTTTAGCAGCAGCGCTATCTGCACCATTTTGTGTCAACACATGCAGTGGCGCCATTGAAGATTGTCCATTCACCAAAGTGCTGCATTCCATCCTGGAGGCACTCCCTATAGAAGGGCTGGGCGCATTGTCTGTGAATGTGTAAACCTTATCAGCTTCAGCCTTAATACTTGCCATCCTGCTCTCTTGAGACTCAGAAAGTCCATTAGCTAACACTTCATTCTTGTTGAGATGGTCCTTTAAAAAATGTCCAGATAAATCTTTCCCAGACCCTTTTGAATCCTCTAGCTTTCCCAGCTTAGAATCCATCTTAGGGCTTCCAGTCTCTTTGCTTTCTTTGTCCTTTAGCTTTCGCTTCTCCCTTTTCTTTTTGTCTTTGAGTGATGTGAGAGCTGGGTTTACAGTGCTTGGTTCTCCCATAATTGTGGGCTTTGGTTGAATAGGTTTTAGCGGAGGGCTCTTTGGTGTAGCCTGAACAACAGTAGTTGTTAGAGAGGGCAGTCCTGGTATTGTCCCTGTAGTGCTGGTTGTAAAGGCTGTGGAAGGTATAGCTATTAACTGAGGAGGAGCCGGTGCCGGCGTCGGGGCAATGGGCCTGGCTGTTTTCAGTTTGGAAATGTTTTTATCCACTTTGCAATTATTAGCTTTCTTGCCTTTATCACTCAAACCCTTCTTGTCTATTAACCCTTCAGCCTCCAATTTTGGCATTTCGGTTTGCAAATTGCCATCTGTTACCGAGCAATTATCCAGTGTGACTGACATATTAGAAATTACTGGAAGGCTGTTTAGTTCACTGTTGAGGCCCTTCCTTTTGCCAGAATTCTTGCCAGTTTTGGAACTGATAACTGAACTGGCGCCATTGCTGGTCGGTTCCCTTTTTCCCTTGGGTGTCCCTGGGGAAGTAACAGAGGAAGGAGACGTTGGTGCTTTTAGTGGATCAAAGCCTGGCAAATTTGTGCTTGGTTCACTGCATTCAAGTGCCGCATTACTCAATGGTTCCTCACAGTCTGAAATTTTGTCTTCACTGTCAGGCTCAAATTCCAGTTTGTTTTCTGGGTCTAAATGTGCATGAGCCTGATGGTATCGTAGTCCATTAATGTGCTTGTACTTTTTGTTGCAGTTGGGGTGAGGACAGTCAATCAGCACTGGAGAAGAGCAGCCTTGGTCCAAAAAAGTAGTTTCTGTTTTCCCCTGTGGGGTGGTTGGAGTGCTTCTGGAGTTAGTACGAACACGTTTTCCACACTTACTGTCCTCTGAACTGGAGTTCAAGTCTAGCTCCATAGGAGGCTTAGTTTTTCTCTTGTTTGTAGATGAGGGGCTGGCTTTGACTTCATCCACAGAGCAATTTGGGGGTGTCCTGCGCCCACTTGAGTTAAGGCTGCCCCTCCTTCCCTTTCCATTAGCACCACCTCGATTCTTACTCTGAAGTCCCCTAGACTCAGTAAAACCTGTATCATTTCCAGGTATAGCCACAGCTGCAGCAGACCTTGCCCGCTTCCCCCTGCCCCTTCCTCCTCGCATTTCCAGGTCACTCGTTGGAGATTCACAAAACCTAAACATAAACAAGAGCAGATGTCATCAGAAGGAGCTATGAACCGAAGAGGTACACCAAAATAACACCGTTTCCCATAACAGAACCTTCTTGTGTATTGAAGGAATAACGTCCTTCCAAATAAGAGTGTTAAGAGTCTCAAAAAGAATCAGATTTAAAAAAAAAGAAAAACTGGTAAAAAATGAGACTATCTAATTAGAACTGAGAGAAAATTCTGCCAACCCTGTGGAAATTTTAAATTAATCCCCCTTTGTTTGAATCCCACGCATCTCCAACTTCCTCTCAAAAACACAAAACAAAGGGAAATAAAACTGTCCACCTGCATGCCCCCAGCTTTTAGAGCAGAAGGAGTAGAAAGGAGAGTCATTCATTTCATGGCTGCATGTTTTCAATTATAACCATTTGTTTTTTATCATCTCTATGTAGTCTCTTGACAGAGACTGGGAGTGAAAACTTACTCAGCATAGAAAAAACACACTTAGAACAATTGTCTACCTGGGAGGGGCCCAGTCATGTTTTGTGCAGTCCAGAAGCGTTCCCACGTAAGTTTTGTTCCTCCAAGTAACATTTACCACCAGGACACCTGCCAGTGGGAGAAAAACAAAGTATTATCACAGTCAACATCAGAACAACTGGGATAGGGTTTTTTGTTTTGTTCTTCTGATATTTTTTCATTTCCACAAAGTCAGAGCTTTTTTCTTGTTTGCTTTCAAACACTGTGGTCAATACACTTCCTCTTTCCTGGTTTCAGTGACCTCAAGTTGAAACCCTCAGGAAAGAGAGCAAACAAAAAAGAACAAGAGCATCAGTGCAAACGTGTGCGTATGTGTATGTGTATGACAATGTGCATGCTTGACTTTGTGTGTAATCAAGATAGAGCTGACAGAAGGAAATGGTTTTTGCCTTGTCCTGCTGTAAAACAGCAACACTCACCTCTTAATTTTGCCATTATTGCACATAATTGCTTTTGCTTGGCAGCCAGCCAGCATAAACTGAGCACCAACCACAGTGTTTAAATCAGTAGGTGACCAAGAAGAATCTGCTTTGCTTTGAACAATACCATAATGACACTTCTATTTATTTGAAATTGCATACATCCAAACACACAAACACACACACATCTAAGTAATTTCTCTTTAGCAGACAGAAACATCTACTATTTGCCTTGCCTTTTCATCCATGAAAAGCAAAGGACTAGACATGAAATCACAAGCATTTAGTAGGACAAGAGAAATAGCAATGAAGATATATAGAAAGAGAGCTCTCTTAAAAATACATACTGTAATTTAATTGCTTCTTTATTCAAAATTGCTTTTAAATGCAAATACATCTGCCCACCTAAAGGTAATTGAATGTCGGTTAATTTTCAAATTATCCCTCTAAAATGACCAAAAGAAAAATGGGAGGGATGGGAATGTCATTTAAATGTTTTCAGACTCTCCTTCAACAGTTCTTCACACAGATAACTTATCTTGTTTATGGACTAGCCAACATAATGACTCCTTTAATTCACAGAAAACCACACGTAAGCATAAGTCACCTCTTCTCATTAGAACATACAGTGAAATCATGTGTGCTTTACTTAGCAAAGAAAGGCACAATGCAAAATGTTTCCGACTTGTAAGAGGCATTAAGGCACTAATTTGCAGCTGCCAGCCTTGCGACTGGTTTTTCCTTTATACTTCACCCTTCTTCCAGCTCTAGCTTTTACATAACGGATATAATAATGGCATTGTGCCGAACGTTTCTAGCCTGTCTGCTTGCTTTGTCTTAGTGGTGTGATTTCTAATTTTGCACACAAACTATCCCTCTGTGCTGCGCAAAGGTAAAGTAAACATGCAGCTAGCAGCTTATTTCCTCAGGGGCCTTTTAACATCAATGAAGCGTTTGAAGTGTTGTTAGCTGAGATACAAAGGAAGAAGGGATTTCCTTGAAAATTCTCTGCAGCAGATTTAGAAATGATTCCCCACGTGGTTTTTCAGCTACCCCTACAACAGGATGGCTGCAGGATTTTGCATGTAAAGACTCCTGAGGCCTGGATCACTCTCCAGGCACCTGGAAGGACTGTGAGGTCTGCAGCCGTACTGCTCCTTCTGCCCATGGCACCCACGGCCTGGGCCAGGATGGCAAAGGCAAGTGGCTGCTGGCCTGTGTTGATGCCAGCCCTTGGCATCCTGGTGGCCTCTCTGGGATGCTGGAGATCTGGTCACTGGGAGAGATGCCTGCAGCCACATTGCTAAGGCACAGCCATCCCACCCCATTCTGACCCATTCCTGTGGCTTCCAGGTGAGAATCAGTGCTGCCTGAGGGCAGAGATGGATCACTTGGGTCTATCATCATTCTGGAGAGCTCACACCACTCTGTGTCTTGAAAACAGCTCAGAACCTCAAAGTGAAAATCTGGCTTCTCCATTGGATTAGTGCCACACTCAGCCCCCACCAGCCATCCACATACAAGGAAAAGTGGCTCCACTGGCAGCCCTACTGCTTTCCTTCCACACTAAGTAAAACTTTTTCAATATTTGTATTCTTGTCTCTCTCTTAATGTGTGATATACTTACAAATCTATTTATTAACAGAGCTGAGTTAACTTTTACTAGAAACAACACAATCTGTTATTAGAAGATACTAAATGGAGTAGCCATAATAAAACCCTGAAATAAACTAATATTTCAATAATCCTTAAAAAACATTCACATGACCTCCATGTGTAAGCCAGTCAATACTTTACAAGCAAACATAAGTACCTCTCTTACCATCAGTTACACTTAGTATCTTGTTAATTTTGTTAGTTTTAGTGAAGGTCCCAGTTACGTAACTGGGAGGGAAGATTAATCCCCATGCTGTGTTAGAGTAACTGTGTTAGGGACTCAATTTCCTAGCTCTAATAAACAGCACATTACTCAAACATGGGTAAGACTCTACTGAACAGGTAGTGAAAGTAGCTCATTTAATCTTCTAAGGTTATCAAAGAAATACGTCAAAAGAAGTAGCATGAAAGATAGGAATGACCATGAAGGCAACAGGCAACTGGCAGGCCAGTTAGAATAAAGTACTAGGAAACAAGACAGGAAAATAGTCCACTGTGTATGTTCGAGGCATATTGAAGATAAAGGAGTATTATTACTGAATCCAGTCAGTGTGTACTATTTCAAGTTTCTTTGATCCAGCATTCTTGTTCTCACACAGAGCTGAAGCACAAAACAAGAATCTGCCAGCACTTCCTTCCAGGTCTCAGAGTCCGTACACAAATTATACTATAGTCACCTTCAGTTTAACTTCAAGAAACGCATTTCACAGAATCACAAGGTAGGAAAAGACTTCCAAGATTATCTAGTCCAATGGTCCACTTACCACTAATATTTCCTCTCTACGCCTTAGTATAACATCAAAATGTTTCTTCAACACCTCCAGGGACAGTGACTCAACCACCTTCCTGGGCTGCCTGTTCCAATTCTTAACCACTCTTTCTGAGAATCTTTTCCTAATATCCAACCCAAGCCTCATGGGGTGCAACCTGCAGCCACTCCCTCTAGTTGCCCGGGAGCAGAGACTGACCCCAACCTCTTCACAACCTCCTTTGGGGTAGTTGTAGAGAGCTAGAAGGTCTCACTTGACCTTCCTATTCTCCACATTAAACAATCCCAGTTCCCACAGCCACTTTCCATAGGACTTGTGCTTTAGACCCCTCACAGCTCCACTGCCTTTTTCGGGACACACTCCAGGGCCTCAATGTCTTTCTTGGAGTGAGTGGCCCAACACTGAACCACAGTACTCCTGAGTACAGAGGGATGATCACCTTGCAGCTCCTGCTGGCAACATGATTTCTGATAGAAACTAGGATGCTGTTGGCCTTCTTGGCCATGTGGGCATACTGCTGGCTCAGGTTCAGCTGAGCATTGATCGATACCTTCATGTCCATTTCATCTAAATAGCCTTCCAGTTACTCTGCCCCAAGCCTGTAGCACTGCCTGGGGTCGTTGTGGCCACAGCGCAGTTGTCTTGATGAACCTCACCCCATTGCCCTCAGACCAGTGATCCAGCCTGTCCAAATTTGAGCACAGTGCAAGTAATCACAAATGCACTGGCCATTGTCTAACTTGAGCATGTGTGTGCCTCTGCATATAATCTGTCTGTCTCATGAGCTAGGTAACATATCCCACACAGCATCAAACCTCACTGTGGCTTCATCAATTCTTAATAAGTCTCTGTGAGATCTCTCTGCACATCAGACTATACATTAGTCTGCAATTTTAACAATCATTTTCTTATCACTGTCTGAACAAGAGTGAGGGCAGTCTGAAAATCCCTCGAGTCTCATACTATGTCTATGCAGAAATGTATTTTCACTTTAAAAAAGTGCCAAAGAGGCTACAAACAACCTAAAATAACCACTACTGAATAATGGAAGAAGGAATAAGGTGTTTGTAATGCAGGGTTCTGCATTATCTAAGGGTAAATCTAAGGGTATCTGGAGTCTTAAGATTCTAATTCAGCAGACTTGCCAAAATATCTAGTCCAGTTTTTGTGAGGTACAGTCTCACAATAGTGATATATACATAGATAACATACAAATGTTTCTTCTACTACGGTTGTCAATTCAGAGTTTTAACAATTACCAAAGCACAACTTACATGATTTGAATTTAATAAAGAAAAACTTATCCCAAAAGAAGACCACAGATTACTTAACTCCTTTTTGTTATTCCATATGCAAACCATGCAACTACTCACAATATTTCTGAAATGCAATACAATGCAATACACTTCACAGTCCTCAGTGTCAAATCTGCTAAAGTAAAGCAGCTACAGATAACAATTAATCTCAAAAATTTTAACTGATGCTCCTCTATTATTATTAAGGTGTAAGCACGATAATTGGTCAACAGTTAATGCTGAGGGTCTGCCAAAAACAATCTCATAGAGGAAAACAGGGTCACATTTCTTAGAAGCCTTATAGTTCAATTCCCCTAAACTTGTCCATATCTTTCCTACCAAAATCCTTTGTTAGCCAAGATATGACCATATTTAAAACTCTTAACATAAGGTGAAGATACACACAGAATGTCATCTCATGTTCACCACTGCTAATGGAAGTCCCTCCCTTCACATCAGGGGGGATTTCAGTGGCCTGTCAGGAGCAAAAAGAGATGTATGTCAGTATTTTCATTCATGCTGGATGTATACTGAGTATTTTTAATTCACTCATCAGCTTAATAACCAGAACGTGGGTAGCTAGACTGGGCAAAAAAAAAAAAAAAGACAACACTACTTACAAAAAACTAACACATGCACCAAACCACCTTACACAAGCAGTCCTGATAGATAATACAATATACACTATAAAATAATGGTGACAATTTCCACTTGGACTTTATTATGGAACAAAAGGTCAAATATTACAAAAGTGATTTGTAATAAAATCACTTCCAGAAAGGAAACACTTTTTATGAGTTCTGTGAATGGGATATATCTGCAGCTTCCTTTCCCTACCCTTAAATTCTTACAGTGATTACATAGCCGAGAACATCACTAAAATGTCCCTGGCTATTTACCATTAATTATGACATAACAAATTGAAAACAAAGATAACTACATTATTTACTCTCTATTTGAAAACACGAGAGCTATATTCTTTTTAAGTTAGTAAAAGAAAATGAAGATGTGCTATTCTGAAGTAACTCATGGTTATCACAAGGCATGTTAGTACCAAGACAGGATGCTGAGCGTCTAAAACTGCCTTTATATGCCATGTCAGTCTCATAAGGATATCCTTAAGTCTCACAAGCTTACACTCTTGTAGATATTCTTTCATCTAAATTAAAAAAAAAAGACTTAGGGACCTAGTCTAAGGTAGGTAGGTAGTTAGTAATTGCTTTCATGGCTTCATTTCATGCAATAAACATCAGCTAAGGATTTTTATGCTCTGTACTCAAAACTCTGAGAATTAGATCATGCTGTCAGGAATCAAATTCTCACATTAGTATCTTGAATGCAGATCACAGATATTTTAAATACAGGCTTTAGAAAACAAACACATTCAAAGTTCAATTTAAGTTGATATTTCTCAGTTAAGCAGACTAGAAAGCTTGACTTAATATTTTACAGCATAGGCTGCTTTTTTTTTTTTGGTCAGACCAAAGCAATTGCTACTAAATTCTATACTAGTTCACACTGACTATATTCCCAGAAAACTCAAAAGACTAGATATCTGAAAGAGACAATGCACGTGTCTTTCTATTTTTAAAAGGACCTGTTCTTTGCAGAGAATCTGTCCAAAAATATCTTCAAAATTCTGGTGAAAGCTAATCTGCACAAACACTTTCCAAACACTTCTGTAAGTGATTTGATGAAGATTACCTACATGATCTTCCAAATCTAGGAATCACTTGTTTTCTTTTCAGTTACCATCAACTTCTGTTTAAACATAAGTGAAGATCTGCCCAAAATTCCCATCTGGCTAACAGTACTACTTTCTTTCTACATGACACTATTATTTTAGACAAATTTTGCTGATGTCAAGGGAAGATCTGCCTAAATTTACTGTGTTTTGTTACTATTTTTATAAGATTATTTTTTAAGGTTTACTATGACATTCTTGCAGCAATATTCCAGTCATATAGCATGTCTTCAAGGCTGAGATGCAATTATTAAGACTGAGAAGGCATCACATGATCACTTGACATAACATTATAACTAAACCAGTTCTGCATATCTTTCTGATCAGTGAATCCACAAACCTGATGGCAAACCATATTCTATTTGCCTTTTGTTCCAGCTTTGCTAAGTACCAATAATACAGACATGCTGGGGATAGCCAAACCACAATACATGCATCATCAGCAAGTATACCTCTAAGGATTAAACACATTCTGTTCTGCAGCTGGCACAACAAATTTTTTAATCCATGACATCACTGTTCAGACAGTAACTGAATTATTTCAAGTGAAAATAAGCAGAGGTTGAAAATCTTTAAGCTTAGGATTATGTCAAGCTTTTTTTTTTTTTTTTTTTTTTAACTCATTTGCTTCTAAGCATCTACCACACCATCATAAATTCCATATCCACATAAACACCTGCAATTCATTCAGGCATGAAAAACAGAGAACAATGTTTACATTAGGCTTCTGATGCAAATGGATTATTTTTTCCTGATTGCTTCTATCAAGAAAGTAACCTGAAATTAACAGTAAACATTCTGCGTATAAAATCAAGTCTCCTATATTGAATACTGATCTTGTAGACATATAATTTATTTACTACATTAATCACACGCTGTCTAGCATGGAAGAACAACTTAACTGCATCTACAGCAGGTGCACATGTAACAGACATCAACATCAGCAAGTCTGAGAATGTAATGACTGTCAGGTGGCCTGGAAATGCAAGACTTTGAATTTGCTGTATTGCTGGGCTGGATATTTGAAAAGTCACTTTAACCACATCCTGTAATTAAACCATCTGGAGCACAGATCTGCAATTAGTCATCCTGGACATTGGACTTTATCTGAACAAATACTGTATAGCAATAAAGCTGAGAAGATAGGATAGCATTAAGATGCTTAATGAATTACCTCTGGCACAATCATAAACCTTTGAGACACTTAGCTGTGGTGTTAATTTAGTAGTTTATGAAAGCACAGTAAGCTTAAAGGTTAAAAGGTCTGGAAGGCTAAAAACTGCTATTTTGGATCAATTTGCCCTGCTGGAAGCTAAAGCAAGTTCGTGTTGCTCTAGCCACATAAATTATAGCAGCCTCTTCAGCAGCTCAACAAATTCCGTTCTTACCCATTCAACTTCCAGTAAGGTTTGCAACATGTCAACCAAAGCTGGACACATACCTTATTCAATGACATGCCCTTTCCTTCTCCTCTTATGCTGAAGTCATCATTACAATTTATTTAAAGCATCACCATCCCAGCTTGAAAAAGCTGTATTATGCCTTTAATGAGATGAAGCAAAACATATATTCTCTGGACTTACATGGCATACTGGCAATTGCATTCAGAAAGCAGCAATTGTAGAGTGACAAGTATCTCTTGAAGCCATGGACTTTGAGCAGTGAGATGAGTACCTCTGCATGCCACCTCATAATATTTTATTAATGTGAAGATTTATGCCAGAACATATGGACTAATAAGCATTGAAATAAATGAAGGCCTGTTCCCCCACGAGCCCATGTGCTCAAACACAAAAGAACATACAGCCACTTCCATCACTGTCACATTCTTTGCAGCCTTTATTCTGAAATCTGATGAGCTGTATTGATTTGGGAAAATCATTTTGCTTCTTGGAAAAGTAAGACTCTAGCTTATTCACTGTCATCTATTTCTTTCTGATGAAGACAGTTGGTCAATATTTAGTTGACTGGTCAGCTAAAAGAAGCCCTGACTTCTTTTGTTTTCTGTGCCTTGCTGGCAACATTATTCTCCTCCAGCTTTAGTATAAAATAAATAGCACATTAGACTTCTTGCTAAGGGTGATTTGAAACAGTATTGCCCGTGGACAAAACAATGACTGAATGGTCAGATAGGGAGGCTCTGGAAGACTGGCAGCTTCTAGTCAGTAAAATCCCTTATCAGTTACAATAATAATTACATTATTTTCAGTTTATGTTTCTTCCAAAGATAGTCTGTCTAACAAGTAGAAGGCAAACAAGACCTAAATGCAAGCAGCCAGTTAAAAGGGAAACCGATGCTTCCAATCAAATACAAGGTTAAATTATACACTTATTAAAAGAACAATAAAAGACTCAAAGAAAAGCGTATAATATTCCCAGAAAGTAGACCAGTTGAGTCCCAGATTGCTTGTAGGTTTATCCATGACTGAGCAATTCTACTAAAATACAAGCAACTTGAAGTGGTGACTTTGAAAACTAGAAAGCCACAACAGTCAGAGTAATGTTCTCCTTTAAGATTTATATCAAAGCAATTAGATTTTGTCCAAACAAGGAAAAACTTGTGGATAAGTTGCCCTCACACCTCTTCAGTGTCAGGCTACGTATGTAGAGTGTTTACAATAAGAAGCACAAGTAATGTTATTATAAACTAGCCAGAGGATTTTCTCTCCAGATGACAACTAAGGATTTGTTTTTATACAAACCTTACCTTTTCTTTGACCAGTGTAACTGAACCACTTCACTATTCCAGTGATGATTAAAAATAAAACTGCAGTCTTACCCTATTTCAGCTTACTCTATTTCAGGAAACGCTAAAAAAAATACACTGAAAATCTATTAACATCTGTAAGTTCTGAGGAAAACAACATCTTTTCTCTTTTTTACTCCAGTAATCATAACTGTGATTCACATAGCCTGACTAAAATATGTCACATCGTCAAATTTAGAAGTAGGAGATGCTGTTCTGTAATCCCCTGAATTTCCAACTCCCTTCTCAAGGAGTTATTTCCACTCCTGTATTTCTGCGCTGCAGAACACACAGACTCCTGCCTTCCAGTTGAGTGAAAGAAAAAAATAAAAACAAAACACCACACAATTCACTGCCGTTGCTTGTATTGCTAGGACTAGATGTCATACGAGATAAGCAACGGAACATAGGGCTTTTGAACTCATCTATCACACTTGCTTCCTGCAGCTTATGTTAATTACCAGCTCTCTTCATCTAGTTATTTCTCTCCTAAACTCTTTCACTCTTAAAAGCAAGTAAATTGCAAAGCAAAGCAAGACGAGTAGAGAGCAAGGCACTGTTGTTTAATACAAGTAAGATCATAAAGGGAAAACAAAACCATTTTTTGTCACTCTGACAAGCATTCAGAAGCTCCTTAATGATTATCTTTCTCCTTCCTATTCTTCATTTCTGACATCAGACCACAGAAATACTGTTTCAGTCAGCAGATGGGTGAAAAGCAGCTGCAGGGAAGTAAGGAAGCTGGATGTGGTGTGCATGTGCGTGCATCTTTTAAAACAAAACAAAAACAAAAACCTAAACTTGTTATTTCTTCATATGCAGAGTAACAAGACATCTCAATTAAGTGTCCCAGCTCTGAACTCTGCTACTGCAAGAACAATTCACTCAGATAGTAAAAACCAAACAAATCGCTTATGACAAAAGGCACCCATAAACCTTGAAGGTCTTTGGTGATTAGTCCTTCAGTGCTGTGTGTCATGATAAAGACTTGCCAGGTGCAAACAGTGGTACAATTATTTATCAAACAGTACAGCAGCTAACGAAACATTAAAAAGTGGGAAAGGGAAGAGACAGAATTTGTGGGAAAGAAACAGCATGGATAAAGAAACAATTCCAAGCCCAAACCGTGAAAATGCTTCCAAATCTGTAGACTGCAGATACCAGAATTGCAGCAGAGCCAGGCAGACAATTCTGCTCAACCTCAAAGAGCTGCTGCTGATCCATATACCTCACTGGGATTGAGAAGCAGAGCCTCTCATAAATTATGATGCTTTATTTAAAGTCAAAGCATTTATTTCCTTTTGTGACAGCTTTGGATCCTTTTCATCTCCAGCTACCAGGCTCTAGAGAGAACACATTCCTGTAGCTCTGCTGGCAGCCAGCTGTGGCCTCAGTAAATTATAAAACCTCCTAACAAGCCATTCTTTACAAAGGCCAACTGCAGTTAGTAGACATGATAACTTCTTTATTATTCCACTCGCTGAAATGTAAAACAGCAATTTTAAACTGCTGGCTGAAAATACTCAAATCTACTGAAATACACTTTATGTACGCATGTATGCTAGTGTGTATACCTGCCTGCATTAGGTTTCACTTAACTGAATGAAGACATAATTGTCCTCCTTTCTCATACCTTGGGAGGAGAGTAAACACATGAGAAAACATATCCAAGACAAAAGGAGGGGAAGAACAATTGAAATTTATTTTGCAGAACTCCCTCAAGTTCTTGTTACAGCTAACATGGGATAAGGATCTCTTCTTTTGTTCACTCCTCAGGGTTTTCAAGGACATACTTTATGTTTGTGGAGGCAAACTCTATTAAGACTCTAAAACGCTGACAATCTACCATGACATTTCACAGTAAAATACATACAGCTAGCATCAGAGTATAGTCAAGCATACTGCAAATGTAAATGAGATTTCTCTCTCTATTTCTTTCCCCATCCATATACCTAAAAGGAATAACTTAACTGATTTATGGTAAGGCTCATCATTCCACTTTTCTGTGTAAGAAAAGCAGACAAAAACTGTTAAAGGTCTGACACCCATTTTCATATGCAATTCTTACACAATTGCTTTGGTTTAGAATTTGGATTAATATGTCTCTTGCTGCTAAAGTTAGCAGATGAAAAACAAAACGATGCTTGGAACTCCCTCTTCTAGATTTCAAAACCCCATAATAAGAATCATACATTACTAAACTTGAAAAATAATCTAAAAAAATTAATGTGGCTAACTGCTACAGTTTTTACAGCTCTTATCCCACAGATTGTGGGTTACTTTCCCTCAAAAAACAGCAGGCAATGATGCCTTTCCTATTACAGAATTCTTTTACTTTACACAGAAGACCAGAATAGTTACAAGTTTTTCAGTAACACACTTACCACACCAGTTCTTTTTTGCAAACAAGCCTAATTTACTATGACTAATGGTGTTCTTAAGCAGTAAAGACTTAGGACTTCTGTCAGCATCTACTGAAGCAAAGTAGTCATTTTGCTGGGATGGAACAAAAGCTAGCTACTTAACAACTGACTAGATTCAATAGGTGTCACAGAGCAGTCACTGATTTTGTTTTCCCTGCTTCAAATTACCTCCAGAGTGGGTAAACTTGTAAAATGCCTAGTTAACCACTTAGCCTCTCCTAGCTATTCATCAATACTGATGCAATGCCAAGAGAAGTTATCAGCTATTAGGTTTCCCATTAGTGATCAGTACACTTTCTGCTGGGTTTCTCTTTTGTTGACAGTCATAGCTTCGACAGTTTTCCTTTTGGTGTCCTCTGTGCAGCAAATTCCTCTTTCTCCACTCACTAATAAGAGCTAGGTAGGTTTTCCCAAATGTGCAGTGAAACCTACAGCTTCATTTGGCTCTTTCATGCACTCTGGCTAATCCACCTTCAACATACATTTAGAAACAAAACTATTCAGACACTGAACAAACTAATGTTGCATAAAATGTAAATAAACTTTTAAGAGTTCTAGGAATCCTAACATAATCTGTTAAAATCTCCATGTTTCTTTTGGCAACAAACATCCCTCAGATGAAGGATGCCTTCCTTCATTCAAGTACAACTAACGTGATGATAAAAACACATATTTCAATATTATTAGAATATTTTCCCATGTCAGAGAAAGAAAAAAGAGGCTGTAAGGTCAGACATGACTTAATTCCTTCCATGGTCAGACAAATGGTACCAAAATAAAGCTCGCTTTACTCCAGCTTCTAAACACAAATTTCTGTGTGAATTATGGACAGCACTTTGGCCTCATCTGAAATGTCAGTCTCTTAGGCTGATAAACTGTGACCCCAGGTGGCACATCCAGCCCCTCACAAGGGGCAGGGACATTACTGCTTTGTGCTGAAGACCACAGTATGAGATCCAATCCATCAAGCTCCCTGGCAGCTTTTAATGTCTCCTAGCAATAGGCCCAAGTCAAACTCCACAGCTTCTATTGTTCACATTTTGTTTTTTTTCTCCCCTGCTCTGATGAAGTTAGGGCAAGTCCAAGGCTTCAATAAGGAAGAAAGGCTACTGTGAGCAGCTCAGTGTTTATTGACTCTGAGCTGTGCAACAATGGCACAGAAGCCTTTTCCCTCAGTGTAACACATTCCTAATTGCTAATAATCATCAGGAACATAGATCAGCCCTTAGACACAGTCTGATATGAAAGGATAACTAACATTCAAACAGATGGTCTCATCATCTACGCACTTAAAAAGATCTCCCAAAACAATTTTATGCATGGCAACAACTATAGCCTTCCAGACTCAGAGAACTGTCGCACTGACATTGGTATGCTCTGTAGCATTACAAGGGTTTTAGAAAACCAGCGACTAAAACAATTCTGATTTAAAATATCCTTTGTGGAATCATGATGTGCTAACAGTGGACAAACTGCATTTTTCCTTACCCGTTCAGTAGAGTTTCAGAATCAGTAACATGTGCTCAAAATGGAAAAACACTTTCATAATTGACTCCCTGTCATTATTTCTCCCCAGCGTTTTCCTGAGGTCTAAAGATCATTTAAATTGAACTTGTGCTATCTGACAGGGAATAATAATGACTTGTCTTTGAAAACATCCAGCCTTAATTATTACAATTATTTTTAAACAACCACATATCACCTCTGCTGCATGCATAAACCATACTACCACCAATACACCATTTACACTGTCATTAGGCGTCGTTACCAAATGTGCAGAAACCCTTTCATCAGGTAGGAACTTCAACACTGCTTAACATGCTGGATTTTACATCCCAGCAGATTTCTCTGTCTTTTTAAGTGTTTATCAAAGCTAAAATTGGAATTAAAAAAAAAAAAAAGGAAGGATAAAACAGTTTTTAAAGAATTGTTTTCATAGAAGTGAAATTCCTGATCAAATAGCAGAAACCAAACTCAGTGACTCCTGAAATCCATCTCCCTGGGCACTGAATAAATAGAAAGAAGAGAGTGACTTTTTTTTAAACTGACCTGTAGCTTTATGCGATTCTGTCATAAAAAAATCAGCCCTTTGAAAAGGCTAATCTCATTTTAAAATACAAAATAACATTTGACAGTTAAATGTGAATATTTGCTCACTTCTTTAAACCTGATTATCAGTATTAAGGTACTGAGAGGCACTCCCAGTTATACTTTCATCTACATGTTTTCTCAGGCAGTGACTTCACATTGGATAGGAACTGGTAAGATATTCAGTGAGCTTTCTGTCAAGGTGCTGGTTGAAAGAACAGCAGCTTCCTTCTGCTAAATCCCCTGATAAAGCAGCTTGTTCTTTCAGCTGTCATTCAGTCCAGCATGGCTTTTCATACAAAACCTGAGGAGATCAAGTGCAGACTAAAGGCTTGTTTCAAGTGAACGATTCTCCCCCAGTCCCTGGATTTCAGCTGAAAGCACATATACACCCTAAAGAATGAGAACTACTTATAATTTGTAGTCAATCAAATAGAGTGTTTTCAGATTCTCATGAAGATAAAGTTTCAGTTATCTACATGGGTACTTGAATAAATAGACCAGTAAGAAAAGCACGAAGAATCACCAGCAGTGCTTAAGTACCATAATAAAAAATAAAATACAGCCAAGCTTTCAGTTTATTTATGTAAATACTACGGATTAGTCACAGTATTAGTAAATCAACTTTTTACCGATAGGAATATTCTCTTATTTCTTTTCTTAAAAACAATAACAATGAATGCAGCATTGCACTTCTGTCTCTATAGGGATGTAAGACGTTGCTGACAAATACTAGCATAAAAAAAAAAAGCAAAGTACTTCAGCACCCTGAACCATACTTCAGTGTAGGTAGAAAAAAGGATTCACACAGACAGTGTCAATTAGCTATCACTCATAGGCACTCTGTTCAACTCCCCATTATTTTTTAATGGGAAATAAATTTAATGCTATGATTGTCAGCTTACAAAGCTGAGAAGGAATGCTGCTATATTTAACCTGCATTGTTTTTCATAGGTGCCCTGTAGGATGAATGATATCTGATTTAGAAAAATGACAGTGATTTTACTGAGCTTTCCAAAATCAACACTCATTTTACCCATTTTAGTAGAACAAAACAAGAGGCTGCTGAAGCACATTTATCTCTCTGATGATGTATATTCACTAAGAACAGCCTATAAGGCACCTACTCACAGCAGCTTCAGACAGTTAGCCTCACCCACTGTTCCTTACAATTTAATGAACAGTCATATCCAACAAATCTCTTACAAATAGCCTGACAGTAGTTATTCTTCAGGCTCAAAAGAGAAATTTGTCATTGCTTAAATACATTTTACAGATGTAACAGATAAAGGCGATAAAAAAACAGAGCTTTTATAAAACAAAATTGACAGAGCAGAAAGCTGCTCCTCCAGAACATGTATTTGTGTGCGCAGGCGTGCTGGGCTTCTGTGTGCTGAAGGGAAGCAGACAATGACAGTGGGAAGCATGGGATGACAGTCTTCTCTGCCTTTCAGGAAACATAAACTTTATTCACAGAGTAAAAGCCATGGTTTTCAATCTGCATGTGTGATCATGAGAAACAGATTCCAAGGATATTTGGGGGTATTTTATTGCTCGGTATGTAAATCCCATTTTGTCCACTCATTATTGCAAAAATAGAGAAAACAATGGGTGACATTTCAAGGCTCTGCTTCAACATTTTCATTTTTTCAAACATTCACAGCTCACTAAGCTTTCATTTCAAATAAAGACCCATCAACATTTAAATAATAAAATAGAGCTGTGTATGTTTCATAAATTTTAAACTGGTTTAGAGCTCTTATTAAATGATGCAGACTAAATGAAAGAAACTCTTGAATATGTTTGTCCCTGTGTAACATACCAAGCTAACATTCCTCCTTAAATAAGCAGGAAAACACTGCTGAAATGCTTTGATAAATATGGCAGCAGCCTTAATGCAGGTGCAGTGCTAAAAACTTTCTGGAAATGAACAAAAACATTTCTTGGCTTTGGTTCATGTCCTGCTTTTCACAGCAGCTCTCTTAACATTTTATACCTCTTTCTCGGTACTTCATTATTTATCGCAAAACCAATCAAGTAGAAAAACTGTTGTTAAATCAAGAAATCCTAAACCTCAGATTTTTTAGCGTGGTTTGCCATGTTAATACATGACAGCATTATAAATATCTGCAAGTGTAGCCTTTTCTAATGGAAAACAAATCTATTTTTAAACATGGATGAGCTTCCCCTATGTCAGTAAGCACAAACTGACTCTCTTTAAAACACAGAGGAAACTGGTTAATTTCTTTCTCAATAAAATTTATGAAGCAATAAAAACTTTGTTGTACAAGCTGTGAGGTTTTACTTCCTCATCACATGAATTAATGAGGAAAATTCTGCCCTTCCCTTAGACTCTTACATCGGTTTCTCAGACTTGCACCAGGAAGGGCACCTTACAGTGGCCCTGGAAAATAATTCCAATTTCTAACCCTCACTTTTAAATTCCTTATAGTATTTGGCACTGAGCATTTTAATTTCCAGTCTCTTCAATGATGATACTGGTGAATTTGTGCTGAGAATTATGCTTAGTAATATAGTCTAACTAAAAGTAAAAGAAATGCCATGCCTAAACTAGAGTAACTGTCACCAGAACAAACAAGCATAATCTTTAATCCTACCTACTGACAATACTGAAAATATCAGCTAATTTAAATTCCTGCATTCGCTGAGCAAGATCAAAAGGCAGAAAAATCGTACTGCTTAAAAATATGTGCTTGCAAAAGCATGAGCAAAAAAAGGCTGATAAAGATTTTATTCCCAATATTTAGTCAGATTAAGTGTAACTCTTCATGTTTTATCACTGCTTGTGTTCCCTCTGACCACACGAAGAAAGCTCCTTTTGACAGAACACAAAAGCAAGGCTTCTGGGAATGTTTTGTTCTTTCTTTCAAATCCTTTGATGCATTAATTTCCTGACCTCTATCCTAATGCAGAACTACAGCTCACTTCATAGGTGATCATCTTTGTCAGAACAACTTCCACTCACACAGCTGCTAATCCACCAAAGCTAATCATTTTTGTCAGAAAGGAAGCAGGTGAAACAACACTATCATTATACTGCATGGAAAAATCTACATCACTCAGGTGGGCTTCCCCCTTCACCAAGTAGCAGCACAATATATCAAACATACAGAATCCAGTTCTGTTGGTTCCCGTTCATGAATACAGTTCCATTTTGTCAAAGTATTTTTTGTGATGAGGTTAAACCACTGAAAACTGTGAAGGCTCGCCAGGGTGGATATTGACCCTCCCATAAGCTGGGAGACAATTGTACAGAAGGAGCTCTCCCTTGCTCTTTGTTCTCTGCATTGCTTGTATGGCTATTACAGCCTTTTAACCAGGTGTCTGCCTTATAAACTCTTTGTGTTTCAGAACACCAAATCACCCACAGATGAGCATTTGAAACCACAAAGACATTAGCAAAAACAGTACTGTCTTCCTCATGTGCCTCCCACAATACTTTCTGTGCAATATCTGCCCAGAGGTTAAAGAAGCTTAGTGGGAAGGATGGAGTAGAACCCACACAATTAGGACATTTAATGAGGAGCAGAGGACACCAACAGGAAGAGTGCCACTGGGGAAAGGCCAGGCCTCCATATGCCTCCATCCCTTGTCTCCTGTTAAAGGACCACCTCCTTGAACCACAGACAAGCAAATGCAGAAACAGCAGATGCCACCATAAGGAGTTTATAACACTTCAGGAAGGTGTGAAAAGATTGACAGTTGGCTGCCTTTCTCATCACTTCAGAGAAAGACTCTCTCCCCACCTAGAAGGCATCATTTCCTCATAGTTTCACAGTGCTTAAAGGTTCTACCAACAATCTTTCGGGTATTTTATTAACCTATTTAGTTGGATTACAGAAGCAGGGTTTCTTCTTTGTGATCTCTCTTCTGATAGAGCTGAATCAGACTACTAAAGATTAAGGTAAATTTGTTTATTTATGGTAACTGCTAAGGGTACACAGGAACACAGAGGTCCTTCTGCCCCTCTTGGGAACTTAACTTTTGTCTATGGCTAAGGGGGTGTTTTCTCCTGGAAGACATTTCCTGCCCTGTCTGAAAAGCCAGAATTTTGAATAAAAAGTGGTAGAATGATCTGTGGAGATACCACAGGTGAGAGACACTTGCTTTCGTAAAAAAAAAAAAAAAACAACCAAACAAAAAAAATCCACGGAACAAAACAGCAGAGATGGAGAACTTCAGATTTAGTAAGATGAAGTGATGCATTCTTCTCAACAAAAATCTGAAGTCACCTAAAATGTGACACTACTTAATAAATAGTGCAGACTAGATTTTTAAGGAACATCCATGAAAAACATTTTTAGAGAATATACTGAATGTCTTTTTCCCTTCATCACATGGCAGACAGCCCAGATAAAGTTAGCTTCTTACTTCCAAGACAGTTCCTTTTTCTTTGCAGCATCAAATGTACTACACATACAAGCAGAAACAGCCTCTTTTAGTAGGAAGCCCTTTGGGAACAGGCAGATAAAAGGCTGCTTGGTGAACTGATTCAGAATCCAAGGGCTTGAGCATACAGAAGAATGCTTCAAGGAAACCCAAAAGCTCAGCTTTTTGCAGTCTTTTCTCAGCTGACTGGATTGGTAGGCTGGTAGAAAACTGCCACTTTTATCCTTTCATTTCTGAGGATGAGGGTCAGAAAATTGAAGGGACATTGAAAAAAGCTTTTGGGCAATGACTCCCTATTGCCAGGCAGACCATTCTAACTACCCTTCAGTTTTGCAAACTCATTTTACTTTATGCTTCTTTTCTTTTATAATGTCCCCTCCTCCACCCCCACCCCCGTTTTATTTTTATTTTTTAATAAAACTACTTAGTCACTGTGAATTATTACTGAGAAGACAAAATTCTGACTTTGGTCCATCAGAACATCAAAGCTTACCACAACACTTAGAAAGAGTATTAATACACTTTTTTTTTTTTCTAGTAAAGCATATTGAAATCACACATTGAAGCAACGTTGAAGGATAATACACTGAACAACTGTCTCCTTTAAGAAACTTCTGTTGTTCTGAAAACTTTATAATTTCTTTAATCATGCACAGACTAGCACAAAATCATACTGAAAATCATAATAATCAAGTGAATGATGAAGAGAAGGGAACATTGTTTGGTAAAGCTTGCTATTACTCTCTCTGCCACAGAAATTCACTTGTGGGGAAAACACCACAGAATCAGGAAAGTTTTAAATGCTTTTCCTGATAGATCCTAGTAAATAATGAAAAGAATGAGGAAAGTGGGAAGATTATTGTTCAGCTTTTTATGGCTGGCTGTCAACTCTCTTACAGACACTGTAAATAAAATATACTGGACCATATTTTGAGAATCAGAAAAAAATTTATTTACTCTCCAAGTAAAACTTGAAGAGGTAGAACCAATATCCATCAAAGGAAAAAAGAAATGCTAATACACACTTAGTGCTGAAAAAATATACAATTAAAAATAGTTTGAAAAACTAAAGGAGAATAGTTGTGCAAATTAATGACTTTCCAAACCAGACCAACAGCTGCTCTCACAAAAGGAAAATTAGTGTTCTTTATGCACTTTCACTCAGAATCAGTGGTATTCTTGGATCTTAATATGCTCTATTAAGTTTGTAACACGTCTTTCCCTAATTCTTCCTAAGATAACTTAAAAAGATTGCTACAAAAAAAAGCAAAGGTCACTGGAGAAGCACCAAAATTATGAGATACAAGCTTGGCACTGGTGTTGGTACTGGTACTAAAGATACAAGTTTAAGTCAAGCACATGCATAAATTCCCAGGCAAGAACACTCCCCCTGCCGTTGTTTTTTTTTTTTTTTTTGTTGTTGTTGTTGTTTTTGTTTTGTTTTTTTTCCCTTTCAGATGCATAGATTCAACTGTTAGTCTCTTCATTACTAGGCTGTCCAAAACAGAGTTGTTCTCTGTTCCATATTTGGTTCTCAGGAGCCCTTTATTTGTCCATGACATCTGTCCTTTAAATATAGCCTTGATTTTCTTTTCATTGACGTTTTAAAATACATCACTAAATGTTGTTCAACTGAAAAAATACAGGTGACGCATAATGTAATGTTTCTCTTTCTTTTTTCTCCACAGCTAAGAACAGAAACCTCTTGTGAGGTCTTCTGAAATAACAATTCAGAAAAAAAGTGAATGCTGAAGGCACTGAGTCAGTCTTCACAAGTCTTTTATTTTAAAAAGCAGCTTTCAACGAACCCATTTTAAATGTTTCCACCACCACCCTTAGTTATTCGTAATACAAGAACTTTCCTTTCCAACCCTTTATGTTTGGATATTTGGTAACAATAGTTTCTGTGTCCTGATGAGACTTGATATGTAGAGCAGTATTCTACCTGTTACTAAGCCTCCAACAGTGGTGTTTCTGTTGCAATTTTATTAGAAATGCCAGTTGAAGGCAGAGTATTGTACACACTATATTTTCCCAGCTGGATACCTCCGTGAACAGAAAGCAAAAAACATGAATGCACATGCACCATACGTCTGGCAGAGAAGAGGGGAAAGACTGCAGGGAATAAAGGCTGCAAGTTAGATGTGATGTTGGGTGGTCTAACACTGGTGGAAGATGAACATGTGAATGGGAAGACATCCCTAACAATATTGGGAATCACAGAGGGTCTTGATGCAGTTGACGGTGCTGCATCACCAACACAAAAGCCTCTGTGCAGACTGCTCAGGGGCCTCACCTCCCTTACACAAACCGAACAGTTGCATTTTGAGCCTTACGCCATTCATCTGTTCGTTTCTCTCATCCAGGCCTGTAGCTTCTTGTTTAATATTTAGCATGAAGACCTCTTAACCCTGAATACTGCCCAGCCCTTTTAGAGGCAACTATATCTAAGGGTCTTTTGTTTTCTTTGTTTTTCAGTTGAATGAGAACCAAGTCACCGAACACAAGACATATAGTCATGTCTTCACTTTCTCTTCAGAGATCATCAGGTTCAGTTTGCTGAATAAGTACAGTGGCAGTGACATCGTAATACACTTGCTGGCGCAGTATCTGAGCCTTTTCTGGGTAACAAGGATTGCAGTTTTTGTGATTCTTCATCACATAGACAGCTAAAGGTAATAGACTTTACCAGAAAAAGGATCAAAATCCCTATCACCAATGAGTGAGTAGAAATTACAGCAAAATGACTTTGTCTTCTAAACATACCACAAGGCCACAACATTTTTCTATCTAGAAAATATTGAAGCTCTCAGATTCATGACAGATTACCACTTTTCAATCACTGCTTGCCTAGAGATCAGAGTTTTGTGTTCAAGACTTTCACTCCAAAGATTATGGTACTGAAACAAAAGTACTGAGGCAAGTAACAAATGCCATAGTTTATGCCTCCGCAATCTACACCATTAAGAAATATTCATCTGCCAGTGAAGACCTACTCCAAATTTAAAAGTCATCAGTAAAGAAGACAGTAACTGTCACAGCAGCAAAATAGTTTGTTATAAAACACGTGTTGCTCTAATAGCATGTCTTCCCAAAAGTTACCAGCTCTCACTGCTGTTAACTAGCTTCCAAATTTGCAGTTTATCTTTGTCATTCTCCAGATCACCTCCTCCATTAGAAGCAGGGAACTGAAAATAATGAAAACCCACTAAAGTTAAAATGCTCACAGTCACACTATGGACAGCACCAATTACCATTTAAATAACAATGTGAAACTCTTTGAAAAGGAAAGGCCTTTTGATCTCCAAGATTTAAATGCTGAATAGTGAGAATCTGAGTTCTTTAGATTTCCAAGAGAAAAGGATACTAAAAAAAAACCAACAAAAACTATGACACAGGTTGATACTCATGAACTTAAATCCCTAACATGTTTTACTGTTAAATATAGCTCTTGTGACGTGTAATTAGGGCAATCTCATCAATCATATGCTGGTTATTGAATGCTTACGTGACTCTTTTCTTTCAGATCATTCTAGTGTGAAGGTGCATGAAGTAGGAAAAGCTGAGAGACCAAAAGTGAAATATATTTTTTGTTCTTCTCCTTGTGAACATTAAATTTCCAACTTTTCACTGAATCACACATTGCTGTTAATGCAGATTTGGCAAATCTGAATGCCTCGTTAAATTCAAATTCAAAACAGGGTAAGGTCAAATGGCATTCAAAATTTAATTTGGGGAGAATTATGAATCCTGTTCCTGTAGCAGAGTCAAACTGCACTGAATTGCGATCAAATTTCTGTAATTTTTTAATGTTTTCTCTGGAGAGCTCTGAAGGTATGATACTTTTGAAGAGTGGTGTAGCCTTTCACAGCCAATGGAGTTTGCTGATGCCACACTTCCTACCTGACACAACACTGGGTCTGCATGGCATATTGCTACAACATTTGCTTTACAACTGCATATTTAAAAGGAAACCAGTGACTGATTTCCCAAAGACTTACAGGCATACATTTTCAAAAAGGAAAAAAACAAAACTGTTATATATCCACACAAATCAAAATTCACAGAATCATGGCAGCTAGCCAGAGAAACTACTCCAGGTCTGCTCTTCCATCTGCTCGGTCTGTTAACTATCAGAAAATAAAATAAAATAGCTTCTTCCGCAACTAATTCTGAGAAGAACCCTTTAAAATACAAAATTAATTATACAACTTCAGTAATGTACAATGTCTTACGATGACCAACATACGTAAACAAAAAAACCTCAGAAATAAGGAACAGTTATCTCCCCCATTACTGAAAAGGTCCTGCACCAAGGGACTATCGGTGATCACAAAACAGATGTCTCTTGATCTTAGAAGCAAACTGAGCCTCCCAGCAGATAAGCTCAACACAATCTTGATGTAGTTAGTGGGTGATGCTAGCCCTTCTTGTATACTTTGTATATACCCCAAACTTTTGAACGATGAGAGTAAGAATAAATGCATGCCAGAGCCTTGGTCACTTCCAATCACAGTAGTAGCATAAAATGAAACTGTCACTTAGGCAGGTTTGTTAACTTGCTGCCACTGCGAATCATACACAGTCCTTGCATATCTCCTAAATGGGAAGTAACCTACATAGATCAACAGGCTTAGCATTTTCTAGCGGTAATGCTTTCAGATACTTGCCTGCTGGAGCCCAGACAAGTGATTCTCAGTTTAAGGCAGTGTATCTTGCCAAATTTACTACTTTGTGTTTTTATCTATAAATTAAAATATCATAGTAAAGACTTGCATAGGTTTCCTATGTCCACCATGGAAATGGTTTACAGTAATTAATATAATACAGGTTCCCACTTTACAGATTAAAAAATAATTTGACAAGGAGCACTTTCAACAGCTGCTCATAAATCAGTCCACTCTGCTTGCAAAGTTCAGCTCAAGAGTTATTGTGTCTATTGTGCATCTTAAGGTTCAAAGAAAGATTATTCATGCATTCATTCATAGCCAAGAATGTTTCCCAGAAATGAAATTTACCCTTCAAAGCTGACCCAAGCTTAACCGTTAGGTTGACTGAATAAATTAATTGCACAATGATATGCCATATCCCTTTTCTGAGGGGTTTTTGATGAATTAAGCAAGCTTTACACCAATAGTATGTTAATGGCCCACATTCCTAAGTGTAAATAGCTGCTGTCCATAAACACTGACCACCTGAGTAACAGGAATGCAAATAAATCTCTTGGTATACAGTTCATCTTTTTAAAGTATTTTAAAATCACAGACATACAAAACTGCTTTTGTGGAAAAAAGAGGCTAAAAATAGATGAAAGCAAATCTGTCACTGAGAGCCCCAATAACCAAGTAATGTTGCCACTTTAAGAACATTAACTCTGTCATCTACTTTTCATATGCACCTATTTGCTTTTCTCCCAGTGTGGGGCTTCTAAATGACTAGACTAATCACAAAAGAAAGCCCAACTGTGAGTGTTTTTGTAAAATACTAAACTAAAATGTTGGAGGAGTCCCAGAGCAACTTTCAGGAGTAACTGCCTGGTTCAGCTAATTCAGTGAACATTCCAGCCCTTCCTAGCTACAAGCCAGTGCAGCTAGACGGAAGATTAATCACGTAACAATTATACTGTGTGTGCTACTGCCAACAATGCAAAGACTCTAAATCTCCTTGAAGCTGAAAACAAATTAGTAGCTTTGCATGCATCAAGCTACCTGTCCAAATGGAGGGTGGTATTCACAGCAGCGCTGCTAGCTGTGCTCCTTGAAGATAACTCTTTGAGGATACAAAAACATTTTCTCTGTCACTTCCTTGTCTAGACCAAAGGAACCATTTGTAACCTGATCACCACCTACGCTACTGAAGAAATATCCCTCATAAGTCCCTCTTCTTCAGTAAGTCACCTGGTTAGATAAAATCAAGATTAGAATAAAGAAACAAACTTAGCCTTCAGCTTTGTGATTCATAAAAACTGATAAATTGATTGATAAATTTGAACATTTGTGCCAGCTGTAATCACTATCTGAACATTTCATCTGGCAAAACCCCAGATTGGTTTTCATAGAATAAATGCCCAGAAATGCTAAGCAATGTCATTCTCATCAATATGAGGATGTTTGCACGGAAAGTATAGAGTCATCAAAAACCTCTTTTAAAATTGAGATGGCATCTACAGTTTCTCTGGTACAGCAAGTGGAGGTGGGCAGTTTGCAAAATAACTCCTCTGGAATAAAATGTGTTAAACAAATGACAGAGGTTTTTCACACACTGCATCAGCTGCAGCTGGAAGCACTTAAGATGTATCTCTGCTTTACATCAGCATCTGCAAAGCAAACTTTGCTGCCTTTGTTTCTCGTCTCATCAGAATGTTACGAATATTTTCTCAGCTAGCAATGTTTCCAAAAATTCTGACTTGCCAATTTAAATAGAAACTAAATACTATACCATTATGTTTCAAAACCAAAGATATTTCACTCCCATCTTAAACACCTCTCCAATTAGGAAGAAATGGGGCCTTGCTGGGTCCACACATTGGCAAAAGAATTGGCCAAGTTGAGAAAGTTCAGGGAGTGGGAACTATGCAGCCACTTGCTGCCACAGAGTCACATTGGTCTAATGCTCTTATATATACTGAATTCATAATTTCTGTAAGATTAACTAATAAGACTTTCCTTCATGCCATAATGGAAAAAAATGAAAGACTCCTTCAAGTGCATGAGGACCATGCTGAATGACCACTCCTTATTTAAGAGTTCCTAACAAAACAATCTGATTTTTGCAAAGTGGCAAATACTAGTAGCTTCCACCGACTATACTTCAGATTTTGTCACATTCAAATACAGGTTTCAAGCCTAGAATTTGTTACCATTCTCCCACATTTTTTTCTTAAATTACTATTTGAGCTTGTAACCAGCTTTTCTTCTTACTCTCAAACTAAATCAAGTCTGCTGATAGCTTATGGCTCTTCTAAAGATACAGGCTTAGAGGCAGACAAATTGAACTAGTTTCACAGCCACTGATACTGACTTGAACAAAATTTCTAAAGAAACAAAAATTGATCTATTGTAAAACTTTTTGAGAAACCAGACTTTCTGAGGTCATGTCACACATCTCAGGAATTTAATACATTTGCAGACAGCAAGGAAAAAGTAAAGCTTTTTTAAAATTTATAACGCATATTAGAACTCACACTCTTCTACAAATTGACATCAGTTTATCTCTTCCCTAAAGGAAAACAGCTCCTCTAGTGAAACCTGAGACTGTTCTTTCTACTTATAAAATCTCCCAACTAGAGAGGGTCACACAGCCTCCCTCAGGCTTTAAAAAATCCACAAAAGCCATTTCTGTATGAAAGCAAGGTTAAGCAGTATAGGCTCAGTCACTGTAGGGGAAAGTAAACAGGCAGTAAAACATAATTACTTGTTTCGACCTACTTAAATGCAGAAGTTTTAAACAGACTGGGAAAAAGGACACCTCTAGGTTAACCAAAGATTTATCTGGAAGCGTTTCTCCACAGCACCTGTTCACAGTGCTAACAGTTGACATTTCCCTAAAGGTTAACTTGACTCCATTTTTTTGATATCTTTATGCAATTTCCTAAATCACTGGAGAAAAAGCAAATACATTTTTACATTTTTATGTAAATGTACTTCTTCTGATTTAGCTGATACTTCCTTAAGAAAAAAAATAGAATTAAAGTAAAGGACTAAAATTCTGGCCTTGCTTTTTTATTATTATTATTATTTTTTTACTTTATTTCTTTATTCGAGGTGTTATTTTTTCCTGTAAATCTCATGGAATTTAGGGATATAAAATTGATGAACTTCAATTGTGATTTCTATTGCTACACCATCTGTAATAAATCTAGACTTCATTTTTTCACTCTAAATCAAGAAAGCTATTTTCTGTGAGCTTTTCTTTTTTTATATTCTTTTTCTTCATTCTCAACCTCTACTTTTCCATCTACCCACCTTAGAACAAAAATACAAACTGCAATCTTTTTGTAACCTCAAGGGCCAAGGAACTTCTCTGCTCAAAAATTTTAAATCAATGTTTTTCTTCTGCTTTTTTGATTGTCTCATATCACCAGCAGTTTCGGACTAGTAGCTAGTTAGTATCAGATCAGTAACTACTGGAAAGGATGTTGAATGTACACTCAGGGTGACAAAATTTAAGTTCCCCAATTATTCTGAAGAATGAAGATCTGGATATCACTCTACACGTTGGTCTTTCAGAAGAGAGTTGTGCAGCTTTCTGCTACACAACTTGAAGAGGAAATAAAAAAGATTATAATTTTATTTAAATATATATATATCATTTTATTAAATGGGGATTTTTCTGTGAAAGCATAAAGTCATGAACCAGGGAGAAACTCATTCACCATACAGCAGAATATGAGCAATATTTAGGAGTGTAACAAACTAGATGATCACAGCTTACCAAAACTAGTTTAACTATGTACAAAATTTTAGTGACTCTAAGAACATCTTTAAATAAGTGGTTTAATTCCTGACTCACACTAGTTAAAGACACTTCCATTGTGCTTTCATTCCTGACTGCAGTGGCGCTTATTCAGTAAGAAGATGAATGTAGACGCACTTCCTTTGTCAGCAGTCCACCTCTGCCCTGTTATCCTCAGATCCAAGCACAAATATTTTGTAGGGGATTGGTCTCACTTCTAAACAATCACCTGTTATTGAGATTTTCATTTTGAGAACTAACACCTCAAAACTTGTTTTTCTTAAAGCATTTCCTTCAGTCTTCCTATCCTCAGGGCTTCAGCAGGCTCAATTTCACATTCAAATAGCTCCACACAAATGCTCCAAACCACAATTATCCTCCTCCCTTTTCCTGTGCACCTTCCCCACCCCCTTATGCTTGTCTGTAGAAATAGAGTAGGGAAACTTCCTCTGTAGCAGACAGACAAAACACAGAAACATAAGCATTGTCTAAAATTTACTGCTTTTTTTTCATTCAAGCCTTGGGTTACATCAAGATAGTCTTCCCACTGAGCCATAGAATGTGCCATTTACCATTTCTCTGTAGACAGACTGGCTATTACCACCCTGGCAAAAATAAGACACATTGGATATTGTCACTCAGATATTGTCACTCAGTTACTTCAAATGAACCGTGGTCATGCTCTGCTTAGCATCACATCTGTATCTGCAAAGGAAAGCAGTAAGACAGGCAGGCATAAAGCAGTAAACAAATTATGCATCCCTTATGCAGTGGAGGTGCACAGCCTCTCTAAACAATGTTGCAGGACTAACACTAGATGGAAACCAAAACTGCATACATATTCAAGGACTAAAGTTGACATTTAAACCCAAATTTAACATTCAACACAACATTATCTTTAGACACATTTCCTGATCTGAAGCATTGCATAAGGACAGAATGCAAGGGGTGATGCACTGATCTTTACTTATCTGTGATGATTTATATCACCAAAATAAACACCCTTAAACTAAAATTAATGTTCAAATTAATAAGTAATTGAACATTCCTGAACAAAAGGAGTGCTCTGAAGAAGAATCAAAATTAAATTCAACAAGGTCAAAATATTTCTCTCTAACCTATAGCTCTGACAGCAGGAAACATCTATAATCCATTTTGTATTTCTCCTTCACTGGGAAGGTTCATACTGACACGATTTATCTACTGTTTGCTGGGAACTAGGAGCCTGCAAAGGTTTGGTTATTGTAACCTGGCTGAATCATGGCAACTCATTACAACTACATCAATTCAGCCTGGCTCCAAAGAGGAATCTAACACCTTAAAACCACTTTTATATGGATAACATGGAGACTTGCCCCTAAAATCAATATCTTCTTCAACTATTTAAGGTGAAAACACAGTCAAATATTGCTCGCAGACCAGAAAGCCCACAGTATCCTGCGCTGCATCAAAAAAAGCACACTGAGGGAGGTGATCCTGCCCCTCTGCTCTACTCTCACCTGGAGTACTATATCCAGATAGGGAGTCCTTGGTGCAGGAGAGACATAGACCTGTTGGAGCACATCCAGAGGAGGGCCACAAAAACAATCCTAGGGAAGGAACACCTCTCCGAATGAGGACAGGCCAACAGCAGCCTATCAGTATCTAAAGGGGGACCATAAGGTAGAAGAGAACAGATTCCTTAGCAGGGACTGTTGTGACAGTTTTCAGCCCTGGTGATGCCATACTTCGAGGACTGTGTTCAGTGTTGGGTCCCTCATTACAAGAAAGATGTTGAGACCATGGACTGTGTCCAGAGAAGGGCAGTGAACCTGTGAGGGGTCTGGAGTACAAGTAGTACAGGGAGTGGCTGAGGGAGCTGGAATTGTTTAGTCTGGAGAAGAAAAGGTTCAGGGGTGACCTTATTGCTCTCTACAACTGCTTGCAGGGAAGTTGTGGTGAGGTGGGGGTCTCCCTCTTCTGCATCACTATCAGGACTAGACAGGACTTGACAGGACTAGAGGGACTGCCCTCAAGTTCCACCAGGAAAGATTCAGGTTGGATATTACACTTTTTTTTTTTTCTCTCTGAAAAAGCAGTTAGGCACTGGAACAGGCTGCTCAAGGAGGCAGTTGAGTCACCATCTCTAGAAGTGTTCAAGAAATGTTTAGATGCTGTACTGAGGAACACAGTTCAGTGAGGAAATACTGGTGGTAGGGGGATGGTTGGAGGTTTTTTTCATCCCTGCTGATGCTATAATTCTATGGTTCTAAAAGAGGGGAGATTTAGATTGGATATTAGGAAGAAGTTTTTTGCAATAAAAGTGATTAAGTACAGGAATAGGATGCCCAGAGAGGAGGTGAATGCCCCATTCTTGGTGACATTCAAAGTGATGTTGGAAGGGGCTCTGTGCAATCTGATCTAGCTGTAGATGTTCTTGTTAACTTCAGGAGTGTTGGACTAGATGGTCTTTGAGGGTACCTTTCAGCTCAAACAATTATGTGATGATTCTATGAAGCAGACAGCAAGAAGACTATTTGGGAAACTGAAAGGTGTGCTTAACAGCCTGTTCACAGTTCACTTTGTGGTTATTTCAGAACAAGCATTTTGGCTGCAAATATATAACTGTCATGAAATATGTCAAAATGAAATTAATGCCCTACTGGCTTAGAACAAGCACGCCTTTTTCCCACACTATCCAGCACTGTGTGTTTCAGGCAAACACGTAAGAAACACTGCAAAAAACAACATCAGAATTTGCATTCATAAACATGTACTTACCCTGGTAAGGTCAAGAACAATGGTGAGATGATCAAGAAGACCCCTTAGACTCAACAAATTCAGTGCACCTATTGCTAAAGTCACTCTCATAGTCTGAGTCCTGTAATATTTAGGTCTTAAAAAACTTTTCTCAGGTAGCCTGTGTACATCCCAAAATACTCTACAGCCTGTGTACATCTCCCAAACTTATCTTGTAGAATAAAACATACCACCAGCTTTTCTGCAAGCCTGTGACTTCCCATTTCTTGTGTGCTACAAGTTGCTATGTGATGTGTGCCGATCATCACACTCCATAAACCTATAACAGTGAGGTAGTGGAGGCTGACATATTTCAAGCTTCACTAAGTCCATTAATTTACTGGCTCTGATCTCACAAACAGTAGAAAGAAAAAAACATCTCAGAATGTAAACATGTGTAGGCTTCTTCTAAACATATTATGTTTTGATATTGGCTAGCACTCATATGTCTCAGCTGACTATTTGCATGACAGTGGAAAACAGCTGGATTTCAGGTGCTCTCTTAACATAAACCAGCCAAAAAACTTTATCTCCTCCATGAATTTTCTCTCTAACACGGACAAAACTGTTTATCTAACAGGGACAGGCCTGACTTCTGAATATCCCAATGCTTCTCTCTCAATATCCACAATTCTACAGTGAAGATAATGGGTAAGAATACCAAGATGCTGCTTTCTGTTGTCAGCAAGTTAATGTTTGACACTGCTCATAAAGGGAAGAAAATAAATGCACCCAGCCTGAAATCTTATCTGGTTTTTTTTTTTTTTTGGTTGTTTTTTTTCCCACTTTATTGCTTGATTTAGTAAACAGCATTACCTCCTTCTATAATCCTTGCCTGAGCTCAAGACAACAGTACTGGCGGTTGGATTTGACAACCTAAGAGGTCTTTTCAAATGCAATGACCCCATGAACTACATTTATCTGAATTTCTCTGTATTATTGTAAGGTTCTTTGACATAATATATTAAAAAAACAAACAAACAAACAAAAAAAACAACCAACCAACCATTTTCTCTAATTTCTGAAATTTTTTACCTAAAATTTTTAAAAGCTTTTCAACAAAGGTTTCATGTCTTTGTATACATGAAAGTAGGAAAGTATGGTTGCTAAACAACAAAAAAATTGCTAAGGGGTATCAGAGGCAGCCAGAATACTTCTCATTCCTTTAATTCTATACATACATACACATCGTTACTTATACACGCATGTATGAACACATAAATAACCAGAGACATTTACAACAGACTGTGTTCTTTCAAAATAGATTTTGCAAAACTAATACCATGTAGTAAGACAAGGAAGAATCAACCTCAGTTCTGTGCAGCAGGTGTGCTTTCAAAATGTCTGTGCATATTAGATGCAATGTGGCAGGCTGAAAAACCCACCCACAAGTATCAGCGTGTCTTTGTCTCATCTAAGCATTCTACTGCAAAACAGTGTCAGCACTGACACAAACATAAATCTGGAACACCCTAGAAGTGATTCCACCACATTTCTGAGATCTAGTATAATTAATTACAGCAAACTTCAGACTCCTGCTTCTTATACTCAGCAACTAGTCTCAAGTTATAAAATCAACAAGGGAGCCCTGACCAGAGAACACGATAAAAAACAGAACTAATTTTTCCATTATCTATTATTGAACAACACCAGAAGTTGTACCCAAATCACGTAAGAGGAAGAATGTCAATGCAGCAATGCAAGAACTCCAACACGGCATGTTGACAGCTTGTTCTGCACTCAGAGGTAGTAAGGTGATGGATGCCTGTCTCCTACACAGTTTTGAGGCAAACAAGACATCATCAGAAGTAGTGCTTCTCACATCTACAGGCAGATTCTATTACTAGATGCTGAATGAAAAACAGAACATAGCCCAGGGCAACTGTGTGTGAGAAGCTGGTTGGTAGTTTTCCTTTTTTCTGGGTCATTTTTATTTCTTCCAGGAAACAATTACTACTTTCTTCAAAAGTGTTCTCCCAGAAGATGATTACCCCATTTAGCAAGTACCCAATTCTACATAAACCTTATTTCTCAGTATATGAATGCAGAAAGTATAGAAACAGACTATTGCTTCCCAGAATATCAGGGGGGAAAAAAAACAACAACAAAAAACAATCTCCCATCCCTCCCCCCCATAAAAAAAAACAAAAAAAAAACAACAACAGTAAAACAATACACTCCAGTAACACTACCAGATGATCTTTCATGACAGAACTCTGCTATTACCGGATGGTTGTTTCTGGTATCAGATGTCCACATTAAGCTGTCAGCTTGCAGGTTGTCCTGCCTGTGACCATTTCTCACTACTATAGGGTAACATCAACTAGTTATTTTAAAACATCTCTTTTTAAATTATTTTTTATTATTTTGCTTAGATACTTACACCACTTCGGATACACTCCCAAGACACACCTAAACAAGCGTATTAGAGAAAAATGCAGACAGCATACTTATGTAGAAATTAAATACTGATGCAACTGCAAAAAGCTCAAATGATAACAGGCAGTCTCAGTACCATTCTACTAGCAAACTACAGATATGATTAGTTACGATGCCTTGCAACAAATGAAATGTGACATATTTCAGATGCAAGATTCCCTACACATATCTTAGGATTGAAACATTCCAGGAAAAAGAGTCTGATTCATTAAATCTGCTCATCAAACCAACTGAATTGAATGCTGTAGAGTTAATGAAGAAAAAAAAGCTGTAGTTAACAACACTCTCTTTGATCAGTCATGATTTTGTGTGAATCCAGTGCGGCTTTTCTTCCCCCTTTGGAGTGGCTATCTTAAAAATATGAGTAATAAAAGCAAACCACCATTCCTGTGGTCCTGAAGAAGAAACTTCTTTAGCATCCCCAATAGAAAACTGGTTACTTCAGATACTGAAAATCTTCAAAACATGCATTCTTGAGTTCATCTCTAGAAAGCATGTATTGGAATTAACATAGACTGCTCAGCAGCACATTTGGGTCACAGTTCTGATATGCCATAGGATATGCAGACATCCTACCAATCTGTTCTAATCACCTTGCAACTCACCTTACAGAGTGACTAAATCAGATACAAAATAAGTCAAATATCTCCAAATACAAGGCAAGGTCAGAAATCTTCATACCTTAGCTTCTTAGAATTCTTCTACCTTAAAAGAAAAACCATCTGTTTTATGGATAGATAGATGTCAGTTTGCATGTGTGTTTTTAGTAGGTTTTGGAAAGCAGTGAATGAAGTGAATATAGGAGGAACATATGGATATCACAAAAGAAATTTATATTTCATTTGGGCATTATGAACATCAAGACGGTTTTAGATCTTGCCAGTTATGGTGATTTCAACATATTCTGGATTTTCACCAATTTTAGGAAAGGTCATGGTCTAATTAAAGTCAGAATCATAACTGGAGAAAATGAGTATCCAATAATCGTGCTTCTGTTAAAGATAAATAGAAGACCCATCTGCACCCTGTTTTCTAAAATTTGGCAGAAATTATTTCAGGCAAGCTGCTACGTAGCTGCTTTCATGAATGTGTCAAAAAATTTGAAAACAGCTAAATATATACATATGTGTGCTCCAAACAGCAAAATTCAATTAAAATGCAAAATGGATCATTAGGAACTCATTTTTCATACTAGAGTCTTGGTTTTGAACACTGGTTTGGGAAAAAACAGAATACAAGTTATGATATTTTCTTCATTTAAGCAGAGTCTGAAACAGTATGACATGAAAGACAGCAGTACAAAATATTACCTTTAGCCTCTTAATCTGCATTCTAGCAGCTACATTTATACAACAATTTTATATCCCACTGCATGTACTACTGTACTCACTTGCAGAAGTAGCATTGCAAAGCAGTACTTGTAAAGCCATGAAAACAAGTACATTCAAAACCGTTATGTTCAAACATGCCATCATCAAACTCTTAGCTGTTTCAGAAAATTGTTTTAGACAAACCAGGAGAAGGTTAAGGGACTTAATTTCTTCTAAATAACAAGAGCTTTTAAAACAGTGGAGTGCTGAGAAACTAGTAAATGGAATGTCATCCTGACAAGAATGCAGTTTTTTTAACGCTTCTGGTGCCAAAACCTCTAAGGAGACAGGCTTCTTAAATTCAGTGGGGGTCAGAAGTTTAGTTTATTCAGCAAGAATAACACTATTAACAGCTACTGCTCTTTCATGTTGCTACAGTTAACGCCCACACATTTCAAGTCCACTTAATACGGGAATGTCAAGGAAAATTGGAGTGGTTACAGGCAGTCATCTCTGCGGGGATATTTTAAAACTGAATTTATATTGTGCTTTAAAAACAATCTAAAAGGATCAATGCACCTTATGAATCTGCTGTAGACATACACAGAGAGAAAGATGGATGGATGAAAGCATATAAAAGCGAGTAAATCTGACTCTCTCTATTGATTTTTGAGAGGACAGTGTAGAGCACTTAGGTGAGGTCTTATATATCACTGCAAAGGACCAAATGCTATTATGCATATCTGCAGGATGTCAGGATTTATCATGAAGCAATGCACTGCTGTACTCTTTCATTTTATCCTTTTGTAAATAATCTTGTTCTCACAGTTGAGGGTGGTAGACTACTAAGAACTAAATAATCCTCAAAAACAAACAGAAGAATAATCATAGGAAGACCATCGTACAGCTACAACTGGAGAAACCCACTACTATTAAAACAAAAACTGCAGTAGGTTAGGGTATACATACAGTATTTTTAGCATTAGCTTGAGAAAGCTGCTTTTTTAATAATAAGTTTTTGAAACCAAGATGGAAAAACCCGCATATCACAGTATAATCCTCTTTCTACTTGGTTCCAAACCACAGACAATCACATTTATTATTTGCCAAAGCTCTCCAGCTCTACTACTTGGCTGAATACAGTCAAATGGTATTACAGAACTTGGTCTAGTTTAGAGGGCATTTCTTCACCAAATGGAACACCTCCCTTAGAACGTTTTCTTCATAATGTTTCAAACAACCAAAATGCAAAGTTATCAGAGCAACAGTCAAAATTTATGAGGGGTCTCTAGGGCTTCCATCATTATAAAATGGTGCCATCTTTTTATTGGAGTATCTGGGTCCCAAAATTCTCATCTTTTTAAGTGTTAATCTGAGCCATTCATAAATCAATGCCTCTCGTACATTCCTCTCCTCATGCACATTTAAACAGCACATTTACACTATTCCGTTAGCTTTTTCTTCATATACTTTTCTCAACAAAGCAGTGGGAAACAATTCTAATGTTAATTGGGGTTACATGGTAGGTCATTTGGAAAATATGACTGCTTAAGTAATAAAACATATGTCATTTGTTTTTATAAGAAAAAACCCACTAGCTTAGCTAACAACTATGACTGCCACTGCACATTATATTGTTCTCGAAGACTACTAAGTCAGGCAGAGTCTCCTAGTTAAGATATCTAATAGACAAGCCTAATGGAAAAAACAATTTACCTTCTTCAGTTTCATGCCACACAATTCCTTCCAAGTTCACGCTGGTCCCAGGCTCACAGGGTCCAAGGCATTCAGGTTCTGTTACTACTCCAACTTCGTAAGTATTTACACCCACTGAACGAGTCCGTACCAAAAGCTGCTCAACTGGTGCTGCAATATTGGATGAAGATGGAGAAAAGTAGGAAGGCAGAATCTGAGGTGTGATACTGCTGGAAATTGGAGGTGGAGGTGCAGGCACTGTAAACAGGGGATCAACCTGAAAACAACAGACAAACTTACTATAACGGTGCTGTGATATTAAAAAAATAAAAATAAAAAGCTAAAAACAAACAAAAGAAAACCCAGTTTGCTTACACTACATTTGTGTGTGCAGGAATTTGGTGTACTATGAGTAATTTTAGTTTTATGGGTTCAATTTTGCTGACATTAGTCAAAATGCTGCACACGAAGAATTACGTACAAAAATATCTATCACAGTAAACAAGGCAAATTGCTAAGTTTCTACAAGACTATTCCCTGTTGTCATAGACTGCTAGTATGAAATAACAGTGGATGTTTCTTTTTTTTTTTTTTTTTGCTTGTTCGTTTTCTTCTTTTTTTTTTCTTTTTGAAGAAAAAGGGATTGAGGCCAATCTTTTTTTTTTCTTAGTTCTGACAGAGACTGATTCATGGACAGAGATTTATTTGGTAAATGGGCAACTTCATTTTCTATTTAAATAAAAGCATTAATAAAGACAGTTCAAAGACAAATGACATACTTTTTTCATGTGCATCATAGAGAAATTCATATTTGGAACAATTCCAATAGCTACATGCTATAAAATATAATCTCTTGTCACCCAGCCTTAAATTCTTAAATGCATTGAGGTCATCCACCTAACAGGTTACAGGTTAACATTTACTTTCTTTCACTTGAAATAACAGGTAAGAACTTACAGATGAGTTTGCCCAAACCATGTAATTTCTAAGGGCTTTCAAAATGCGTACATGTAATAACACAATTTGCCAAACAAACAGCCTGTACACAGACAACTCAGACTATTTAAGCACTCCAAAGTTATCTTTCCTGTACAACTTCCAATAAAAACCATAGCAGATTTTCTGCATAAAGATTTGGCTTGACAGTTTTTGCTGTTTTACTGTAGCGATAAGGTCTTCTGACACACAAAAGACAGTCAAATGTTATGATTGTGCCTACTCAAACAGCTAAAGCACTCATCTGAACCATCTAAAAATCATGCTTATTTGGCCTCCTGGATCATAGACCAAGAAATCTTTCTTCAGTTCAACACTTCAGAAGATGAATGCCCTCTAGCTTCTTTCAAAATGACTTTCAAGTATCCTTCTATGTTGTTTTTTATTTTGGACATCTCTAGGAAAGTTCAAGAGGAAAGACACAATGACTCACTGCACACTGTCATCTAGGTTTCATTCAAGTGTACCTTAACTAGTTAAACTTTAAACCTAAGATAAAGAGAAGAAAGGACTAAAGAGTGTTATCCCTCCATCATATATACTTTTGTATCCTAGATCTGATCACTACGTCACATGGACATTTTTCATAATGAGCAAATGAAATGGAAATCAAGTGACTTTTGCAACAATTAGTTATTGTGCTTCAAGTTTCTTTCATACAGAGAAGCAACACTGTCCAAACAGGTCCTGAGTGTGCTAAATATTAAACAAAAACATTTTGTGTGATCTTTGTATAACAAGACTGGATTCTTATCTTGATTATGCTAAAACCAGGGGAAAGACAGGAGAGACTTGCAGTCAAATCTTTCCCTAAGCTTTTGTTCTTTTTTCCACGGTAGGGAAGGAGGGGGAAGGGGGAAGGGACTTTTTAAAAATGCCTATTTAATAGGCACTTTCATTTAGAAATAATCTTCAGCTTAGAGACAGAACAAAACAAAACAAAACAAAAAATCAAAGCAAAATATGGACACTTAAAGCATGCACTAAGAGCAAAAGCCTACTAATACGAGAAAAAAAATTCTGAGAACTAGCCATTACTGTGGCACAAAATTAATGCAGTCACACAATGACACCTTTTCTCTGTACAGTACCCTGCTTGCAGTTAGGGCACAGATACAATTGCTTTGCAAGGCAGAGCTGGGTGCTCTCAGGCAAGACAGCCATCAGCTGACCCCCAGGAGCAGCTCTCCTGTGCAAGGCCCAGCTGTAAGCTAACACACAGCCACAACCTGTCAGTCTGTCCAGGTGACATGGGAGGCAGAAGAGTCCTGCTGTGGGGTATGGCTCTCAGCCTCAGGCTCTCAGCATCACCTTCGGCAGCACTCAGAGGATTTCTCAGCGTACCTTATTGGATGGGCAACCAACCTTTTGGCTTACTTCAGCCACAGTGAGTGAAAAGGAAATGTTTTGGGCCACATAATACAAAGGTTGCTCCAAAAATAATGACTCCTATTTATTTCCACGGAAACTACTACAACTGATAAAATGAGCATAAAAGCACTGTTTTATTGGGCAGATTCTCAGCTACAAAAAACTGTTTTATCACACAGTCACCACCATTAGCTATGCAGTTTCACTAGTGATGAACAAGAGCCTGCATGCTGTGCTGGTACTAATCTGTACCAGCAGAGATGACGCACTGTTGCTGCTGTCACTGCTGAAACACACCACCCACTGTCTCACTGTGATGCATCCACTGTTTGGTCTCTACATTCAGCATTTGGTAGTGTCAGTGGGTGCAAGTTTTTCTGCACGCAGAAATTCAGTTCTGCACCTTTACTTCCCATGCACTTTTAAGTCAGATGTCATTCTGCCCCTCTGCTACCAGCTGTCACACAGCCACAAAATGTAATGAAATATTGGTGGGAAGGTTCAACCTCTTCTGGCATCCCACCAGCATCTGCCTCTGACATTGTAGGCCAACATAATAAAATAGGAGGCATTACTTTCAGAGCAGTCCTCATAAAATATACGGTATAGTTTATGCACGTAATGTAACAAAACTTAATTTTTAATGTTTTTTAATAAAGCATATAAAAGAATAGAGAAAGCAAAATCACAACACTGGTGGGATATGTGACTTTGCTCCTGTGAAACTAACGCACCAGGCTGGTTCAGCAGCGGTGTTTGCAGTTCTTAGTGGTTTCCCAAGACATATGTCAGGGATTTTTGATGAAATGTTACTCTTCCTGTACTTCATCCTTCAAAACAGTTATTCACAAATGTACGTACTACCAAAAAGCAACTATATGAATAAGATGTGACTGTGAAGCAAGGGCTTTTTCTCTCTGGTAAGAGTGGGCTTGTAGAAGTCCAGTAAAGCATGATCACCTTTTGATTGAAACTCAGTTTATTCCATTTGAAAATTTGCAAGTAATGTATTTATGCTGACTGAGAATGGAGTCAGAAATGAAGCCCAAAACTGATCCTTCTTTTGGCAACCTTGAAACCTATTCTCAAATTTATTTATGACAATGGAGAGCATGGGTGAATATTCTTCGCTCCTCACAGCGCTGTGTTTAGCCAAAGTATCAAAATCATAAACTGATTTGCCATCTCTTGAGCTGGCCCTACGCTGTGCTCTCCTGTGCCCTGCTTTCAGCCCAGACAGGGTTCATCGTGCACCAATGCTCAGTCAGTGACGAGGGGCCAGCCACACCGCGAGCTGTGCCAGGCCATGGGTTGGACATTCCTGCCTTGTTCAAGTTGGAGTGCAGCCTGCTGCTGTAGTAGAATGAAGCCTTGTACAGCCTCTATAAAATCTAGGATTGCTGTTGGAAGGCCTGCTTGATAGTTTACATGGTGTTTCAGAAAGCTGTGCAAAACGTCCCTGTACGCATGCAACATCATTCCTCCATCAAACACGCTCAACACAAAGCCAGAAGAAAAAGCATTTGTTATTATAATTACTAAACTAGCAAATGTTTCAAATGAATGCAGACTAAAACAACGGATGTTTCTTCCACTCTCCAATGCATTACAAACAGTAAGGCAAAACTAAGAAAGCATGGATCTGGCAGTGTATCCTACTGAGCGACTTGTCGCAAATATTTGTACTCTGCTCTGGTTAATACAGATCTGCTCAGAAATGCTTATGTTTTCCAGGAAACAAAGTCCTGGAGGACGAGGCCAAAACATGGTATCTGCAGCAGAAGAGGCAGCTGCTCTGCTGTGCCCAGCACCAAGCCCTGAGAGTCCAGAGGGCTGTGCAGTACCATGATCTTATTCACGAGCAGAAATACAGAGCTCACACATGGCTCCAGCCTTCCATGTTTTAAAATCATCCCATCACAGTCTAGCGGAGCAAAGTGGTGGTCCTCAGAGATCACTGTGATGACACAACAGTTTCCTTGAGTTCTCCAAAAGGCCACTGATGTAACCTATTACAGGCAGAGGGAGGCAGGAAGGCCACCGTCTCTACTGGAATACAGGCACGTAAGACTAACATCTGGTGGTGGCACTGTCAAACTGAGGAAAGGTAATGTCAAGAACAGACATGCAGTTTCTCACTGTTACTTCTGCATGATTATTCCCAGGTGTTGATGAATACAGAGCTGCAGCCTTTCTGTTCATCACAAGAGCCAATATAAGAAATTTTAAAAAATATCAGAGATGGATTATTTACAAAGATGCTCTCTTTAGACACATAATCAAAAGGCTACAGGAAAAAAAAAAAACAGAAAAAAAAACCCAGAAATATTCAAGCAATATTTTCTTCATTCACCCAATTCCAAGAGCTTTTTGAGAGCTGATTAGTAACAAAGGCTACAAAGCTGGAGTGTTATTCATGGCAGCTTTTTACTGCCAAGTGTTTGATTGTATCAGAGAGTTATGGCTCTCCGTAGTAGAAAGCTCACAGAGAAAGAAGCATGTCTGCCAAGCACTGTAGTCAGTGCTCCGTGGAGTGCTCCCCTATCCGAACACAACAAAAAAATCTTTAGGTGGTTTCATGAAATTAGCCTGTGTGTAGGAGAGGATATGGATAAGAGAGGAAATATCATTCTAACTTTAAACAGACAGACTTTATAATAAATTGGGTTTATCTCCAGTTATTCAGGCACTTCGCATGCTGAAATTAAGTTCTGCTCACCAAAATCAATCTTTTACATGCTGTGCAAGTTTCTAAAATCATGCTTACAAATGGGTATTTTCTGTCCTATGCACATAATTTCCTGACAACCATGAAGGATTGCAGTGGGTAATGCTAAGCTCAACACACTGGGTAGAAGAGCACATATATGATTGCTATAACCCACATTCTGATTCTAGCACAGGTGGAAGAATTTAAGACCTCTTGGGATGGATTCTCTCACGTATTCCCATGGGAAACCCACCTAAATGAAAGAAGAGCAAAATCAAAGGAACATCTATGATTCTATTTACCACGGTACTGATCTAACCAGAAACAAATTCACAGTTTTACTCAAATTAAACTCACTTTTCACAGATATTTAAACAGGTACCTTTTGATCATATTATGATATTAATGCATTCTGTATCAATTTATTTCATTGATTTTGTCTCTGAAAACTTTCAGAGGGTGAGTGTCTAAAGTGTGCAATGTTTCTGTGATCAGTCCTGAAATACAAACTAGAAAACAGCTGCAATGCAGTCAGGCCAAGAGATGTGAAATTCTAACGTGAAATAATATTTATAGACACTGAAGTACGTGTAGATCCACCTTATTAATGGCCATGTATCTTTGAATATGTACCTCCATGAAGACATAGTCTACCAGCCTAAGATCAAGTGGGGTCATACTTTACTCCAGTAACACCCACCACATGATTTTGAAACACACATGACAAAAGCCATAGCAGAATCATGTAATCCATTTACCAATACAAAAGCTGTAGAAAGACAGAGCAGCAGGTTTAAGGCTTAGGATGAACCCTTGCCTTTTAAATTGATCAAATTTTACTGAGAGCATTGACAGCAGCTACACTAGTAGAAATAACATGGGAAGAAGATCTCAGATTTACATGGGATATTCCTCAAAAAAAAAACAAAAAAAAACAAAAAAAAACAAAAGAAAACAACCCTGATGCTTGACAAAACTATATAATTCCTTAACAAAGACACCATTGTAGGACTCAAAGGAAGGAGAAAGCTCTGACTTTGAAACTGCCACTGACAAGCTCTTCAGTGTTAATAACTGCTACTTCACACATCCAAAATGAAAAGCAAGAAAAAGAGGAAATTAGGCCCATATGGAAGTTTTACTTTTCTCCTAGATTTTACGGTAGAAGAATAAGGTATGCCTTCCCTACTTATACCTTACTGTTCCAAAGCAACAGTAAAAACAACTCCAGAAAACATTCTGATCTCGTTAACACCATCATAAATCAGAAGCAATTCCAACAAAATCACTGAAACTACTTTGGAAGGAAATCATCGTGGGAGAATCTGAACTCTCTCAGCAGAGTCTAATGCAGAGACAATGGTGTTGAACAGTAGGGAAGGAAACTTGTCCTCTTCTGATTCTTCTATTTTATACCAGATGCTTGGGGTTTCCCAGAACCATTCACCTGTTTTACTTGGGAAATATTAGCATTTGACAACTGCCAGTAATATCCTTCTGCCAAAGGAAAAAAAAAAAATCTGTGAAAAACTGTATGTCAATTCAAACATTTGGCAAAGGCCTGGTAGGATGCCCAGATCACCACCTGAAAAGCTCTACTACAGACAGTTCTCCTCTTTCAACCCGAGAAAATTGTATTCAGAGAAATTCTAGAGCACCCTTCTCCAGTCAAACTTCATCTCTCCTGTTCAGTAGAACAGTTTGCATCTCCACTGTTTTCTTCAGTTACTGTACAACTGCTTTGATAAGCTTTAACACAGAAAAAAAAACAAAAAAAAACACTGAAAGTCTCTGAAGAAACTCTACCCCATCTGCAAAGACATACACTGCTCCTACATCAGGAAAGGAATTTCTCTGGAAGGTTTGGATTTAGACAGAGAATGTATGAAATGATCTCCAATATCAGATGGAGTCATGTGATCAAATACAATAAAAATCAAGACACAGAAATTTCCTGATAGAGGATTAGGCATCATTTGATCTTATTTTGTGAAACCATGGAAGAGGAAACTATGACAGTGATGGTTTTCATTTTAAAAACTGCTTCTTCTGCGTAAGATTCTGTTTTACCTTTCAGGGTTCTGATCCTGAAAAAAAAAGTGTTTGTTTATAGAAAAACATTTAGTTGTTAAATTTCTTTTCAGGTTTTCATTTTCTATGTCCAAAAAAATCTTGCCATAACTGTTACTCTGAAGCAGTAGCCCTCCATTATCAAAAGACAGCTTAAGTTAGTTCATATCACTACAGTCTAGCGGAGTAGCTGACTTTGCAGCCACTCTGGACCGTAGATAGGAATACAAAGAATATAGATTTGTGATTTTTTTTTCCAGGAATCTGTATTGATTTGCCAGCCTGTATCAGAATAATTCACAGAAAACCATGACTTAGAGGAGAGCCAGGTTATTTTTCAGTCAGGCTTCTGACTGTCTTTCTGAATGTCAGGGTGCTGACTAGATTTTTGTCTCACCCATCCACATGTTGACTACTCTACTTTGGGAGTTTGAAGTCTGTACATTATGATTCAGGATATTGATCCCTCAATACATTCTTTTTTTTGTTTGTGAAAAATTGCACGAGCTGAAAATTCATCATTTCACTTCATGGACAGGCATTTAACAGTATCTATTGACCCAAAAAGTTCCAATTTAGCTAGCTCTTGGGCTTCCTAGGCATAACTGGTAGATCTTCCTAAAATATTGCCTTGAATATTGCCTTAGGTCTCACACTTGGGTTTTTCCACACAATGTCGGATCCCATATTTATAAATTTTGCTTACTCATTCATACAATATTTAATGACATTAGCAATAAACACTAGAGTCTGATACCATACCCTAACTCTATTTAAAGAACAAACTTAACTTACTGTTCTTAAGAATGAGGCATGCACATTCAATATTATTCAGCACCTCACTAAAGAAAAAAAGGTTGAAAATTATCTTCCTGACACTGTTTTCACACTGGTACTCCTACTGAACAGGGAGTTGAATCACTCGATTTTTTTCCCTCTACAGATCTGTACCTTCACTCGGGTGTAAATCCAGAATAGTTCCAATAAAGTGGAACTAGTTGCAGAATTTGCTGTATTTGTTTTACCAGCAAGAGATGTAATCAGCATTTCAAGTAGTTCTAATGTGAAGATTTTTAAAAGGAAATAAATCTTGTGAGGAGGAAACTGCTAATACCCATTTCATTCAGAATGTTTCCTTTTCTATTTCTACACCAAACACAGTACTGACAAAATGTGTCCAAAAATTCTTATGAATGAAGCTAAAGGATTAAATTTACACCATGAAGTTTGTCTTTGTTTCAGTTGAGACAGAACTGCTTTTCTTCAGAGTGTCTGGTATGATGCTACACTTTGGGGTCCAAGGATCTGGGAAAGGAAAGAATCAGGACAGATAACTTAGACTAGCCCAAGAGGTATTCCATGCCATACAACCCCATGAAGAAGGAGAGTTGTGAAGGAGGTGGGTGTTCAACTTGCTGTCTCACAGTTGCTCTGGGGCAAGCTGGGCAATGGTCAGTGGGTGGTGAGGAACTGCTTATGCATCACTGGTTATATATATTTTCATATATATATATATATATATATTATAATAATTACTATCCTTTTCATTTTCTCCTAGTAAATGGTTTTATCTCGATTTATGAGTTTTACTTAGGGGTTTTTTGTTTGTGTTTTTTACTTTCTGATTCAGTCCCCCAACCCACTGAGGGAGAGGTAGTGAGCAAATGACTGCATGGTGCTCAGTCACCTGCTACGTTAAACAACAGCAGTTATTTTTTGCACTCAACATGGAGCCTGAAGGGTTGAGATAACAGCAGATCTGACCTGAGCATGTTAACACAGGGTGTTGTAGTAGTTTGATAATTGCTAGTCACTATGTCATTTTTTTCACTGTTTATGAAGCTCTTTGAGTCTTCTCATTGAACTACATTGTGTAGCACCTTGTTTGCTGCCTGTTTTTTCCCTGCTGTGTTGTTTGTTATCCCTGTGGACTGGACTGTGGTTTTTGTTTTGCTGTACCAGGTGGCCTTGGCTTACATTATGATAAAATTGGCAGTGGCAAAACTGAAGTGGTATGTGAATTTGACAATGAAATCATCTCTCAGCTTCAGAAACCATATCGTGGATGCTATTAGTCTTTCTATTCTTTGTTTTGTCTCCTCGGGGAGCCCAGCTATGAAAGAGATAAGGGAGGACATTTTCCAGCCATCTCTCAGCCTGCCTTTCTCTTCCACTTTTCCTTTTATCCCAAGTTACAATAGCTCTTAAGAATTCTGGATATCCTTGGGATATTCAAACCAGTGTGCTCCTACTGCTATGTGTCATGAATATGATTTAGGTTATGTTTAAGTTTAAGCAATTATTTAAAAATTTTACCCAGAGATCTGCCCCAAGGCAGGATAGGGTGGCAGGGAATGAGGGATAGTATGGGCAGATGCCCAGAGCAGAGGACATGACCAGAAGTTTGGAGCTTCACCTCTGAGCAACTGCAGAATCCTGAATAGGATATTGTGAATAGATATTCTGAATAGAATATATCCAGTAGAATATTTGGAAAATGTCTGCCATCACCCTGGCAGTCCTAGAGAGGCACAAATCACTGCAGGATGCTGGGGTCTGGTCTATGCCTTCTGAGCTCTGTTCAGTGCTATTCAGCATCCTCGATGGGAAGAGATTACCTCTGAACCTGAAGACAATGCAACAGACCCTCCAGTTCCTGTGATCAACCTAGTAATAGCTCCAAATCCTGCAACAAGTCCCTTGGTTGTTCCATCCCATGCTATGGGTCCAATGACTGTTTCACATATTGTGATGAGAAGTAAATTCCTCCAGGGGAAGGTGCACCATGCCCAGAGGTATAGTCCTGTGGTTGCTCCAATGCCTGCAATGAGGCCTGTGGCTGCTCCAGTGCCTGAGGCAGGTCCTGTAGTTACTTCAATCCTGCAGTGAGTCCTGCAGTTGCTCTAATCCCTGTTACACACATTACATGCCTGCTTCATGAGGTGACAAACCCTGTGGTAGCTTCAGCTCCTGCAATGAGCCCCATGGTTACTCTAGCCTGTGCTATGCATCCTGTGGCTGCTCCAAGCACTGAAATGAGCCCTGCAGCTTCTCCAACTCCTGTGACAAGCTGTGCAGTGGCTCCAACTCCTGTGATGATGCCCTGTGGTTGTTCTGACCTTTTTGTCAGACACTGCAGTTATAATAAACCTTCTAATGGGTCCTGAAATTGCCACAGCTCTTGCAATCCCATGGTCATTTCAATCCCTGTGACAAGCCCCACAGTTCAGCCAGAAAACCAACCAACCCCAGCTTCAGTTGCCACTATTAGAAAGATGGAAATATGTCTACAGAAGCCAGTACATTTAGCAAGGAGAGAAACTTACAAATTCATAGAAGATGAAGATGGAGCAAGGTCATCACAAAAATGGGAGAAAGATTAAGAAATAAAAACCATGCAACTTCTAACACAGAGTAAACTGCAAAATTTGAGAAAAAATTATAGCCATTGGTCAAGGGAGCACACTGCCACCTGGCTGCTCTGGTGCTGGGGTGCTGAGGCCTGGACTTAGCAGGCAGAGAAACCAAACAGCTGGGATCCCTTTCTATGGAAAGTGGCATTGACAAAGCAATTGGAAAAGAGAGACACTCTTCCATCCTGCCTTCCATCCTACAGTGGTGACTCTTGTCAGCCGTGAACAAAAGATAACCCTTCAAAGAAGACCTCATGTTTAACTCAGGTAAATGGACCACCATGAAGAAAGGTATGCAGAACTTGAGTAAATGATCTGTGGTAGAGATGATGTATTGGATTTACTTGGACAATATCAACTCCCAAGATCCAGATGACGTGGTATGTATGTGACCGATGTGGCATAGATTTGTACAGAATGCACCATTATCATATTCCAACACCCTGGCAGGAATAAACTAGAAAGACCACAGAAGACCAATGGTGGATGAAGTAGCCAGCCTACTCTGACACTATAAATATAGTCTCTTTTTCTCCCTATAGGTCCGCATCTCAGCTGTGGAGAAACTGTCCCAGGAGTTCTAGGAATTCAAAGATAATACATCTTGCTCCCCATCTGTACAAACCAATCTCATCTATTACAAGTGTTTCTCTGCTTAAGAGAGAGGATATAAGGAGAATGCATCACAAGTCGTTCTGTAATTTTACCTATGTGACCACAGAAAGGATATGAGTAGGTAGGATGGAAAACCCACCTACAGGCATGAGTATGTGAGTTGCAAAGGAAAACAATCACGAAAGAGGGTCCTTCCAGGAAAATGGCAGTTCCATTTTCCGTTGGGCAGTTCTCCAGACAGAGGAGCTGGTCCAATCTTATCTCTGAGGTTGACAGCAACCCTTCTGGTTCCTATTCATGAGAAATGAGTAACAAATACAGTAACTAGAACTAGAGGAGCTCTGTCCCCAGCTAGGTGGAGGAAAAGAACAATCAGATTTATTGGATTGTGTGAATTCGAAGGCCTGACAAATCAGAACCACAGAAATTACGCCAGTGCACAGCATTCCCTAATCACATTATAAAGGGTAAAACTCATCTGTCTTTCTGGAATGACAGGGAAATCCCAAGAGCTAACTGTATTGGAGATCAAAATGAGCCAAACTGGTAATGAGTGGCAAAAGCACTCCATTGCAACTGGCCCAGAGGCTCTATGCATCATTAGTATAGATTATACCATGAGAGGTGTCAGCAGTTTATGGGCCAATTTGGCCCAGTTTCATGACAGATGGGATGGGGGAATACATGGCCCATACCCCAGGAAAGAGGAAAGGGAAAAGGGAATGGGCAGGGAGATAGGCCTAAAACAAAACAGCAGCAAACTATCTGAGGAGGAAAGCTAATTCACTAAATAAGATATCGGAATGCAAAATAACACACCATAATACTATAATAATATAATATGAATATAATATATAATAATATAATTGGAATTGAAGCTAATAAATCAAATATAATGTGAGAGAGAGTATCCAGAAACTGAAGGCCTTGCTCTAACACTGAAGGCAAGCTAGGGAGCATATGCATTCTACTGTGATGAGCCAAAAGGGAAAGAGAGAAGGATATCTTTACCTGTGCAACCTGGTCTAGGGGAGCCTACTTTGGCAAGGGTGTTGGTCTAGATGATCTCTAGAGGTTCCTTCCAACCTTAACAACTCTGTGATTCTGTGACTTGTCAACAGTTTTATCTTTCCCTCTGTATGGAAAAAGGAAAAATGCAAAGTCCTCTAGGGTACATAGTTCTTCTCTTCCTAGACCCAGCGCTATTGACAATCCACAGAAGTGGAGTATTAACTCTTTAACTTCCAGTGCACTACATGATGTTAAGATGTGGAATACTGATAACAAAAAATCAGAAAACCATGACAAGAGGGTACTGTGAAGACCAAAAAGGCTACTGGTGGGCTTTCAGTATAGCTGCTTTGCAGATGGAGGATATCAAGCAGCTATCTACCTTGCCTGATCTCTCAGGGGACTCTTCTGTTGTGAGGTTGCTAAGAGCAGAAGAACAGTAGGTGCTGATAGCTACTACAGTGGTGCGCAGGTGAAAATATCACAGCAATCAGGACTCTCTAATTCCTATTCATCAGAATATCCAGTACACCTGGAATCAACCATCCCAGGGTTAGAAACACAGCCCTACCATTTGTCATGGGCTGATCCAGACTGCAGTGAAACGGGGATGCTCCTGAACATTTCGATACATTAATGACATAAACCTGTGGGGCAACACAGCAGAATAACTTTTTAAGAAAGAGAAGAAAATCTGCCCAGTCTGGGCAGGACAAGACACAAAAAACGTACTCTTCACTGCAGCTGAGGAGAATGGCCCCACTTGGAGCCTCCGGCAGAAAGTCCCAGGAGGTAGCTGAGGTTTTGGACAGAGTTTTGGACAGAGTTTTGGACAGAGGAGCTGAGGCATACTATATCCCTACTGAAAATGAGATATTGGCAGTATAGTAAGGGGTCCAAGCTTCTTCAGAAGTGGTTAGTACTGAAGCACAGCTACCTTTGGCACCCCAGCTGCCTGTGCTGGGCTGGATGTTTTGGAGGGTTCCCTCCATGCATCATGCAACTGAGGCTACATGGAGTAAATGGGTCACACAAATCATACAATTGGGTCAAATAGGGAAACTCAGTCATCCAGGAATCCTCCCTGATTATATACTGGCTTGAAGGGAAAGATTTCAGAATATTACTAAAAGAGGAGGTGATGTGCTGAACAGGCTCCATACTGCCACAAAATGAGAAGCATGCTCTGTTCACTTATGGGCCCTGTTACATTGTGGGATAGCATCAGAAGTGGAAGGCTGCTGTATGTAGTCCTACATGACGAGTTGCAGAAGCTGCTGAAGGAAAGGGGGAATTTATCCAATTTGCAGAAGTGGAGGCCATTCAGCTGGCTTTAGGCATTTCTGAATGAGAGAAGTGGCTGGTGTTCTGTTTCTACACTGGCTCCTGGATGGTGGCATATGCCCTGTGGGACTGGTTACAGGGATGGAAACAGAACTGGCAGTGCAAAGGCAAACCCATATGGAATGTTGCATTGTAGAAAGATACTACTGTTACTAACTACTAAACTGATTAGTTAACACTCAGGGATCTGCCAATCAAGCTGGTCTTGCCCAATCAAACTACCTACATACCTTAGAAGGGGATGTAGTCCTGGCGGTGCACATAAAGAACACGTTGAGCAAGACAGTCTGTGTTACTCCTGTCTCAGGCAGGGACAAGTTTATTCAAGGGATTGATTTTGGAATCACAACATCGCCAAGGTTGGAAAAGATCTACAAGATCATTCAGTCCAACCAGCTACCAACCACCAATAGTTCTCACTAAACCATGTTCCTCAACACAACATCTAAACATTACTTGAATTCCTCCAGGGTCAGTGACTCCACCACCTCCCTGGGCAGCTCATTCCAGTGCCTGACCACACTTTCAGAGAAGAATTATTTCCTAACATCCAGTCTGAATATCCCGTGGTGAAACTTGAAGGCATTCTCTCTCATCCTATCACCAGTTACAGGGGAGAGGAAACCAATCTCCAGCTCACTACAACCTCTCTTCATGGAGAGCAATAAGGTATCCCCTCAGTCTCCTCTAATCCAGACTGAACAATCCCAGCTTCCTTAGCTGTTCCTCATAAGGCCTGTGCTCCAGACCCCTCACCACCTTCTCTGAACACACTCCAGGGACTTGATGTCTTTCTTGCAGTGAGGAGCCCAAAACTGAACACAGTCCTGGAGCTATGGCCTCACCAGTGCTAAGTACAGGAGACAATTGCTTCCCTGCTCCTGCTGGCAACACTATTCCTCCTGATACAAACCAGGATGTCACTGGCCTTTTTGGCCACCTGGGCACACTGCTGGCTCATGTTCAGCTAAGCATCCATCAACACACTCAGGTCGATTTCCTCTGCACAGTCTTCCAGCCATTCTCCCCTAATCCTGGGGTTGTTGTGGCCAAAGTGCAGGACCTGACTCTTCATCTTGTTGAACGCCATCCCACTGGCCTCAACTCACCTACCCAGCCTGTCCAGATTCCTCTGGTATAGTAGGGCCTTGCTACTCCCAGACAGACCAACACTTCCAGCCAACTTGGTGTGACATCTGCAAACTTACTAAGGGTGCACTCAATGCCTTCATTCATATAACAATTAAAATATTGAAGAGGACAGGCCCCAGTACCGACCCCTGAGGAACACCACTTGTGACTGGTTGCCCGCTGAATTTAACTCCATTCACCACCACTCTCTGGACCCAGCCCTCCAGCCAGTTCCTTACCCAGACAAGAGTGTACCTGTCCAAGCCACGGGCTGACAGCTTCTGCAGGAGAACACTGTAGGAGACAGTGTCAAAGGCTTTTCTGAAGCCTAGATAGACTATATCAACAGCCTTTCCCTCATCCACCAGATTGGTCACTAGATCATAGAAGAAGATCAGGTTAGACAAGCAGGACCTGCCCTTCATGAATGTATGCTGGCTAGGCCTGATCCCCCAGTCTTCCCGCACATGCCACATTATCTCCCTCAAGACAATCTTCTCCATAACCTTCCCTGACACTGAGGTCAGGCTAACAGGCCGGTATGTAGTTCCCTGGATCCTCCTTACAACCTTTCTTGTAGATGGGAATCACACTGGCAAGCCTCCAGCTTTCTGGGACATCACCAGTTGACCAGGAGCACTGACAGATGACAGAAAGTAGCTCAGCTATCACCTCTGCTAGTTCCCTCAGCACTTTCGGGTAAATCTCATCCGGATCCAGGACTTGTGGCAGCCCAGCTGGAGTAGTAGGTCTATGATTGTTCCTTCCTGAATCGTGGGACTTTTATTCTGCTCCCCAGCCAAGATTTCCAGGTCAGAGAGTAGAGTACCCTGAGGATAACTCGTTAAAGACAGACGTAAAGAAGGCACTGAGAACCTCAGCCTTTTCATTATCCTCAGTGGTCACGTTTCCAGACACATCCAGTAAAGAATGGAGATACTCCTTGGTCTTTCTCTTACTACTGACGTATTTGTAAAAGAGTTTCCTGTTCCCTTTTACTCCAGTAGCCAGATTGAGCTCAAGCAAGGCTTTTGCCTTTCTAATTTTCTCTCTGCACATCTTACCAGTTTATTTGTACCCTTTCTGAGTTGACTGTACCTTCTTCCACAGAAGGTAGATTCTCTTTTTCTCCTGGAGCCTCAAGAAAAGCTCCTTGTTCAATCATACTGATCTTCTTCCCTACCAGCTCATTTTGCAGCTCAGTGGGACAGCCTGCTCCTGTGCCTTGAAGACTTCTTTCTTGAAAAGCAACCAGCTGTCCCAGTCCCCTTTACTCTCCAAGACTGAATCCCAGGGATATCCTCTATCCCCCATTAGCCTTTTGAACTATTTGAAGTTCATCCTCCAGAAGTCCAGGGTAGCGGTTTTGCTGTCCCCCCTCCTAGGTCTACCAAGAACTGAGAACTCTACCATTTCATGGTCACTCTGTCCAGGACAGTCCCCTACCTCCACATCTCCCACCAGATCTTCTCCGTTTGTGAACAGCAGCTCTAGCAGGGCAGCTCCTCTGATAGGCTCTCTCACCAGCTGAAGAAGGATGTTATCTTTCATACACTCTAGAAACCTCCTAGACTGCTTCTTCCATGCTATATAGTACTCCCAGCGTATTTCAGGGAAGTTGAAATCCCCCATGAGGACAAGAGCTGGCAATTGCACAGTTTCCGCCAGCTGCTCACAAAACACCTCATCTGTCTCTTCATCCTGGTTAGGTGGTCTGTAACAGACCCCCTGCCAGGATGTTAGCCTTGTCAGCCCTTCCCCTGACCCTTACTCAACCTTATCATCCCCAGCCATAAGCTCAGCAACATCAAAGCCCTCTAACATAGAGAGCCAGGCCACCACCCCTCCTTCTTTACCTATCATTTCAGAAGATCTCGTAGCCATCCACTGTGGTGCTCCAGTCACAGAAGTGATCCCAACATGTTTCCGTAATGGCAACTAGGTCATAGTTTGCCTGCTGCACAATGGCTTCCAGCTCTTCTTGTTTGTTGCTCATGCTGTGTGCATTCATGTAGATGCACTTCAGATGAGCACCTCACTCTTAATCCCATTACCACTCCTCTCTACTGCGCTTGGTTTTATCCTCTTCCCCCTTCATATCTAGTTTAAAGCCCTCTTTACAAGCCCTGCCAGCTCCTGGGCAAGGATCTGTTTCCCCCTTTTAGACAGATGATACTCATCAGCAGATCTAAGGCCAGGTGCTCAGTAGACCACTCCATGATCAAAGAACCCAAAACTGTTGTGTTTGCATTGGCCATGTGTTTATAAGCTGGGTTTTTCTGGTTGCCTCTCTTTTGCTAAAGGATCTGGGTACATGTTGTACATAAGGCAGAAGGATGGGGATGGCTGTTGTGTACCTCAACGTAATTTGATGCAAAGTGAGAACAGCTAATAACCTGAATTGCATTATGTTAAACTGCTACATAATACTGCATGTCACCACTGTTATGGCTGTTATATATCTTGTTAACAGTATTACAGTAAGAACCATCCAGGTTATAGAAGAATGTAGTAACCCAACACAGTAAATCATCCCTCCTGTACTGAAGGATTATTATGACAGATGGAGCTTAAAGTTATAAACTAAATTAATATTGTTAACAATTTACATGGATGTCCCATAGACTGTGGGAATTATATGTGTGTGTAGATATCACAAAAAAGCAAGATAGGTGATGATAATTAGTTAGGATGTGTAGTAATTGTGGGACCTGAACATGATGTAAATAGTATGGAATAAGGAGTGGATATTGTTAGTTTCAGCAGAGACAGAATTGTTTTTCTTCCAACTGTCTGGTATGATGCCATGCTTGGTTTCTTAAGAAAAACCATGTCCATAGCACACCAGCATTTCTATTGTTGCTAAGCAGTGTTCTACAAAGCTGAGGCCATTACTGTTTTCTCAGACAGCAAGGGGTTGGGGGTGCCCAAGGAGATGGGAAGGGACAAAAGCAGGACAGCTGACTTAAATCAGCAAAAGGGATAATTCATAGCATATGACATCATATGCAAGGAGAGTTTTGAAGGGGTGGGAGTTCATCTTGCTGTCTGCCAGTTACTCAGGAGCTAGCAGGACAATGGTCAGTGGGTGGTGAACAATTGCCTGTGCATCACTGGTTATATACATATACACAGTTATAGATATTGTCACAACTACTATCCTTTTAATTTTCTCAGTAGTAGTTTTATTACAAACCATGAATTCTACTTTGTTGGCTTTGTTTTTCTGACTCTTTCCCCTTCTCCACTGGGAAGGCCATAGTGAGTGAACAACTGTGTCATACTTGGCCACCTGCTGGGTTTAAGCTACAACAAAGAACAACACATTAATAGGGGTCAGTGCTGAAAACATCTGCAAATCATTTTATCTATTTGCTTCAGTTTTGAGGCAATTCAGACTGAGCAAAGACAAGAAACTTAGATTTAGCATTCTTTTAATTTTCTTTCATGAAAAGCTATGCTATCAGCATCAAATCATCTGGTTACAGGCCCCAGAATGGTCAAATATTGCTCTTTCTGTGGTTTAGAAGCAGGTAACCTTGAGATGTCTCTCCTTATGTCCCTTTCTCAAGGACATCTTTTCCTATCAGTGTTACCTCAGTATATAAGGATCCTCATTAGGCATGAAAAAAGCACAAAAAGGTTTACGCTTGCAGAAATTCAGTAAGGGTTTACCTTTCCTGTCTTGCTGAAGATGAAGGGAGCCATAGAAAGGACTTTTCTTCAGAAAATCCCATTGTTGAAAATTATCTTGTGCTTCAGTACATCTGTCTAACCTTTAACTTTCTCCTTTCACACACTGTCTCATAGACTATTTTAAAGTCTAACAAAGTGATCAACACCTGCTGCAAATGAAGCTCTCTTTCAGTTCAAACAAAAGAAAGCACTAGCTCAAGTAATCCACATTTCAAACATCATGTTCTAGTCACCTGCACCTTCTGTTCTCTGATCAGCCCAAACTGTACACATCCTTTATGTTACATTCACTGCATGGTGAGCTTATTTTGTCAAAATTTTTGGCAAAATTTTGTCCAATTGAAAAAAAAATAAACCTAATGTGAGCTGTCATGAAATTATGAAATGCTTCTGGCAATTCTGTCAAAGTACACAGAAATGTACTGATTGTATGAAGAAATGAAACCACATTTTATCGAGCATGATTTATAAGCCACATAGATTTAGCTGGGAGATAACACTGCTGTCTAACCATTAGTAGTCAGACAACAGCCATGTGAACACATCAATTATGGGCCACTGCCAAAAGCCCTTGAGATCCCAGAGATTAACAGCCAATCCTCTGTTTTACAATCTCAGATCAGAAAGAATATTAATAAGAGGAGGGGCAATGTGAAAGCTTGTCAGAGTAATTCACACACTAAAACAAGGCATTTTTCCCCTCACTTTGCCTTGAACTGGTCCATGAAAAAAAGCTGGCACCAGCTACAAAGTGTGAAGCAGCCAATTTCTCAGAAAATGCCTTTCATTAACATATGGGAGGTTGTAAAAGGGTGCTAAAGCTGCACTTGATGGATAAAAGCAACAACTTATATGCATTACTCTCCCAAATGTATCAATTATACGACCTCCATCATTATTCAGATACTTGGAAATGAACATCCATGCACATAAGAGTTTGATTGCTTTTCTCTCCCCTAAAACCAGACCTGTTTACTATTATAAACATATTTTCCAGCCTTCCAGGCATCCATTTATTCTTTCTCACTAATTACGTACAAAATCTTGTAGAAATAGTAGAAGTACAAATACTATAAACTCATCTTCAAGTTCATTTTTAGTCTTCAAAGATGTAGGAAAAGATCCCACAGTTGTGCCTTTCCTCATGACTTCCTTGCAGGGTGGCTGACTTGAAGTTGACTGTTCTTCCTTGCAAACGAAGGGAAGGGGCAAGAATACAGGTCAGCTTAGCACAAAACATATTAGCTCTGCACAAATGCAAATGTACCTATCAAGATGGACCCATGCCCACGTCTAGCATTTTCAGCACTGCAAAATCAACTGCCTAGTCTTTGAGCTCAGTCCAACTCATTGTCAAGCCACCAAGTGGCTCTGCCTGGACCTGACTCAGAGGTCCAATGACTTGTCTTACAGCATGTCTGCAAATATTCTGTGTTCAATTCCACCAACAATGTGTTTTAGGTTATGTTAGTAATGAGGGAATTTGCTTTATGAGACTTTTCAGAGCTACCTTCACATAAGCTATTTCAGGTATAACCAGCAATTAACCTCCGAGCAAACAGCTAAGAAGCTGGAATGTTCTAGGATGGATCCACTGCCTCAGAGACTGCCATGTGAGAATTACACCAGAACATACACTTTTTGTCAGGTTAGACAATTTTCAAGTTTCCTCTTAGCTTTGTTCTTCCACACATTTCTCCTCATCAGCTACTCTTGCCTGGGTGGTGGCATATCCTGCTGGAGGATGACAAACTGGCAGCCATGGGTTCATAATCAGAAAGGCATGAAGCTTGTCGAGCAGTACATTCACACTGAAGAATAACCCCTCAGCAAAGAACAAGAACACAGAGTCATCAGTCTCAAGGTACTTGCTCAGGTAAGCACAGCTTGGATCTGACAAAAAAAACCTCTTGATTTGTCTCTGTTTTGGTGGATCTCATTCTGGCACGTCACCTAGCTACCCAGGAACCATGGTAATGTGGGAAGTGACAGCGCTGTGCAGCTGATTTCTGAAGCAGTGGAATCATGCTCCACGTGTAATACTAAGCACTGACGGGGACAGTTGTCCAACACAATTGTTCTGCTGATACAGCCACAGAGATGACAGCTGGTGGTAGAGATGCACTGGTGTGAGCTCACATCAGTGCTCCACAACTCCACATGGTGCATCAATGCTGCTGTGCTAACTTGTGTTTGTTTTCTTCCTGCTTTGAAAGGAACACATAGAAGTATAGCCTGCTGTATGTGCATCACATCCTTAGAAATATATTGCTCATAGCACAACATCTGTCAGGATTTTAGAAATACATATTTTTTTGTTATTCCAGACATGGTTTGAGAGTACAATTTCAAAGAGAATATCTTATCTGATACACATTCAGAAAGTGTATCAGATAAAAAAAAGCATTCAGTCTCTCACGTGTCCAAAAAAGATCCTGTACTGTGAGAAGCTTCCTCTAAAAACTGCAAGTTATTAATTTCAGTATATTCTCCTGTGCTTAATCTGGCATTGCATGAGGATTGCTAAAACAGAGATGATTTTGTGATTTTTTGAGCTTGCTGCTTAATAGTTAACCTGAGAAAATATTTTTGAGAGAAGTCATCTGAACCTAATTGCTAACCTTCATAAGCACATTAATAAGTATGAAAGTGATTTCAACCACAGTGTAGCTGGTATAGGATAAAACATAAATATTTTCTGAGTGAAAATGTTAGATTTCTGAAGAGGCTATGTTTCTGTTCAGCTGGCTGAAAAAAGGAAATGTGTCTTCCAACATTCTCTAATATTGTTTTCAAACTTGAATGAATACAAACTAATGCCATGGACACGAGTACAGTTGCGCAGAAGTACCTTTTAGTATCTACCAGACTATAAAGAGAGATGTTTGATCTATTTGTAGACTGCCTTCAAAGTAGGATCATCTCAACTCTCCATCTTAAAGATATCATCTTCACAGAATGCTGAAACAAAAAATGCTCTGTACAAAAAGTCTTGGGACATTTGAAATGTCTCAAATTACCTTAATTATCCAATTAAGGATCTCTGAAATCATCATTGAAAAATTTGATTTAAGAGTACAAATAAATAATAAAGTTCTTGGAGATCAAGTGGATCCTACCAGAAAAGCAGAAAGTTTAAGTGACTCTGAAGACTTTCAGATTTGGCATCTACTGTGCTTCCTAATTTGCCACCAATAAATGCAAGATGCAACAGCTAGCATAAAACAAACAAACAACAGCAACAACAGAACAACAACTATTATAAACAAGTGAGAACTTAAGTAATTCTTCAGCCCTCGCTGAATCCCGTAAAAATGCTCTGCTTTCACAGAAGCGTGAACATGATATAGAGAGGAGTTCTGTAAAAAGGGAATGTATAAGAAGGTCAAAGGTAAATGCCTTGAGAGAAGCCCTGAAGAGAAGGATTTGGGGGTGCTGGTTGATGAAAGACTCAACAAGAGCCAGCAATGTGCACTTTCAGCCCTGTGTGCCAACCATATCCTGGGTTGCATCAAGCAAAGCATGACCAGCAGGTCAAGGGAGGTGATTCCGCCCCTCTATACTGCTCTCATGAGACATCACCTGCAGTACAGCATCCAGCTCTGGAGCCATCAGCACCTAAAGGACATGGAGCTGCTGGAGTGGGCCCACAGGAGGGCCATAAAGACCATCAAAGGGGTGGAGCACCTACCCTACAAGGACAGGCTGTGAGAACTGGGACTCTTCAGCGTGGAGAAGGCTCCAAGGAGACCTTACAGCACCCTTCCAGTGCCTGGAAGGAAGGCTAGGGATGGGGTGTTAACGAGAGGGCAGGTAGCGAGAAGAATATTTAAAGATTACAAATGAAAATAACTGCCTGGTATTATTGCAAGCACTTTTAGTAACCAAAAAGGGAAGGAGAAAGACTTGCTGGTCACTGTTTTTATTTACTTTTTGAATTTCACTCCTTTCAGACACTTAAAATTACCTAGTTAGCCCACGTTTTTGTATTTGAAATAGGTGAAATACAACTCAATCTGTGTTTCTGTAGAATTATAGGGTCTGCTTCATTCTGACAAAAGATACGTATGACAGGTCCTGTTATTGTGATGTTAAAAATGTATTAAGAATAGTTTCCTTTAACAGTGGAGTATCAGTATGACTAATGGGCCAAGCAGAAATAAAATGAATGCATGATACCTCAAGACATCTGTGTTCGTGGGTAGAAAAAAGAATAGGAACACCAAAAATAACCCTCAGACATATGAGATAGAGGTGGAGTTGGAGGATCTTTGAATACAAGTGAAGAACTTCAGACATGTAAAGAAAAAAAAAAAAAAACAATCTCCTGCCAACACAAACTTCAATATTGACATGCATCATAAAGAAAATCTTCTACTCTTATACAGCAAAGTAATAAGAATTAAAGCTAACCTAAATGCATCTAGGTTCTGTGTCTACTGCAGACTGACCGCTTGTTGTCATTACTGTTTATGATTGAAAGGGAATCTCCATGCATGCTATTTAAGATCAGCATCAGGACAATTAAAATCTGCACAGTATTATGTTGCTGCTGCCCAAACACACATAATATCTGCTGTTCTGAGTCCAGAGAGCTGAATATTAACTCACATTTCAAATCATGTCAAAGAGTCTGATAATGTAAGAATGGATGTAGTCAGTATTTATGGTATAGTATGACTATTTTCCATGTCACACAACAGTTAATTTACACAGCTCACTCTGAAAGTAATGCCCCCTGTTTATTTCTGTGGAAACTGCAACAGATATGAAAAGTATAATAACACCAATTGATAGAGCAAATTCTCAGCTACAAGATGCTATTTTTCAACATAGTCACCACCAATAGATGTGCATTTTCACAAGCAATGAACAAAAGCCTTCATGCCTCACTCATACAAATCTGCACCAGTGGAGGTGATCACAGTTACTGTTGCCACTGCTGAATTGCACCACCTCTCTGTGCTCATTTGTTCTCCATAAAAGTTCATCAGACATCTATGAATGTCAGTGAGAACCATGTTCTCCACATGCAGAATTCAATTACACACCTTTACTTCACTCATATTTCCATGTCAGATCCCATTCTGTCAGACCCCTCTGTTGCTATCAGTCACATGGCAACAACATGGAATGTTGTTGTGGGAAGGTTCAGCTTCTACTGTCGTAACACCAGGACCTGTCTCTTACTGGTGTTATGAGATAACATCAAAAAATAGGAGGCATTACTTCTGGAGCAGCCCTCATACTCTGCAGTTCTAAAACCTAGAAATAACAGACATACTTCTTTCAATCTGAACTTAGGCTCCAAGAACTATTTCTGATTGAGGTATTCCGTGAGAAATACGTTGGCAATTTTCAGCAACACCACAGTCTTTCCATTTCATTTTCACTGTCAATAAAATGGGGGTGGCTTTGGTATTGTGAAGTTTATCAGTAGCCTTTATACTGTATTTAATTATAACTTAAAATGCAGAACCGATGACAGATTTTTGGAATAGCTCACAAACTGAAACAACAGGACAGATGTTCAAAAGAACAAAGCACACTGGGTGCATGGTTTCTCCTCAGACTCCTTCATAACGGCAGCATTAGGTTTGAGAGTGCTCAAAAATCTTACCACAGTTCTTAGAATCACAGAATCACAGATCGTAATTGTAGTTGTTAACCACATAGAAAAAAGTGTTTCAGAGATGACCTCCTAATGACTAGTTTGCTTTGAGGTCCTTGCAAGAAGAGTGAAAGAACAAAGCTCTGAAAAATAGAGACTTAATTTCTCCTTTCATTTAAGTAAAAGAATTCTGGAATCTGGTCTTCCATCTGTTTGGGAGCAAAGAAGAAAGTCTGGCTCGCTTTCTCTTCAATACAGCAATATCACACAAAGTTTTCCGTGTTTTTTGTTTGTTTGGTTTGGTGTTTTGTTTTGTTTTGCAGGCAAGTGCTCATCTGGAGTTGGACTCGATGATCTCTAGAGGTCCCTTCCAGTCCCTACAATTCTGTGATTCTGTGTTCTAAGTAAAACGGAGGTTGAAGAGTAGAACTGAAGCAGTAAATAAAAAGGACAAATTAAGCTGTTTCCTTCTCCACAAGCCTTCAGCTTAGTCCAGCATACAGCAACAGCACAACAGAGGAGAATATTCAGGCTTTTTCTGCTGCACTCACATCTGCATGAAAAGGAACAGCCAAATGAAAATTAAAACAGCTTAGAAAGCACTGGTTCGGAATACTGTACTTAATAAAACATTCATTGTTATTCAATTCTTGGCAAATGACATTGCCATCAAATACTAGTAGAAGAACTGTGAAGATTAAATGCTATCTGAAAAAGTGGCTTGTACTTATGCAGCGCTAATGACCATCTAAAAGAGCGATTCTGCACGGTTACATCCTCTTTCGGATTCGCAGCTGCAGTTTCACAAGAGCAGCCATACATCACAATCTGGAGCCATTTTAGGCTATCCTCGTGCTTGAAAGAGCAAAACCGGCAGCAAAGAACTGCTAATCTGCAGAACAAAATTCCAGTCTGTAACACGTTTATTTAACAGTGCAGACTGAGGATTTTGATACAGCACCACTCCTTATAACAGCAGCAACAAACATGGCTGAGATCTCCACATTTCGCTTCATCAGAGAGCAAACATTCTCATTACTAGATTTTGATTTCTAATTAATAATAACAGTGACACAGAGTAGCACACAAGCAGTATCTTTGTAAAGGCCAGATAGCTGTATGTTAAGACAGTAATGCTCACATTATAACTGGCATTTAATTTGTTTATTTAACAACATGCTGACTCATTATACACCACCAAATGATATACAGTGGCTTTTCAGAAAGTTAACATCTTGGGAACAAACACCATTTGATTTGATAATCAAAGGCAATGCTAACTTAGTCATAGACTTTGTGGGAATGCCAAATACAGCCTCCACTTTCCAAACACATAAGATTTACAGCCACAGCTGTCACAGCCAAGTGTCTCCTCCACTTACACACACTTAGTCAAGCTCAAGTTACAAGGAAGCAACAACATACAGGTCTCTGCACAGTACATACCAGTGGCTTATTAACACATCCCTTTAGATCTTTAATTAGGTTAGACAAAAAGTAAAACAGTCTTGATGCTCATTTGGCATCAGGGTGCAGACTTGCCTTATGTATTCTTTCTCTAGAAATACCCAAGGCATGTTTCTCAGGCCAGATCATTCAAGCTAACCCTGAAAATGGCACGTGTCATCATTATGGTAACATCCAAGACACTAGTGTGTAAACAAGTATCTCGAATATGAAGTTCAAGAGCAGGGAACCAGGAGTTGTTGCCATTTTAAACAACAAAAATTCTACCAGAGGTCAATAGCAATTAGCCAGGGAACAAGGTGATTTGCTTTCACCCCTTTGTACTGATGTGTAAGTGACTGCCAACACACATCTCTTGTGCTTGTCAGGCCTCCCTCGTTTTAAGGAAACCAGCTTGAAACCCCTAGTTACAAGAAGCATAAGCATCTATAGAAAAACATGGGGATTCAGAATTAAAACTAATCCTTTTGATTCATTATTGCCATCTGCTTCTCTGCAATGTGAAAAGTTATCAAAAAGGAACTAAAGGTTCATTGAGGTTCACTAGATACTAAGAAGCTATACCACAGTGTGATACATGGTATGTGCAACACTGCAGCATGGGCATGGTCAGAGAAAGAGGAGTTTAAAAAAAAAAAAAAAAAAAAAAAAAACAAAAAAACAAGATTCCTCAGATTAGCTAACCTGCCACTGGCAACACAAACACTGGAGGAAGAACTGTCCATGTCTTTCTGATGGCTTACAATCTCTTGCATTGCCTTTCCCAGTGAAAAGGTGCTTTTCATTATTTGCTCATCATGGGATAGCTCTTAAGAACCCAGCTAATGCTCCACATGAAGAGTAGAAGAAAAACTTCCACCACTGCCTCACCTGGCCACTGCATGGATTTGTCACATAAGCAGGGAATCTACCAAATCAAATCACCCACACAAGGAATCGTGATCACCTATTAGCACACGTTACCTTAACTATTATACCTGATATACTGGCTAATAACACATCCCCAAAAGATTATTCAGTACTAGGCTGTTTCTATATTGTGCCAGCTCCAAAACAATGTAGGAAACTGGAAGACGAGTTTTTGAAAGCCTGGTAGCAAGTGTGCAGGCAACAAAAGCAAGAAAATTCACCCCAGATGTGATTTAACATCACCCTCTTCATACAAGATTCCTCAAAAGAACAGGGGTGAACTCTCACCCTGAGTGCAGTGGGATGAAGCAATCTCTCATGAAGTGATTTTCTTCCACTCCTACCATTATACCCTGAGGCTGTCTGTGGACAGCAGCTCTAGTGCCCTAGCTGCTCCAGTGCCCGGACATCAGACAGACAGTGGAGAATTTCCAAATACTGCTAAGGAGGAAGTCTGCATGGACACTTCCAAGACAGGGTGATAAAAGAAAGATTTCACACTCAGGTTTCCAAAGGCACTGTCACTTCAGGCTAATGTAACCTATTTAATTCCCTAAACAAAATGCAAGGCCTGAAAGAGGTGTTCCAGACACACAGGCTCCTATGGAAACTTTGCTACATTTCTGCAGTTTCATAACACATTTTCCTATCAGTTTGGAAATACTTTCCTCCATAAGTGGTTGATAAATCCGCAGAAATCAGAGGGAAAACTGACAGACTACAGCAGGGGACAAGAGATTCGGTTACACACACTATCTATCAAAACAACAGGAGGGCCTTGAAGGAAAGTTTCTGCTTATTTTCCACCTATTCTGGTAATGCTGAATATGGCACTAGATGGAAATAAATACATAAATGAAAAAGGTTCTTCCATGAGAAGGAATTAACTATCACACAAATGCAAGCAAAGGTAAGAATGCGTATTGATCTGGATGGAGAAAGAGATAAACATAAAGCCATGGTGACCTTCAAGAAGAAAGATGCTAAATACTCATTTTTATTTATTTTTGTTGTTGCTGTTTAATGAATTCCTCCAGTTAATCAGGAGAACGAGAATGTCAATTTCAGTGCTCAGTTAAACTCAGGATCTTTGGGTTGCAGTCACACAACTTTTCATAGCTGAGTTAGACCCAATAGGGGATGTCAAAGGCAGCTCCTCACCACCTGTCTCACCTCACCTCCTCACAGACCACTGACCTCTTCAGCAAACTGCACACATAACCACACACACAGTCACTTTTTAGTTTGAACAAGCTGGAGGCTATGTTTGAATAAGCATGCTATTGGGACCACCCAGACTTCTTGGGCTTTCCCCTCCTCCCCCACAGAAGAAAGCTAAGAATCAGTCAAACGTGTAGAAAGCAGGAATAAATGTGAGAAAGCATCCATCAGTGATAGGCACTGATGGTACCCTGGACAAATGCAATGAGAACCTCACATGGGATCACAGCTTCAGTTCAGTTTTCAGAAAGATAAAAAAAAACATTCAACTATACTTGCAAGCTGAGGCATACTCTAGCAGTCACCTTCTAGTTCTGTCCTGGCACTGCTCCATTTACACCCGGCTCATAAATTTACTCACTATACATCCAGATGCAAAGGCTACATATGGCTATGACAAATTTGCAGACATTCTTTTCTAAGAGAGCTGCGCAAAATTTTTTTAAAGACAACTCAGAAAAAATGTGACTTTTCATTTAAGTCAAGAAAACAAGATTTACCATAGCCCACTTCCACAGTGGCAAACTGATAAATCTAACAAAGAAATTCTATAGCACAGTAATAGGATTTGATCTTGGAAATACTGGCTCTTCTCAGTGCTGCCTGACTTAAACCAAAGCAAAGAAATTATGCTTCCCCACTGAAGAGACTTGTAAGCATGCTCTGCTCTTAGACCTCCTAAACAATAAATGCAGTAATTGAGCCCTCAAGTGAGAAGTGCATTTATTTTTAAATGAAAAAGTAATTTAAAAGGAGAGTCAATTAATCTCAAAATGACTAATGTTTCATCCCTGCTCATAACCTTGTTTCTCAGGCAATGCTTTCCAAATTTAGCAATGGATAAAACAAATTAGCCTAGTTATTCAAAGAATGTGGCATACTGACTTCCAGTTTCCAGACTGGATGACCTTCTCTAAGACAAAACACTGAAACTTAACTTATGGCTATGAACAACACTGGTATCTTACTCTTCACCCAAGAGCTGGATTCAAAAGGATGTAAAGACAGCACCTTCATTGTGCAATAGAAACAAGATCTGATTGAAAACACCGGAAGGCTAGACAGAGGTAGGACAAACAGGACAGAGAAAAAAGGTACTCTGCCTTCTGAATTTAAGCATTATCAAAGGTTTGGTTCCTGGAAGATACTGAAAAAAAAACCTCAAGTGGTTTGAACTGGTTTCCTCCTGTCACGCTTCATACAATTCTGGAAGCAGTATTAAATCTGACTGTCTTTTCTTGGGAGAATTAGAAGCTGTTAAATGTAATCACAAGGCAGAGGAGCTCTTATGCCCCCATAAATATTATTCCCCAGCTGTTTTTACCTCAATGAGTTCAAATCATGTTAGCAACTTTCTTTTTCTCATAATTTTACCAGATATTTGGCTTTCAGTTTAAATAAATAAATAAATGAATCAAAATGAGATTATATGAAATCTTCCAAAATCATGAGATGAAGTAATATTCTTGGCCATAAATGGCTGATTTAGAAAGCAATTTTACTTTTGAATTTACTGAGGCACACATTCAGGGCAACATTTCTTAATAATTGGGTTTGACTCTACTATGGAGACAGAAAAGATCAGTAAGCCTGACTTCACTAGATTGGTCAAAAAAGCAGGACGTAGCCTGGGGTGAAGCAGTCTATGGACAGTTCAGCTTCATCCATGCACAGCAAAAAAAAAAAAAAGGAATAATTTAGGCGTGAGGATTTATGAAACTTCACCCATTATTTCAGTGCTATCATTTTTACCATGCAGTGTAAAGACCATCTATGTCTCTGTCAGAGGCAGTAACAACAATAAAATTATATGCTTGTAATTAGATGCAAAAATATTACCATGTGGAGGCTATGCCTCCAGAGGAAACAAACTTCCTATAATAGACTACTTCTGTGTCTCTGCCAGCTCTGCTATGAATGTTCCAATGCACAATGTGAGATCATAATACCAGTTCATGGAGTTCTGTAAGGCTCACTTAGAACACTGCTTTCAATCACATAGCATATGTCAATGCTCATTTTACCAAATAGATATCAGGTAACTACAGAGAAAACAAAGGGACATAAACACACAAGAACGGGCATACAACTCCCATGCATATTTCTCACGTAACTTTCTAGGCTGTAAACTGCTTGCAGCGATGCTGACACTCACTCCCAAGCAAGCAGATTCCACCTCTAAATGCAGTGGGTTCAATGGACTGTTACCTGCAAAAAACTACACTCACTTTACCATGTAGTCTCTCTCTTTGTCTGGGTAAGGAAATAGAGCAGAAATTAATACAGAGAAAAAAAAAATGTTTTGTTGAGAAGAACTGTGCTCCTGGGGTTACTAGGTGGTAGACAACAGCTTGTCAGGAACAAGTTCAATAGCACAAGCTACTGGCACTGCTCTTTGTGCTTGCTTATATGTAAGCAGAAAGAGCAGTACTACAGGAAACAACAAATTGCTGTGCTAAGCACTTAAAAAAAGGCCACATCTAGTCATTTAACTTCATTTTTTCTATTCTCTTGAAATTATTAAGCATAACACACACTGAAAATTTTCCTATTTCTTTCCAAGTGAAATCCTTCACCACATTTCAGACATGAACAACCAGCAAGTGAATCTTTGCCCAGATCTCTTGATTTTTCTTTACATTAACATGCTGTGAGCCAAAAGGATAAACACCTCACTTTATCCTACTTTAGGGGGAATCAAACTAAAACAGCATTTTAAAATGGCTTTAAATCACCAGACACAACTTGCCAAGCTCAGATAAGCCCAGTCCTTCTCTCACATGAAGTTAATGCAGTTGCTGAGGATGGAAAATCAAATACAGCCAAACATACATAGACCCAGCATTGCTTCAGACTGTTCCTGAGGTGATCAAATCAAAGCCAATTTTCACATGAACAATCATGGCACATTTTCTCAAAAGGCTTTGTTTCCCAAGATATTGGTAGCAGTGATGTTTTGTACAAAAGCAGAATGTTTTCTTCAACGTGAGGGTTTGGTTTGTAATATACATTTTCCATGTTCAGACTTCACAAATTAATTTTCATTGTGGTGATGGTGGAGAAATTACAGTAAAGAAGTCAGTGAAAATTCAGCTTAAAAGGTAAAAGCATTGAAAGGCTGTAATTTTCTGAAGAAAACATAAATAAATAGGAAGTTCCAACAGAAAAGTTTAACCAGCCTTTAACAGTAGAGGTTGCTACCCTTGTCTTTTAACACTTTCTTGACATTGATCTTCAAAGCAATGACTCATGAATATGGTAACTTCAAATGGGCAGGGTACAGCTCTCCAGCATTTTGAAAAAAAGCTGTATAACAATGAATCAGGAAACATGAACACGTTTCAGCTATTTGAACCATCTGTAATTAATTACAATGCTTAAACAAAGGCCCATTAAAAAAAAAAGAAAAGGAAAAAAAAAAAAACAAAAACAAACAGTTCTCTCAGAAGGAAAAAAATGAGTAAATTTTTGTGAGTGTGCTCAAGTGAATTTCAGGGAGAACGCTTCAGGCAAATGCATTACACTTTCTGAGATTAACAGGGCATTCCAACTCCCCCGTTCAGACAGAAAACAAATTAGGGCAGGCTCCCTTGCCACCAACAGGTGCTCCTTAGCTGGAAGCAGCTCCAGCTGTCAGGTTGCTGTCAGAGTGCAAAGCGCACCAATGCTCCCTTCTCCCACTCTTTTCTCTCTGTTAAATACTTGCACTGTGCTCAGCAGCCTCTGCTGTTAACTTCTTCCTTGCCTCCTCTTCTTTGGGAGGAGGTAAAAAAAAAAAAAAAAATAGCAGGACTTAAGACACAAAACACAGACCTCATATCCTGTACCTTAGTGCCTCTTTCTTTCATCTTCTTGTCCACAGGATTTGGCTGCCAAATAGGTCTTAATCTGTAAACAAATGATTTGCTCTACAATTAAACCGTTCATTTCCTCTTCCCCCCCACCCCCTTTTGGCTATTTGGCTGCTGTCCAATATTGAGGCTCATAGGTTCTTACATTATTTAACGCTGGTTAAAAGGCAGTAAGCTCATTTACAGTTTATAAAACTATAAGCTATCAACAAAAGCATTTAATGCTTCTCAAAAGCACTGTGAATTTTGCCTGAAAAATTAATAAGGTGGAGTTGTATGTATGCATATATATGTGTACAAATCTTTGGGCATGGGGGGTGTTTTCTATGTGGTGCACTGGTTCACTGCCAGATGTCTTTAAGTCCACTACTGCAAACTACAAATACATGCATTACACTTTGGCTTCAATTATCTGTGCATCCTTTCCTCAACAGCTGATAACCACAGGAACTGTAGTTCACCTTGACTATAGAGCTGAACCTCAAAGACTGACATGAGAAAAAAAAAGGTCACACTGCTGCAACATTTCATAATGCTTGTAAATACTGTTTCCTCATAAAATGATGTGAATCACAGGAGTCTACCAGAGGAAGTAAAATCTTTAGAGAAATAAATAACATGCTAGGCTTCTCATCTATGCAGTTAAGAGTCATTTTTGACCCAAGAGAGCACAGAATAGCGTCAAGGTCATTTATGTCTATCTCTACTTTTACATTTCTGTCCTTGATGGAAAACACTCTCAGAAACCGTCAACCCAAACACTGTGCACTGTTCAACTACATTCAGATGTTCCTGCAGCTAGCAGGCTGCAGCCTCAGCATGGGATGGTAAAGACAGCAATACATTAAAAGAAATCTGTATATAGGTAAGTGAATTACTACAAATGAACAGCTAAATTTACAGGTGCAAATCTTATTTAGAAATGACAGGTACTTAGCAGTATCAACTTCAGCAATATACCCCCAATGAAATTCCACAAGCCTATTTAAAGTCTATTACGGCTGTTGACATCAATCTGCCAAGCTGCAGAGTGCTAAGCTCTACTAAAGATTTGCACCTATAAATTTAGCTACCGGTATGTTTGAATTGAATACACTGCGTTTCTCCATACAGGCAACTACAAACTTAAGGCACGGAGGCAGAAAGGTAATCAAGCAGAATTGTCATGGAGCCTTTTATGTCACCTTTGCCCAAAGAAATACTGAAGTTTACACTCCCAGCAGGGTTTAGATTCCAGCCCATTCCACAGTGAACTTCAGACTTTCCACTCAAGAATTCCCTTCCTCAATGAATAGAACTGCAAAGGCCATGTTCCTAATTCAGCTGCTAACAGGAGTACAAACATTACCTGAGAATCCTGAAAACACCATTTATGTAAGGTTTTTTAAAGGTATACCATGTAGTATACATGTGCTCTAGTGAAGACACCTACTGAACGATGCACGCAAGCTGATCATGATTAGCTGTATCTGTGAAGACCCACTAACAACCAAATGGATCTCTGACTCTCCAATCCTTTCAATAAATGACTACAACTGCTGGAGTTGCGAATAATAGGTGGTTCGCAATATACGTGGCAAATAAATATGTTCATCTTGAAAAACTAAATAAATAGAAAAATCTGTTGTGCTAGCTCTGCAAAAATAGAAAAGAAGATTCATCCCGATTTGGCACAGCGATCACAAGCTATTTTTAGCATTACTTGTAAACAGTGTTCATTTTTAGAACTTATCCGTATGTGGCACATCTTCAATAATTACCAATCAGCTGAAAAAGTTTTGTAAACATCAAACAGAAAGAGGCATTTCAAGTCTAAAATATATGTTACAATTTAAATGAAAAGGTAAATCTTGGAGGTACTTGGAGAATAGTTGGCAAGTTCTCCTCCCAGAATAAATCTTAAGGATCAAAAATAAATATTCAAGAGCATTAATTTGTTTCTAGATGTGTGTGTGCAAGTAAAACAGCAGCCATAATGTGGAAATTTGAGTCACATTTTGCAACTAATTGGAAGCAGATTAAAATTCTGCCTCAGGGGAACATTGTCAAACTAGAAGCTGGAGCAAATGAAGAAAGAGGTGAAAGCATCGTGAAGAGCTGACAGATTTACAACGCTCAAGGCAATAAACGGGTACTAGCTGAAAATGAATGTGCTTCACTGTACTGTATGCAGTTCTCAGTCATATCTCAGCAATAACAGCCCACAGCCATGAAGCCCTTATTTTCAGAGAGATGGTGAAGGAAAGAGTAAGAATGAAAAATTATTATGTAGGTGGTGGGCAAAAAGAAAACAAATCATGCAGTGACTCAAGTTGCTACAGAAATAATCAAATTGGTCATAGTGGGCTCCATTTTGTAACCTGGACTCATCTCAAGCAGAACTCATCCAGGCGTAATGTAATGATGGCTCAGGTGAACTGAGCAAGAGCCAAAGCATTAAGAAGAAAGATAGATAGATAAATAAATAAATAATAAAGAAGGAAAAAAAATCTAGTTTTCATATAGTTACAGTGGACAATAGAAGCCTGCACACAGATGCATCAGAGACAAAAGGAAAAACTGTTTTTAAGGGGTGATTAGGAAAGGCTGGAGGAATATATAAAAATTAAAATATAAAGGAAAATGTACCAGTGCCATAAAGGAAACAGCGGCTAGCTTTCTCCTTCAATGTTTGGCATCTGGTGCAATGTCACAGGAAAGCCTATTAAAGTATCTGGACATGAAATGTAAATAAAGAATATCAGCCAAAACTCAGCTGCTGTTTATATTACAAAATCAGCTTTTCTTTACAGACGTGAGTAGCATTCACCCTATATTCTCACACAAATATGTTTATACTTATGTATGTATATGCATACATTTATATAATCCCATCTTTAAAAGGATTATATAAGACTACTCCTTTCTTGTGGTTGAAGGGTCTATGAATAAGACTCAGTAACACTGGGTGTGGAACAACAATCTTCAAACTGTTTTCAAATTACAATAAAACATTTCGTTTGAATTCCAGAAACCAATTCAGCATACACTGCCTAACATTAAACCCTGGGCAAAAAGTAACTGGTAAGACTTCATGTCAAATACGCTCAGTACAGCCAGCATACCTCTGGAGTATTAGATCTGTATCTTCAGTGTAAGCTAACTGAACAAATCCCTTGATATTTACTCAATCACATTTGAAATTTCTAGCAGCAAAACAGACTTGACTTGAGAAATGAGGTCTATTTCTAATTGTATTTTCTTCTATTACTTTCTGCTGCAGAGATACAGATGTAGTTCCATTCCCTTCCTTCAAAAGAGAACTGCCAAAAACATGAAATTCTGGGACATTCAACTACTGCCATTACTCTGCTGCTGTTAGCCTGTAATAAAGCACAGATTTGATAGTGCTATCCATGTAGTGTGGCAAACCACACACAAATAAACAGTTCTCCACGAAGAATGAAAACCCAAGGACCAAACCCTTCCAATTCAAACATTATTGTTGCTTTTAACGTGAGCCATCTGCAGAAATCAAGCCAAGGAGGTAACAGGAAATCCAAAAATAATTTGGTCTGGCCCTGTGCACTGTGAGAACAGAGATTACAACTGGCTTTTGACTCTTCTTAATGGTTGAAAGAAGCAATGAAAATTATAAAATCTGTGTTTGTGTAATAATCACCTATGGGAATACAGAGACCAATTTCCACTACAGTTCAACACGGTATCACTGAAATTCATCAGTGAAGTCAGTGGCATTTGGGTGTGTGAATTCATAATCTGAGGTGAAGTTAACAGAGCCCAAAATTAACTTCAAAGATAACACACACACACAGACACACACACACAAAAAAAAAAAAAAAAAAAAGTGAGGTGCCAGCTGTTGCCAAAATCAGAATGACAGAGAATGAATTTGAGAAGTTAGGTAAGTGTGACCAACTGAAGTTTAGTCTTCCATTGCTAATTGAAGCATAAAAAATAGAGCCAGTTTCTTTGGAGAATCTACAAATATACTATTTATACCACACTGCCACATGACAAAAAAGCTGACTAGTAGAAACTTGACTGGCAATCGAAGACCAAGCTATTATTTTGAACTGTTATGGGAAAGCAATAAAATTGCTACCAGGTCTTCTCATGTTACTCTTCAATAAAAAGAAACCACAGGGGAAATAAGAGGGGAAAAAAAAAACAAAAAAAAAAGAAAACACATCAAAACCTCCAAAGTTCCTTTAAGTAAAATATGCATTTGTGGCATAATGCCATCTGCTTGCTGGTTAACATGACATGACAATTCAAAAACCTGAATATCAGTGTTCTGAAAACAACAAGTAACCACAATCAATAAATTCTAGTTTCCTCTTCTGACTGCAATAGATTACATTTGCACACAACTATTGGCATATGCTTCAAACATCCCCATGGGCACATTTTTCTTATGCTATTATTTGACAGCAGAGATTCACAGGAGACTGAATCACCTCTGCAAAGCTGGGTTTGTGCCCAGGAGTAAGATTTAGGCTAGGACGAATCAAAAACTGGAAAAAGAAGATGGAGGAACCAGGTTTTCAACACTTATTATTTGTAAAGACTATTAAGTCCTAATGGTTGAGGAAGGTTTATCACAAAGGACACAATGCAACACTTTTTTACTTCAAAATTCAATAGGAAAATTTTTTTTAAAGGTATAAAATTTTCCAATTTAAATTCTCAATGATTTTGTTCTGAACAGCCTCATTGGACATTATGAGGAGATGCTGGAGAAGCCAAGATCTATCAATATGTGCTAACCTACTAGAAAAATTGACATATCAAAACTTCCTTGGTAAAAAGCGACTTCTTTTTTTTTTACTGGTAATGCTTAATCAAACACTTCAAGCAAAAGAACAGCATGTTATGCAGTCCTCAATCCTATCTCATTCTGTGCAGCTTACCCCACTCATTCAGATTTCATTATCCAGAGAGTCCTGTTTGTAAGCACATAGAATGTGTTTTTGTACATGTGCAGAGGGTCATGAGAAGAAACTATTTCTACTTCCTTGAATTTCTTTAAGCTTTCTCAAAAAGATGAAAAACATTATGAACAGCTTGCCTGTCAGTCAAGTCACTCTGAATAGCTTCACAGCCCTTCATCCAGATGTTTTTCCAATCTCCAATTGCCAAGACCATTTCATCACAGAATTATGACAAATGCAATGTAGAGTGCTTATTGAAACCCTGGCTACAACACAACTCAAAGTTGTAGTGTAGACTTCACATTTTGGTCAAATAGCTACTTATAGCCTACAGTAGGCTGTGGTTTTAATGTATGAACATGATAAAAAAAATCTGTAGTTTAAAATCTCACATTAATAAAACTCATCCTCCTATAAAAGATAGTTATTATCTTTACTTGAATTATCCTATTTCAAGCATATTTTCAAACAAATTAAAAAAATGAAAGCTTGTACTGTTAAAACCCTCGGTTAAACACTGCAGCACAGAAGTGCTGGAGCAAAAAATTCCAGTGTAACAAGGCAAAAAGTTTGACAGATTGAGGAGAAAAAAGAAACGTAAATAAGCTCTTGTAAACATTAAAGAGTTATTTATATTTTGCAATTACAGATTACTCAGATTTATATTTTGCAATTACTCAGAAATTTTCTCAGACCACCCTTACACCTTCTTTCACCCAACAGGGAATGTCACATGAAGACCAAAATTTTTTAAAAAGATGGATATTTTCCCCTGTGATTGTTGTTAAGGAATAAAAACAACACCTTGATATATGTAACATATGTTAACTAGTGTAATATGGGTATTTTGTAAAACCATGGCCATCCTTGCAAACGAAAGCACTACATCCACAGATACAACCACCACCCATGGACCCTTGAGAGGACATATTTCTATTGCAGGCAATAAAGCACAACTGAGAAGTCAGATAACATTTCCTCCCTTTCAGGAAATGCACTGAAATATATAATGTACACTAGAACAGTATGTAAGAACAGTGTGAAATTGGCATAGTGCCAACCACATCAAGTAAAGAATAACCTGGTTGTTGATGTACAAAGTTCAGAGCAAGACAGACTAAAACACAGTTTACTCTGCAGCGCTCTTCATGTACCATAGGATAAATCTGCCATACATAGCTGGCAGACAATTCAAAAACAGAGCATTCTGAGAAACACAGAACATCCACTAACTACACACCAAGCTAAGTGAGACAATCTGTCTCCAAGGGTGGGTGACAGAAACCCAAAATAGGGAATTCATCAAAAATGCAGCCGAAGGTAATAGTTCTGACAGCAGAAACATTGGTATTCCCAGAAACACCCTCCTGACAAAGCTTATAAAATGTGCGCAGATACTGTGCACATTGGAAGCACCACCTAAGGCTCGCAGAAACACAGCATGTATGTAAAAAGATCACTTCAAAGTCCATTATAACCAAGCTGTGAGCTCTGTGTAAGCAGCTGCGCGGTCTCGAGAAATACTGGGCACTCTGAAGGGAGCTGTTCAGTGCCTATCTGGCCAATATCTCCTACTCCATTTCTTTCCACCCTCTGCTCAGGAAGGTCATTCTGACCTACTGCTGCACAGACCCTGATTCACGGCCTTTAACTATATGTGTGGTTTTGGGACACTTGCAATCCTAGTAGTCTGGATGGGAGAAAAGGTTGTTAACAATGCACCTGGCATCACTTCAGGGGAGCATCTCCACCCATTGCTCCCACATCCATCCCATGGTTCCTAACCTACCTAGTAGGCAGATCCACCTCTCAGCTGAAACAAAGCCTTGGAGCATCCTGGGTAGCCTACAGAGTCCTCAGGACATGCCCAGGTGTCCGTAGGTCTTGTGACGCAGCAACAGCATGGCAAGTTCAGAAAGCACAGGCAGCATTCTGTGTCCAGCCAGAACTGGGCATGCCTCTGCTGAGCATGATAATGGATCTTCTGGGGATCTTCAGTAGTCCATAAGGGAGGTGCATAAACAGCCCCGTGGATGGCAAGCTTTCAGAATGCAAGGGGTACCACTATATTCCATGCTGACACCTATTCTCAAAAAGTGCCCTAATTTTTGCTGTTTTCCTTTTTTTTAAAAAAAATACTATTACTTTTAATACAGCTGCTTTACAAAGCAACCATGTGAGAAGTCCTGCTGTCACTCATATAACCACACTTAGGCTGCCCATGCAAACGCAGACTACAGGGATGGCACAGCAAACCAGGGACGTGGTGTTTGACATGCACAGTATGTGTCCAGCTAACAGAGAGCAGCCCGGGCTCTCCCACAGACATCAGTGACAGCAAGCCTGGTGACAGAACTTCTTAAAAACACCACCACTGCTTCTTACACACCCAACACATGAGTTTCAGCATGGAAGAAGACCTGTGCCTTTCAGACTTCTGACTCAAGCTATCACCAACCAGCCACCATCCCAACAACCAGGCCCTCATGGGAAGGCACAGCATTCTGTGGAGTGAAGCCAGGAGTCCAGTGAGCACCACATAGGGGTACCTTCGGCTCACCACCGACCTGCCTGCCTCCTGTCAGAGAAGGCACAGATAACTCCCTTTAGGGTGGCACAAGGCTGGTTATTAGTTTCAGACAAAGGGTCCGAACAAAGGCCGGATGGAGCTTTATCCAGTGCTCAGGCTGCAGCCAGGAATCACATCACTAAACAGGACTCCAACTATCTTTAAAAAAGAATAGTTTTCTCACAGTCGACAGTACTGGAACACTTCTCCCAAGTCACTACATGGAAAACCTTCATCAAAGGCTTTATCACACATAATTAGGTAGCTGATAGGAGCTTGCTAAAGTTGTCTTTTGAGAGCCATCTTTTTCACTTTTTATTATTTTTTGCCCCTCCTCCTTCCTTTTACTTCTTTAGGGAAAAACAGAATCAATCGGGTTCTAGCTAAACAGTGAGGCCTTTGAAGATCTGACCCTTATTGTGTTTGTCGGCAAGAGGTGATTCTCTATTATGAATTCTTCAATGACTGAGCTTCTGGAAATCTCTTTACATGAAAGCAGAACCGGTTAACTGTCTGTACGAACATGTGTTTTCACAGCCTCTCCTGTATTACTGTGTCTCACAAAGCTTCTACAAAGTGCCAGGTGAACTTTTTAAAATAATAAGAATAATAAAGAAAAGAGTCTCAAAAAAACGAGCAAATGTCAGCCATTTGATTCCTGTTTTTACACTGGAAACAAGGAACAGATGGTACTTTCCATGTTACTTGAATCTGGTTATTGAACACCTCTGTGGTTACAGGAGATTTTGCTTAGCACTTTTAACATACATTTCATTTATTGGACTATAAAACGCTACTTTGGAAAAACAAGTCTTTATATAGCTATAATTAAAACAGTCTTGCAGCAAACTCCTTTAACACGGAGAACACGGTTAGCCTCGTGACATCTGGATAATCAATCCCTTCCCTTTTACTGGGTATTTATGAAGTTATTAAAATTGTAAAATTACCAATGCTGAAGAGAGGTGCTTTCCCAGCAGCTCCCCGCCAGGCTGCAGGCTCCCAGTGCTGCCTCCGGGCGCCCAGCACCCAGCACACTGGCCCCCGCCACACCACTGCAGGCGCCCGGCATTATTGTTCCACAGCAGTCAGATCCCCAGTGCAGCTTTCAAAACAGTTTGCTGTCAAACAACAATAGACTTTGTTCTTTAATTGAAGCGGGTGACCTGTTTGCCCTTTTATTTCACAGTGAATAAGCTACATCCAAGGCCAGCCAGGACAGTACATGAAAAGCATATCTCTGTCACATCATTAATCAAAGCGTGTACTTAAATGATTTACATCAGCGGGCACAAATCACAAGGCCGCCTGATGAAGCATGGCTTACCCTCAGTCCTGCCACAAGGCGCCAAGACAAAATAGACAACGCCAGACAACGCTTTAAGCATCTGCTTTAAGCAACCAAATGAGAAGCAATATGCCCATACAAGAGGGACGTTCACTCCTCAGTGTCACCAGGCATTCAATTACAAGCTGCAGCTCAGCACCTCGGGCCACAGCACCAGATTTTATGTAGTATCTTCATTTAAGGACACAGATCTCTGCATGCCAAATACAACTCTCCTGTACCTCAGTTAAGCTGTGACTGCTGCAGACCCCGATCTTCCCATTACACACAAAAAGTAAATGGCTACAGACAAACAATGTAACAGCTGTTAGAAAAACGGAAACACGCTATAAAAGACGAAGGTCTGTTCTTGCTGACATACAGAAACTGTGCTAAAAATGGCAGAGCATGGATAAGGGATGGAAAATGGAGACAGGTTTTAACACCAAGAAACTGAGGAGTGGTTAGCCTACCTGTCAAAGCTACTTATTCAGACATGTCACTGGTGGCTTAACCACAGAATGGGCTGCACGAATATAGCCCAAACATCAGAGAATTACGGCATGCTTTGACTTTATCCACATACCAGGGGAGTGGCAACTTTTACAACATATTTGCGGTTTCTGCATAAAAAAAAAAAGCCAGCAGAACACAGTCACTGATTTAATTAGGCTTCGTAAGATCAATTTTTCATGTTTTACATTACTTTCTGCAGCAAGGAAACAGAATAAATAGACCCAAAATAGACAGCAAAGCACGCTGTGAAAACTAAACAGTGACTACAACTCCTGGGAATCTGCTCCAAGGTTTTCACAAATTGTAAACAAATGCAGTATTGCCTTTCACACCACATAGGAGAACCTTTGGATTTTGACTCATCGGGCATTAACTCGTTTCTGTCTAGTAAGATACATCCAAATTCATGAAACGTGCCTTTCAAAACACGATGATAAATGGAAATTGATTTTTAACAAGCAGGCTTGAAAACCATATATCTACAGATACAAGGTGCTTTGTGCAAGTGATGCATATCCAATTCCAGACAACGTGAGAACATTCATTTAAATCCTTTGCTAAAACAAAAGCAAAACAAAACAAAACAAAAAAAATTAACGATAAACACTCGGGGGGGAAAAACAAACGGCAAACAAACGATGCTGAAATCTCACTCTCAACACTGTCAGCAACGAGGCCTTTTTTATTACTGCCTGCGTGGGAATGAACGTTCTCTAAGAAGGGAAGCGCTAAGGGATACCATCTAAGGCAGCAAGGCAAGCGCACGGTTGTGCCAGACAATGGCCCACGCCGCACGGCTCCGTGATGCGCCAGGCCCGCACCAAAGCCTCCTCCGCGTGCCGACCGCAGCAGCTGCAGCTGTTAAAACGCTGAGCGCGGAGCAGCGGCCGCGGGGCAGCGCTCCTCCCGGCCCTGGGCCGCTCCCTGCATTCACACCTTCCGCGTGCGCTGCATGTGCGGCGTCTCGCACGTACGTGTATTCTTCCTGCTGTCTCCTGTGAGACTCGAGAGCGACGAGAACACAAAAACGGGGAGAAACCACACCGCTCTCTAATCTCCGTTGCCATGACAGCAGCCTTTCAGATACTGCAATGTTCAGATTGCCAGCTAAACAAAATTGTTGAATGTGAACATTTGGCTGGAAGATTAAAAGGCTAAGGGGGTTGCAAAAGGGCAGTACCTCCCACATTCCAGGCAGCCACTGAATCCAATCAAACGGCTCTGACTCCTTAACCACAGCCATTGTGAGGACTGGATTAGGGCAATTTATCTAGATAGTTAAAACAGATTAGAGAGCTGCAATTTGAAGACCATTGGCAACAAAAGCAAATGCCTACTGTACTAAGTTAATAGAGGGAGCGGGAGACTTGGTGACACCTTTTCACACGGAACAGAACCTTCATAAATAAAAGTGCACACGTACACGTATGAATTACATCCGTTTGTCTCTTTTCTCATCCGCGTTTAGACAAGGCCACAAAGGCTCATTCAAATTCATCTGCAGATACGCTACATTAAAAGCAATAATACGCACACAATGAGAAATTTATGTTATTTCCTGCCTTGAAAGCAAGCCCTTGAAAATACTTTCGGATTTTTACTGATAGTTCATTTCACAAACACCCAAATCCAACCCTGGAAAGTCGACCTGGACGCTACAAAACCTTCAACACCTCCGAAAGCAGCACAGACGGGCATTACGGAGAGGTAACTTCCTCCCCGGGACCTCGGCCCTGCCGGCACTCGCAGGACACTCTACGTCAGCGCATCTTCCCCAGCGGCGCCGCTCGGGAAGCGGCACCGAGCATGCGACGCGGTACCAGCAGAGAGCTCCGGGCCGCCCGGCACCGCTCACCTTGCCGGTGCCTCGGGCACCCCGCCGGCAGCCGCGGACCCGGGCCCTCAGGGCGCGGGCAGGGCAGGAGGCCGGCACCGCGCCCGCCCTCGCCCAAAGCGCGACGGTGGGCATTCGTCGGGGAAGCACCCTCCGCCACGCCGACGCGGGGAAGGAAAGCGCACACCTCCGCTCCGCGCCCCTCCTGCATGTCACACCGCTCGGCACACCGGCGGCCCGACCCGCAGGAATTGCAGAGCTCCGCGCCCCCCATCTCCCGCCTCCCCCGCCCCCCCCCCGCCCCCGGGAGGCCCCGCCCGCCGCCGCCCGCCCCGCACGTCGGGGCCCGTCGCGCCGCGCACGCCGCGCCGTCGGCGCCCGTTGTCCCCACGGAAGGAGCCCGCGACCCTGCCGACGCCTCCCGGCGGCGCTGCGGGACGGCCCGCGCGCACCCGGAGCCCGACACCGGCACTGGGTGCCGGACGGGCAGGTGCCGCCGGAAGCGGGACGGGCTGCGGGGCACCTCGGCGTCCGTGGGGGGAGGACAGAGGTGTGACACAAAGCAGAGGCAGTTCGCCACAGACAGGGGGATGCAGAGGAGAGGGGCTTTGTCCTACCTTTTCTGTCTTCAATTTCTTCACTCGCCTGTGGCTCTCTTCCTCCTCCTCTTCCTTTTTTACCAAAATAGAGTTCCCCATTAACCCTGAATCCGGGGCGCCTTTGCTCACTTCTCCGGAGGGTGCGGAGGCGGCGCAGTGGAAGGGGCTGCCGCTCCCCCCGCCGCCCTTGGACCCATAGCCATAAAGGTGCCCGGGGGGTCCCTGGCCACCGCCGCCGCCCCCGGGGCCGCTGGGGGGGGGCAGCTGCAGGTCGTGCTGTTTGTCCTTCCGGGACTTCCCCGCATCCTTATCCCGCTTGGCGCCTCGGCTGCCCTGGTTTTTACATGGTTTTTCCTCCTTGTTTTTCCCACAAGAGGCAATGGCAGTGGTGCTGCTGGTGCTGTTACTATTGCCGTTTGGGTTACCGCTCGCGCTTTGACCCAGTGCTGAATTCATGCCAGTTGCCTCTCCAGGGCGCCCTTGGACTTCTTGCCTCTTGCCAGCACTGCTGATCTCAGGAATCCCATACAAGGCAGCAGAAGGCAGAGATTTATTAGCATCCTTAGAAGTTTTACTCCTTTTCACTTTTGATTTACTAGTCTCTTTGTGAGAGGAATTCCCCTGGGGAGCGGAGGGCTGAACAGAAGCAAATTTTAGGCCATCAGCTAAGGCTGAGGTAGTATTAGCCCCACTGGAAGCCAGAGCCCCACAATCCTTGGAGCTGGTGCTGCTGCTGCTGGTGGTATTGGTAGAATTATTCATCTCAAATTTCTGTCTGTCCTTCTCCAAATCGGCGTCTAGATCAATTATTAAATTCCCAACACCAATTTCCCAATCATCGCCACTGTCATAAGTGTCAACTGCGTTTGGATCCACACCTTTTCCTGTACTGGAAGTGTTCAATGACATCCTGAAGATGAGATCTCTAGAGTAAAAATTCGATGAACTTTCCTTTGGAGATGGGACATTCGTTTATCTCCGCTGGGCTTTTCTAAATTTAATTCTTCTTGTGCTCCTTTTCCAGGTGTGTCTAGGTTTGTCACCTGTGGTCCACATCCACCTTTTCCTGTGAGTAGAGGAAAAGCCAAACATGTCTTGTCTGGGTCTTACCAGAATATAACACAACTAGGAAAAAGGGCTAAGGTGAGGGGATCAAAATAATTCACTACCCACATTTTTTTCCCCTTAAGTTTGTTGAACCAGAGGCAATTGCTGTCATGCTTTTACAGCAAGCATCCTTAACCTAGCTGTCTCTCAGTATCCTCAAAAGCCACGTCCACAAGAAAAAGAAAGAAAAGGAAAGAAAAGAGGGAAAAAAAGCCATTAACTAGGTGATTTAAATCCACAAAGCTCAGGAAACGCAGCCTCAGAGCTGGTGCCTAGCTGTGGGAGCACATGTTGTAATTTAACCCCAGGACCACCACCTAGGCACCAGAGGCAGAGAAGGAAGTACACAGGCTCACTCTTCACCGCATTCCATGTATTTTGTGGCTTTAAAACAGACCCTTGAAGTTTTGTGTTATTTCTGCATTATCTTTTACCCCTTTTGTACTTAAGCCTTTTTTTTTTTTTTGGAGGGAGGAGAGGAGGTCGAGGGAATGGAGAAAGCTAATCTTCCCTCACACAATACAATTTCTATTAAAAACAAACAACCCATAAACAACAAATGTTTACTGAAAAAATATTAAAACTCCACGGTTAAAAAAAAAGGAAGAAAGAAAAGAAGTAAGTTCTTAAAATCATTAGCTCAAGAATACAGTTCTACAAGCAGTTTTAGCGCACGCCGAGGTCATACGATTGTTAGGTCTGTTAAATACAGTATTACTGACTGTACAGGAAACTGATTAAGACGTACACTTTAAGTGATCTGCACCAAGGTGGCCTCAGTGACCGCAAATGAGTGTGTGTTTGACAAAGCTCAGTTAAAACGATTTTTAAAGGGATCTCTCCCTTTTACAGTCGCTTATCGAAATATTTATAGATAGAGATGCAGAATGCTTACCTTCAGTCCTTTATCATTTTTTAATTAAACCTGCAAATCAAAGTGCTGTTCCCACTCGTCTCAGCAACAGCTCTGTGTCTCATTTTACTTAGAGAGCAAGCGATCACGCAGTAGGCAGCAAGTACCATCGCAGCCCGCGCAGACCGGTCAGTGACACATCTCCCTTACTTTGGCACTCGGATCAGAGGTCCTTTTTTGTTTGTTTGGTTTTTCCTCCTCGCTTACAAAAATTAAAAATAAAAAATAAAAAAAAATGCTGTTCCTCACTCACAGCTCTGCATGCCGGTAGGCACCGTTCACGGTCAGAACTGGAGCATCAGGTTTTTGCTGTTTTTTGTTGTTGTTTTGTTTTGTTGGTTTTTTTTTTTTGTTATTTGTTTTTTGTTTTGTTTTGTTTGCTTTCTTTGCTTTTTCTTTTTTTTGCCTTTTTTTTTTTTTTTTTTTTGCGTGCGCCTGTTTGCTTTCCTGAGTAAGCACGGAATCGTAATAATAGTCACAGTAATTTAAAAAAATAAAATAAAAATGTTATCCCCAACTTCCCACTCCATCTTCAGCCCCGCGCCCGGAGCCCGCCTGAGCAGTGAGTAACGATCCCGTGCGACAGCCCACAGGCGGCCGGGTGTTACCGGCAGAATGTGCTAACATCGGGTAAATTAGTGAAAGGGAGGAAGGGAGAAAAGCAGAAGAAAGGACTGAAAATCCGGGCTGGATTCCGCCCGCTCTCTGGGAAGTGGCATTTTTTTCGCCCGTCCTGACAGATCTGATTTCTTCGAGGAACTTGAGGGGGCGCGGGGGCGGGGCGGGGAGCGCCGTGCTGATACCGTGGGGGGGGGGGGGGGAGGGGGGGGGAGAGGGGGTGGGGGGAGGGGGGGGGGGAGAGGGGGTGGGGGGAGGGGGGGGGGGAGAGGGGGTGGGGGGACACCCCGGGCCGCGCGCCCCCACCAGCGGCGTACCGGCAGCGGCGCTGAGCCGCGCGCTGCGGTAATTGGAGCCCGGCGAGACGCAGCCGGCGACCTTTTTTCAGGACAGGCTGCTCCCCCCTCGTTGTAGCCCGGCGCGCGGCCCCTCCCCCCGCCCGCCGGACGGAGCGGAGTCACAGCGCGGCGTTGTTAATTACCGGCGGGGTTAGAAGGGGGGGGGGAGGGGTGCTGGGAAGCCGAGCGCCTAATGAGCCGGCGGCGGCGGTGCTGGCGGGAGGGGTGGGGGGCGGGGCGGGCCGGTCCGCGAGGCAGCGCCGCCAACCCCCGCGGCGCTGCGGTTCCGTTACCGCGCGCCTCACGTGACCCCGCCGGGCGCCATTGGCTGCGCCGCGGCAAAGATGGGTGGCGGGGTGCTGCGGGCCGCACGTCCCGCGGAGCCGCGCAGGGTGACGGGCCGCGCGGCGGCTCCGCTCGCCTCCCCCCCCACCCCCACCCCCACTTTGTCCTCCCCGCTCCCGCCCGGCCGCGGCGTAGCGGCGCTCCGCTCGCGCGCGTGCTCGCGAGGCACCTGGCACCGCGCCGCGTTGCCGAGCTGTGCGGGGCCCTGCCCCGCGGCCCGGTGAGCGCGGAACCCCTGCTCGCCGTGCGTGGGGCCGTTCGCTGCTCGCGCTGGCCCTGCTCACTGTTGCTCCCAACGCTCAGCGCTCCCCTTGGCAGAAAAAAAAAATAATAAAAAAAGATAATAAAAAAAAATTACCCCCTCTTCGTGCTACAGACACACCACGCAACCGTACTTACGGTCTGTATTGGCTGGAGGTGGCCTGTTCCTTCTAACTGCATTGGGTGTGTGTTTGTTGCAGCCGCTTTTTATTTTTGGAAAAAGAAAAAAAAAAAAAAAACCTAATGTCTTCAACAGATTTATTGTATTGGGAAGAGAGCACCAGATACCGTGAACCTTCCTTTCTTTATAAAAAGGAAAATTAAAAACAAAAGCGCGGGGACGCCTGGCCGCCCCCCGCACGCACACGCGCGCGCGCACACACACATACACACACGCACGGGCCCGGCGTGCCCCCGCGGCGGCCGCGGAGGGGGAGTGGGACCGGAGCGGTACCTGAAAGGCACTTTTCTTTGTTCAGAATGCCCCTTCCCTCCCGGCCAATGGGAACCCAGCTTTTATGAAATCGGGTCTTCCCATTGGCCGCCGCTCCTGCTGCCTGCCGGCGGGCTGTGAGGCGGCGAGGCACACACACGCGGGACGCGCACACACGCGGGGCACACGCGGGCTCTGCGCGCACCCCGCGCGGAAACGCGTGCGCGGCCGGAGCCTGCAGCCCTTAGGCCTGTCCGTGTGACCGCCGGCTGCACTCAGCCGGATACAAGTCTCGCTTCTCATTTCGATTTCCTCCTGTAACACTTAGGGCTTAAAAAAAAAAAAAGGAAAAAAAAAAAACAAAAAACAAGGAAAAAAAATAAATGGAGCAGATGGGCAAAATGCAAAAACCAAAGTGGACCGCCGCTCCGCCAGGATTCGCTCGTTGAGAGGAAGACTCTCATTTCGTTTTAATTTAATTCCCAGGGCGGCTTTCACGGCAGTGACGAATGGTTTCCCCGTGCCGCTTTCGGAGGCGGTGTGGGCATCGCTCGGAGCTCAAGTGCCCCTCGCTCGGAGCCCGGTGGGCAGCGGCTGTTACACGTGCTCTGTCGGGAGAAGCATCCCGCGCCCACGGCCTCCCTCGGTGCGCTCCGCAAGAGCCGCCCCCCGCCGCCGTGCTCCGTCTGACAATATGGCTTAAGTTAGGCAGGTCGACCTTTATTATTGGTGGTTTCTTTTGGTTTTTTTGTTTTTTTTTTTTCCTGTGGGCTTTTTGTTTTTTTTCTTTCGGAAGGAGAGAGAGCAGAAAATAACCCTTTTGTTTCCAGGCCCCAGATTTACTGCCGCACGCACTGAACTGTGAACGCCGGCGACCATATAACTACCATGTGAACATCCTTTCACAGGAATTAGTAACACAAATCTTCCCTATCGGGCTTTGTGTCGCTCGAAAATATCCCCCTTAATCATCCTCTTTGTTTAACTGGGGAGCCATTACGCCGCACCTCCGCCTCAAATTGCGCTTAACCCTTCGTGCTCCGACGGCAGGACGGTGGGGCCCGGCACGCCTCGCACCTCAGGGCCAGACTCGCTATCCCCTCGGCACCTCCCCGTGTTATTTCCCCGGGAACACTCGTGGGTCTCCGGGCCTGCCACCAGGGCGGGACGCCGGCTGTCACCCGGCAGCGGCTGCGGGACCTGCTGAGTCCAGCGGGGTGGCTGGGCTTCGTCAGCCCGCGGATCGCTGCTCCTATTTCGTTATGATATGTATTTTTCAGATTTAGGTAATAGCCCTGATTTTTCAATATCGACCTCTGTTTAGACACGTTTCACTTTGGGCTGCTGCTCGTCTGCGAAATTACAGTCATTTTCACATTATTATCCAGCGAGTAGGAGACGATTTGCATTGAGCGCTGGGTGGGGGAAGGGGCGTGATGGGAAGCGATCTGCCACGGTTAGAATATCATTCCAGCCCGAGGAAAATCGCTGCCAACAGATGGTCTGAGGACGAGCTGAGGCGGAGCCGCTGAGTGAGGAGGCAGGGGTGCCGCTACCCCACGGTGTTACCGTCCGCCCGGAACAGCTATGGGTAGCGGCGGGCAGGGTCCCTCAGGTCACGCACGTCGCCGCCCCGCCGGGGGATGGGCAGCTTCCGCAGCTGGCGACAGCTCGTCAGAAGGGCAACGAGTTAGCGACGTTTGTCTAAAATAGGAAATCCAATTCTGATTAACGCGGCAGCGGACCGCTAACAATCCCCAGCGAGAGACACCCCCAACATCTCGCCACACACGCCTATCATATGTAGGCTAGGAAAAACCACGGGCAAACATCTATTTTCAGCGGAAGGCACGCGAGGCCCCCGCCGCGCTCCGGACAGCTGGCAACATGCCCGCGCCGAGCCGAGCCCAGCCGAACCAAGCCCGCTGCTCTCGCCGCCGCAGCTCGGCCAGCACGTCCGGCCTGACCCCGGCACGGGGACGCGCTGCCTCGCGCCGCGGCGGCGCGCTACTCCCACAACCGCCGCCACCCGGGCCACAGAGCAGGCAGCCAATCAGCGCCGCAGAAATCGCTTTCGCGGCCTGTGATTGGCTGAGACTGTGAGCCGGCGTGCGGCCGACCGCGAGGCGCGGAGTGCCCGGGTGCGGACGGGAGCGGAGGGCCGGGCACGCGCTCCCGATGCGCGCCTCCGGCTGTCAACCTGCCCTGCCCTGCTGCTGGGCTCGCGGCTGAGCCGGCGGAGCGAGTCTGCAGGCGGCTGGAAGTACCGTGTGGCTCTAGCAGCATTTGCAGCGCAATTGCCTTTATGCAGACGGTTTCTTCCGACGGCGCCGTTTGCGGCTGGTATCGGGTCGCCGGAACTCGGGGGCACGTCGGTGCCGGTCTCAGCTCTGCACAGCACGTCTGCAGTGATGGAAACAGCTTTTTTTTTTTTTTTTTCCTCCTCCGTATTAAAGGAGAGGACAAAGTCCTATTTCTCTTGAGGATTTATTTACCGGGTTAATTGGGTGAATGGCATTGCCGCGGCACATAACGTTTTGCAGACATGAGCATATTTAACAGCAGTGTGTTGGAAACGATCATATTGATCCAACCATTTTGGATTAGCAGACCCTTACAACCCCCAGAATTTATCACAGCCTGTACCGACGTCCTCTGGTCACTATTTTAATTGGCGTGTGCAAAGCACTGTTGCTGTGGATTCGCTGTGGATAATTTATTACAGCTTCGCAGCCTGCCAGTGATCCATAAACAGAAGTGTGGGAACTGGCGATACAGACATTCATGCAGTTGGCAGATACTTATGTCAGATACTCTTTTTTTTTTTTTTTTTGAAAGAAGCAGTGTTAACAGTGTTTTCTTCTTTAGAGCAGTCTGTAGACTCTTACATTTATCTGCATATTCACGATGTCTCCTAGTTTGATCTGATCTAAAGGTCCATATCTGATGCTTCAGGCAGAAATATAGTTATGTCTGGAAACAAAGTACCTCTGTGCTGTTTTTAGATTGCAACAACAACAAAAAGAACTGAGAACTAGCAACTCAAAGGAGCAGTTTAGGAAATACAATGTGTACTTTTGTTTGCATAGAGATAGGGACAGAGCCCAAAGGTACACATCATAGAAACTTTCTAAGTGCAAGAAGGATGAAACTCAAAGAAAAACATCAACTGAAGATTAAAAAAAAATGATAACAAAGAAATCTTCTAATCAGTGAATATAAATAGTATCTCGAAGGAAGTTCTTATTTTCCATCACATAGGACTTTAACATTAGTCAATAAAGAAAAGAATACTATGGGGAATAATTCAGTTCTGGTGTCAGAACGGACTGAGTGAGGTAGTGAGTCTTCTCCACTTCTTAACTGGCAGCTCTATGAGATTTTGCTGTCGAATTTGTACAACAAACCTTTGACCCAGACCTTAATGTAGCATTCAGTTCTCCATATACTCAATTCCTCCTCAAGTAATTCAAACAAGAGGTTATGTATTTATGTAGTGCAGTGTAAACATTCAGATAATATTTAAAAACATGAATTTCTTGTTAAATAGTCTGTGTGATAAGAAGCAGGCAATGCATTTTAAAATCTGTTACAACCTTTTGTCCTAGCCTTAGTACCCTATTGCACAGTGCATTTTTTACAGCTATTTTCATACAAAATAACGTAATGTTTCACAGTTTATTATAATTTGTAATAGAAATGATGGATGGAAGAACAGTATTTTAGTCAGGCAGCATCCACATTATAGTAGTGCTACAGTGAGAAATGTACAAAAGACTGTGACTGGGTGCTGTACTTCAGATTTTCAGAGAAAACAAATGAGCATGTGGAAATGAAACTGAGGCTTAGGGAATAGTATTAGATTGTTTTATTAGAGGGAAGGCTAGGAGTCATAGGCCAGGGAGAGGGAAGATGAGTCTTGAAATGGAATTTGCAGAGTAGTAGTCAGACTTAAGGAGCCTTTAACAGTAGGAGCAATTCGTTGTCCAATGCAAAAAAGGAGGGACAGTAGGTCAGAGCTTGGCCCTTGGTATGCAAAAGAGATAGTCACAGATAAAATCAGATTGTATATATTAGAACTAAGGTAGTGGTGACTAAGAAGCAGAGCGTGAGCCGAGGAATGATCTGTGAATGTTTTCAAAGCCAAGGTCAGGTATATACCAGCCTTAGGACAGGGAGGAAGACACACACTACAATTTTGGGAAGAAAGAGGTAGAAGGTGATGAACCTGAAAACTCAACAAAATAGTTATCAAAATATATTTAGGAGTTGACATTTTCTAGATCTAAAAACTGCAGAAGGTACAGAAGGGGAAAAGAATATTTTCAGGAGAAGATGTGTGCCTAAGATCTTGATAATCAGGCTGAAAGGCATGTTGATAAATGGTGTGTGCTTCATAAAGAAAGCATCCATTAATACTTCTTGTTTCCAGAGTAGGCATCTGTGTCCCCTGACTTTCCTGACAGCTCTCATTGCTGTCCTGTTGCTTCTGTTACTTTTTATGGCAGAAAGAGGAAAAACCTAAGACAGCTGCCTGCTCTCAACTGCAGGGAAGGGACCATCTGAAAGAGGAGTGTACAGAGGCAGAGAATGAGACAGCAGAGAAAAAAAAAAAAAAAAGGAAAAAAAAAAGGGCGAGGGGATTTGAGATCAAGAGAATGAGACAGAAGAAGACAGCATAAAGAGAGGAAGAATGTGCAGAGGATGGGGGATTGGAGGTTCTTCTCTCAGCAGTCTCATAATTAGTGCGTGACCTTGGAAAGGTCATGGCACTTCTCTCTGTGACTCAGTGATCTTGCATTGAATTGTCAACAAAACCAGTGTATGGATGTAAAGACTTCCTTAGTTCCTCAGCCAAAAATAATGCAGCTATAATAATCAGCAGGAAAGGCGGATTGATCAGATAAGACTATTCACACTGAAGGTTTACTCACATTCTCCGTGAAGCTACCGTAAACATTGCAGAGCTGCACTGTTGACATTTATGAAGACACATCCAACTTCTAAATGTTATCTGCATAGATACGATCACAAAATTTAATTTGAAAAGAGAAACTTGGTAAACAAAAAAGGAAATATCAAGGAAAAAAAAATAAAAATCCTCTGAGGAATGTATTGATTCAGAAGTACACTGGTAAGAAACACCTAGTCTCAAAACAAACAAACAGACAGAAATTAAAAATAAATAAATAAATAGATAGATAGATAGATAGATAGATAGATAGATAGATAGATAGATAGATAAAGAATTATCTGAGAATTCAGAAAATTTTACACAACATTCATAAAGATTCATAAAGTATTCTCTTACTCTGTCAATATATAGTTTGTGTGCAACACTCAAACTCTCTTCCTATACTCCTTGGTTAGATGTCTAGAACTTGAAGCACAGCAGAGTCCATGGGACTTAAAACTGTGACACAAATAAGTAACAAAGATCATCATCAATGATTGATCCTATTTTCTTGTTGGGAAAGGAAGTTATGAATGAGCTCTGTTTATGTCCAGCACAAGGAAGAAGTGCTCAGCCTGTAGAATTTCTCCTCACACTGCTTCTGCTTCCTCACTTGTAATTACTTGTAATTGTGGTTGCTTACCTTACAGGGTGCCTTGAGGACATGTTTGTGAATCTTATTAAGATCCTAACATGATTAAGAACATCTGCATTACATTTAGATGCGTGTGTTGTAAGTAAATACTATTAACACAGACATTCCATTCCTGAAACTGTTCTGTTCTGTCAGAATGTAGGAAAGGAATACAGTCCAAAGAATCACACATAGATCTGAGGTGTATTTGCATTATGTAAAGAGTCTCTACATTTCTTTAAGTAGGGATGACTGCAGACTTTCTGTCCTATTCCCTGATTAAGGGAATAATGAAATATATTACAAGAATATGAAATGATAGGACAAGGGAAACAGCTCTAAAATACAGAAGAAATGAGGTTTGGAAGGGATCTTAAAGACCATGATTTACAGCCCCCATGCCATGGGCAATGTTGCCACTCATCAGCTCAGGCTGCCAAGGATGCCATCCAACCTGGCTTTGAATGCCTTGGGATATGAGACATTCACAACTTCTCTGGGTAGCATGTGCCAGCACCTCAGCATTCTCCAAGTAAAGAATTTCCTCCTAACACATGATAGAATTTTCCCCTCTTTCAGTTTAAAGCCTTTGCCCTCTGTCCTATTAATACTAGGCCATGCTAAAATCTGGACCCTCTTCTGCTTATAAGCTCCTTTTAGTAATGGAAGATTGCAATGAGGTCTCCCTAAAGCTTCCTTTTCCCAGGTTGAACTAGCTCAACATATTCAACCTTCATGGGAAAGATTCTCCAGCCCTCTGATCATCTTTGTGGCCCTCCTCTGGACCCACTTCAACAGCTCCATATGTTTCTTGTGCTAGGGGCCCCAGGCCTGGATACGTTACCCCAAATGAGACCTCATGAGAGCAGGGCAGAGGGAGACAATTCCCTTCCTGCCCTGCTGCTGCCTCACAGTTGATGCAGCCCAGGACTCTGTTGGCTGTCTGGGCTGCGAGCAATCACTGCTGGATCATGACCAGCTTTTCATATACCAGGTTCTCAGGTCCTTCTCTGCAGAACTGCTCTCATGGAGTTCTCCCAGTTTATACACATAACTCGGATTGTCCTGATCCCAGTGCAGCACTTTGTACTTGGTCTCATTGAACCTCATTAAGTTCTCATGGGCACAGTATTCAAGCCTGTCCAGATCCTGCTAGATGGCATCCTTTCCTTCTGCCTTATCAACTGCATCACTTAGTGTTGTCTGCAAATGTGCTAAATATATGCTCAATTCCACTTCATATGTCACTGGTAAAGATGTTGATGGGCACTGGTCCCAAGATAGACCCCTGGAAGACACCACTCATCTGGTGGTGGTCAGATGAGGCCACTTGCATGTGGAGCCATTAACTACAACCCTCTGGCTGTGACTATCCGTTGATCCAATCTTCAAATCCATATCTCTCACATTTAGAGATGAGGATGTGATGCAAGACAATGTCAAAGGCTTTGCACAAGTCCAGGTAAACAATGTCAGTTGCCCTTCCTTAGTTCACTGAAGCTGTCATTCCATTATATTAGTCAGGCATGATTTGCTCTTGTTTAAGCTGTGCTGGCTGTCTCAGGTCACTTCCAAATGCAAATAGATGAGCACCAAAAAGAGTTACATTAATATGTTCCCTATTCTCCCACTCACTCTTTTTTAGAAATTTGTTTTTACCTATGCTGGTGACTAACCACCTTCAGAGGGTGGTGAGTCCCTGGTGCAAGCTGCCCACAGAACTGTGGATGCCCCATCTCTGAAGGTGCCCAAGGCTGGGCTTGATGGGACTCTGGAGAACCTGATCTGGAGGATGGCAATCAGCCCATGGCATGGGAGTTGCAACTGAATGGACTTTAACATCCCTTCCAAGCCAGGATATTCTGTGATTCTATGGATTACCACAGAGATGTAAAAAAGGCCAGGCATCCTGAATGTTCTCTGGTCCAGAGGGCCTCTGAATACATTCTTTAATTCTTAATAAAGAAGTTTTGATCTTTTAGGAGATGCTCTGGTATACTCCTGAAGCCCAGAGTGTTTTGTGGGGTCTTGGAACCAGAAGTGACATTTTTTTCAACCATCTTCCAACAGAAATACTATAAAATAACCTAAAAGAAATGTTATGAGAATCATTACACTGTTAAACCATTGCATTTACTGAGTGTATTCTAGTTCATACTCATCAAGGATGCTTATGAATTATGTCATACTCTTGACTGTGGAAAAGTATTCTGCAGAATGTATACTCATCCTTTCCTTCCTCTCAGAGCCAAAATGGAGTACTAAGTTGCAGAATTTTTACTATAAGATTTCCTTTTTAATTTAACAGTTCTGTAATTTTAAGTGCTCAAATATAACACCCTTAGAGTTAAAACACTGGTGTTTAAATTTTGCCTTGGAGCAAAGTTTATAGCTTTTGAATAATGTTGTTGATTTTTATTTTAATGATGATGTTAAAATATACTTACTAATTGATATTAGTAAGAAGTATTAAACTGAACTTTTTTTTTTGTTTGTTTGGTTGGTTTGGTTTGGTTTGGTTTTGTTTTGTTTTGGCTATGGATACATTAGTTTGCTTGAGCTGTTTTGGCTGTAATTTTTTTTTTTTTTTTTTTTTTTTTATCCAGCGCTCTGTATTTTCCTGACTAAAAGCATTCCTCTGAGGTCAAATAAACATTAGTAATCAAATGCAGACCAACTTTCTCCTGTACTGCTGCTCAGAGAGGGGGATTAGTTCTGAAATATAATGCGTTACTGTATTATTAATAAAAACATTTAAACACTAAGGTCAAGGCTATTGAGGAGAAAAAAAAGTGTTTCAGGAGAATATTTGTTGCCTTCTCTTCTTGTGTGCTTTTTGTAATAAAACTGGGTTGTATTTTGTCTGTGCTGGAGAAATTGTTGTTGACAAGGCTGTGCTGCAAGTGCATAAAGCAAGGACAATGTCTTCTACATGGTTTCTTTGCAAAGACAAGGTGTGAGAACTGTGCTTGTGTTGAGTAAATGCTGTTATCACGTCTGCAGTTCCTTAGGCTTCAGCAATAGGAAGAATGCCTGAATGTGACCCTAGGCAAAAAATATGAAGCCTTAAGTATTATCTGCCCAACATTTTAGCATGTTCACATACTTCAAAATGATCAGAGAATTCCAAGTATACACTGTTGCATTCACACACGTTATCACAAGAACTCAGACTGCAGATAATTGTTTCTAAATTCAGTTCTCCAGAAAAGCATTTATAGAAAGAGCTTTGAGGAAAATGTGATTGTGTTCCTTTTATTTCTCTCTATTTTATCCTTATTAAAAGGAGAAACTATACATCTGAAAAGAAAAACATGAAGAGAAGACCCCAGTGCCATTACTTTGGGGCACTGAGATGTGGAGAATGAAAAAGCCATTGGTTTCAGTTTTACTGCCACAGTGGCCTTTTATGAGAGGGATTAGATATACCTAGAGCTGGTGCAGCATTCAGTGCTGCCCTGGACAACAATCAGGAAAGAAAGACGATAAAAATCAGTTTGTCATAAGGTTAAATCACCACAGACTAGCTAGATTGGCTTTTCAGACTGTTTTTCATTTGGGGGAAATGAGGGAAAAACAGAAATAAGGAAAGAAATATGTCTTAAAAGCTGCTTTTTTTTCATTCTCTTTCTCTTCTATTTTTTTTCCTCTTTCCTGCAAGATGTAGCATTCAGAAAACATGTTGAGAGAGTTGAGGCATTAAAAAGATCAGTCTTTGGTTGCTGAATGAAAGACTCGTGCATGTGACTCACATACTAAACATAAATCTGCCTTCAAAGCCTATTTTACTGCCTAATTATATATACACAAAATGTAGCTGTCTGTTTCAATCAAATCGTAGGAAAAAGAATAAAACTCCTCTTAAGATGCAATTTTCATGGTTTGTCATAACCTTAGAACACACACTGCTAATGCAAAAGGGAGAAGTACAGCTGCAAGGTCCAGATAAGGCACAAGGCACTAGTAATTGTTTTTCTTTTAATTATTACTTTATAAAGACATTATACCTCCTACTCGGAATAAAGAAAATTAGTGTCCTCTCTATTTTTTTTCTTTGTAAGTGCCCCCCCCCCCATCCCCCAATAACTGCTTGCCATTATGCATTTCAGGAGCAGCCAAAAGCAGCCTGCCTATTAACAAGCCTTCAGGAAGGATCTAGGAATTTCAACACTCTACAAAACTTTGTGTTGCTCTGAGCACACCATCTGAATAAAAACAAATCCAAAGTGAAAGAATGCACTGTAAAATGTAAAATAATTACTGGCAATCAGCTGTCTTGGCTACTCTCAAGCTGGACAATGTGTGTGTGCCATTTATTTTATAAGAGACAAAAATAAACTGATTTTTGCTCTTCCTTCAGTAATGTGACTGTGTATATGTGTGAGTGTATGTACAAACATACATATATGTAATGTTTTTAGTATCATCCTTCTATTCATGGCTTTTTTTAATGATTTAAACAGTAATGTTTAATAAGGCATTACTAATTTATATCCTTTTGCAGATACAAATCATTAAAATAAAATGATGTTTTAATGGCTTATCCAATATATACCTAATTGATCCTTAAAAATGTCTTACTCCAATAGCATATTTGGCTATTTCCCTAAGAGACTGAACAGAAGAGATGGACTTCACTCTGCAGATGGCTGTTCCAGCAAGAGGCACTGTCCACACTTTGCTTGGGGACAGTGCATCACCTTCCCCTGACCTAATACCTCCTTTGACTGTGTCCAGCAAAATGAGACAAATTATTTCCTTTGAGTAAGTAGCTGAGCTCATTTAGTGAGCTAGAGGGGACTATTGCTAGCTCAACTTGCAGGGAAGAAATCCTTTAATTTCTAGGAAGAGAGGGAGGAGTACAGTGCTGAACCAGCTACAGTAAATGCAGAGAACACCTCTGTTTGATCAGCATCAGAAGTTGGCAGCCAACAGTTCTGTCCCAAGCCTTCCTCCATTGCTGGTAAGGCATTGATTCTAGTAGAAGGTTCTTGATATGTACTAAAGGGGAAAAGATCAAGATAGATTGACAAAAAAATAATTAAAAAATATTTTTTCTGCCCCACCCATGGATATTACTTAAACAAACAAATAAACAAGTAAAAAACTTGCTGATCAGTGAAGTTAGTGAAGTTACTGCAAGGCCAGCAGGGCCATGATGGCGTGCCATAGTGAATGTGATCATGAACATGCACCCACGCTGCCTTTGAAGTGTGTAGTTCCATCCTCTCCATTGCACTGGCCCTAGTTTGACCTCTCAATAAGTTAGCAGGTTTGTTCAGCTAACAGAGTCTGAATCATAGAACACAAGCTGAGGACAGAAGCATGTCTCCTGTCCCCACTACCACCACCTGCCAGATGAGCTGCCAAATGTATGTTTAACTCCTAAGCCAGTCCACCTCATTCTGCCTGGAAAAGACTGAGAAATACTCAGGTACTTTGTTCTGAGTAGCAAATAAAAACTTTTGGTGTCTGGCAATAGAAACCACTTGTACTCACACAGGTGCACTAAAAATAAAATGTCTGCCTGTGTTTTCAGCGGGATTTAGCGCAGAAGACTGGCTGTGCTGTAAATTCACAACAATATTTTGCAGCAGCTTCCTCATATGGAAAAAAAAGGGGCAAAGAAATCGAGGTATTGGAATGGGGATACATGTGGACTCTCAGAGATGTATGGGAAATTCCAAGCAAATGGAGAGAAGAGATAAGCCTGCTTTAACAGCAGAGAGCTTTGGCTGCTAGATCAGCATACTAAGAGATGATGAGCTGAGCTGAAAGCAGAAAACAGTTAGGAAGACAAATGGTTTGGAAGAGTTCCACAGAATATTCTTGTCCATACCACTGACCATAGAAGAATGCTGCAAAATGTCAGGAAACTGGGAGTAGACGAAGAAGTGTTTCTTATTTTTATCTGTATATAGTTGAGCTGAGTGCAAGGTGTGTGATAAAAGAATCTGAAAGCGAAGTAAATCTCGGTATGACTTCTTCCAGACTTGAAGGAACCCAATAAAATATCACCTGTTTTCTTGCCATGTTGTCCACTGGCTTCTTCCTTCTCTGTATCTCTCAGGCATTCTGGATCACAGAGCAGGCATCCACCTACTATTAATTACAAGTCAGCAATGGGAGATCAATCAATCAATCAGTAGCCTTCTCTGTCAAGGTCTGAGGTGATGATACCCTCCTGCAAGGGGGAAATACAGGATTTCACCTATATCTCTCATCAGGAGGAGAGGACATTTCCCCCAGCTTGCAACTGCCCAGACCCAGCCCACCATCATTTCTGCATTTTGGCAAGGCTGATGCAGGATGTCATGTTTATTAGCTGGCTGTGATTCCAATAGACCACAGCAGCACCCTGCTACAGCTGGGGCAAGTCCAGGTGCTGGGAGTTAGATGTGCAGAAGGTGGAATTTGTTATGGCAAGCAATTGCTAGGCCATGGCAGAATGGGAAATGTTCCTTCATATGCTTTGCTGTTATAGTTCAGCAGCTTACGTCCATTCTTGTTGCTGAATAGCCCCTGTTTCTAAATCATGTGTTTCTCAGTGGACAGATAACTGATTATAAATCTCATAGATTCATAGATACACTAGGTTGGAAAGGACCTACAAGATCATCTAGTCCAACCATCCTCCTATCACTATCCCTACCTAACTACTAAACCAAATCCCTTAGTACCTCATCTAAACGCTTCTTGAACAGCGCTAGGGATGGTGCCTCAACCACCTCCCTTGGCAGGCCATTCCAGTGCCTGACCACTCTTTCAGAGAAAAATGTTTCCTCAGGTCTAATCTAAATCTTCCCTGGCGCAACTTGTGGCCATTCCCTCTCGTCCTGTCATTATTGATCAGGGAGAAGAGGCCCACCCCCTCCTCACCACAACCTCCCTTCAGGAAGTGGTAGAGTGCAATAAGGTCTCCTCTGAGCCTCCTCTTCTCCAGACTAAACAATCCCAGCTCCCTCAGCCGCTCCTCATAAGACTTGTGCTCCAGACCCCTCACCAGTTTTGTTGCCCTTCTCTGAACACGCTCCAGGGCCTCAATGTCCTTCTTGTAGTGAGGGGCCCAAAACTGAACACAGTACTCGAGGTGCAGCCGCACCAGAGCTGAGTACAGGGGGATGATCACCTCCCTGCTCCTGCTGGCTACACTATTTCTAATACAGGTCAGGATGCTGTTGGCCTTCTTGGCCACCTGGGCACACTGCCGGCTCATGTTAAGCTGAGCATCAACCAACACCCCCAGGTCCTTTTCCTCTCTACATTCTTCAAGCCATTCTGCCCCAAGCCTATAGCATTGCATGGGGTTATTATGGCCAAAGTGCAGGACCCGGCACTTGGTCTTATTGAACCTCATCCCATTGAGCTTAGCCCAGCTGTTCAGCCTAAATCCCTCTGAAGGGCCTCCCTACCCTCAGGTAGTTTGACATATCCTCCCAACTTTGTGTCATCTGCAAACTTACTGAGGGTACACTCAATCCCCTTGTCTAGGTCATCAATAAAGATATTAAACAAGATGGGCCCCAAAACTGACCCTTGGGAGACACCACTCGTAACAGGACGCCAGCTTGACTTAACTCCATTAACCACTACCCTCTGGGCACGGCCCTCCAGCCAGTTCTCCACCCAGAGAAAAGTGAACTTGCCCACACCACGAGCTGCCAGTTTCCTCAGGAGAATACTGTGGGAGACCGTGTCAAAGGCCTTGCTGAAGTCCAGGTAGACTACATCAACGGCCTTTCCCTCATCTACCTGTCTGGTCACCCAGTCATAGAAGGAGATGAGTTTGGAAAAGCACGACCTGCCCTTTGTGAACCCGTGCTGGCTGGGCCTGATCCTCTGGTTGCCATGCACGTACCATGTGATCTCCCTCAAGATCATCTGCTCCATAAGTTTCCTTGGTACTGAGGTCAGGCTGACAGGCCTGTAGTTCCCCGGGTCTTCCTTACGGCCTTTCTTGAAGATGGGAGTCACATCGGCAAGCCTCCAATCTTGTGGGATCTCTCCAGATAACCAGGAATTCTGATAGATGGCAGAAAGTGGCTTGGCAATCACCTCTGCCAGCTCCCTCAGCACCCTTGCCTGGATCCCATCTAGTCCCATGAACTTGTGGCAGTTCAGATGGAGGAGCAGGTCTCTGTCTCTGCTTGGATCACAGGGGGTGTATTATGTGCTCCGTCCTGGACTTCCAGGTCAGGGCAAAAAGTACCCTGAGGATAACTGCTCTGTCTATTAAAGACAGATGTGAAGAAGGCATTGAGAACCTCAGCCTTTTCTTTATCCTCCATGGTTACATTCCCCGCTGCACCAAGTAAAGGATGGAAATTCTCCTTGATTCTTCTCTTACCACTGATATATTTGTAAAAGGATTTTCTGTTCTCCTTTACTGCAGTAGCCAGTCTAAGTTCGAGCTGGGCTTTTGCATTTCTAACTTCCTGCCTGCAAATCTTGGCCAGTTCTCTGTAGTCACCCCAAGTAGCCTGTCCCATCTTCCAGAGGACATAGACTCTCTTTTTCTCTCGGAGTCTCAACAAAAGATCCCAGTTCATCCACACTGGTCTTTTTCTCCTCCAGCTCAACTTACGGGACTCCGGGACAGCCTGCTCCTGTGCCTTTAAGATTTCCATCTTGAGAAGCATCCAGGCTTCCTGGACCTTTTTAACCCTCAGGAGAGAGTCTTAAGGGACCCTTGCAACAAGTGTCCTGAATAGGTCAAAGTGTCCTCTGGAAGTCCAAGGTAGCAGTTTTGCTCGTGACCCTCTTGACATCACCAAGAATAGCAAAACTCTACAATTCCATGGTCACTCTGGCCAAGACAATTCCCAACCTTCACATCTCCTACTAGTCCTTCCCTGTTAGTGAAGAGCAGGTCTAGCAGGGCACCTCCACTGGTAGGTTCTTGCACCAGCTGTGTCAGGAAGCTATCTACCACACACATATCTCATGTCGTCACAAGTTTTTCTCCTTGGGATTTTCAGTTTGGAATTATTTGTGTTTCCATTATCTTTTTCTGATGGTGTAGCACTACAAAAAACAACAATGACAAACACCTTTAATGGAAGGGAAGTTTACAAGAATGGACAAAGAAATTGCTACAGTCTACCATGCAAAATGTAAAGACAGAGTGTAAAATATGTCTTATGTTCTTACAGTAATATCAGGATGAAACCTGGAGCATTATCTTACTGACATATATATGCACAAAGAGAAAGAAGAGAAAATATTTAAGGAGAACAGATTTTAAATACTCAGTCTCTGATAATTAGCTTTACTGACTTAAAATATTGCAGGATTTTATAACCTCTTTTTTTTTTTTCTTTCTTTTTAAATCCCAGAAGCCTAATTTGAGTTAAAGAAGAATACACTAATGCATTTTTTAAATATATAAATAAATAACAGGAGGAAAAAATCACTCCTGCAATCCAGAGAGGATTATTGTGGCTTTATCTAAAACTTCTAAAAAATGAGTTAAATAAAGGAGACAACAACAAAGCCTTAAATATAGATGAGCTGACAACAGTACAGGAGGAAAAACCCTGCATCGTTCTGAAAGCTTGCTACAGCACTGCTAACATATTTTGTTACCGTGCACTCCTAGTCCTTTGCCAAATGTCTAATTTCAGATCCGCTTCACGTGCTTTCCTTGCAGGGTTTAATGTACGTGATTAATCTTGACTCGGTTTAATACTGCTAGGAATGTGGCAATGACCTCAGCTGAACACTGGCAAAGTGATTAATGTTACATGAACTGGGATATTTTTTACCCAGAATCCTGAGTAAACACAGACATGCTGTATTCTGTTACAGACCTTTGCTCAACTGAAAATGTGCCGTGGTTTCAAAGAGTAATGTTTCAGATGCAATAAACAACATTAGAGGAAACATGGCTGTTAAAGAAAATGCTGTTTCAGGCTAAAGTCCCGGTGATCATAAAAGATATATGATGCAATAAACAAAATGAACCACAGGCAAGACAGGTCCATTCGATGACTAACCACTGATTGAATTTTCCAACACTCCTAGACATTCTGTGAGATAAAGTATTCACAAAAAGTCCCTATTAAATATAAGGTTGTCATTTCTTTTTTATTTTTATAGCGAGGTCCACGAACTGTGTGAATTTCCCCTATTGGTTGTTTGTGTTTTTGAATTTTTTATGACATGGGAAGACAGGCAAGCAGTTGCTATGATTGTCAAATGTCTTAAATCAAGTAGAGAAAATGCAATAAAACACAGTTTCCATGGCAACACATTGTAACCTAGTACCTCTGGATTATGAACCAGCTCACATCTATGATCGTTATTTGTTGACAAGCCTAAATTGAGCCTAAAAGCATTAATTTCAGTGATAAAACTGGAACGTTGATCTAAGTAATAATAATGTTAAATATTTCCAAGTTAGTGGCAGCAAATCTAGTTATGTTACCATTTACATAATGTTAATAATCTAAATGAAAACACTTTCATTCTCAAGCCTTTCAGGAAAGATGTAACAAACATATACATCTCCAAATCTGGAAACAGTAATTGACATGTGCTCTGTGCTGCAGGAGTACAATGGGAGCAATTAAACAGGATGATGTATAAGATATTATGATCAAGTAACGTCATTTGATTTGCAGGTGTTTAATAAAAAACTAGAAAAAACATATTTACACACTCATCCACTAATGCTATCTCCCTCTTCTGAACACTGCTTTCCCTCTTACTCATTGGACTTCTTTGTATGTTGCTGTGAAGCACTGAATCAGGAAAAGGGAAATGAAAGTTTTTGGCTTGATCAAAACAGACAACAGGGATAATGAGTCCATCTTGAAGTGCTTCCCTCTTACTGCTGGCAATTGCTACCTTCTTGGAGCAGGGCTTTGCGGAGCTGCAGATTTTATTTCACACGGCTTCCCATGGCCACAGCAGGGTATGACCTATTGCACATCCCCTGCAGAGGTGCTTTGCAAACCTGCAGGTGACCCAAGTTCCTGAGGTTGAACTGTCTTCAGAAGCAATGATCAGTATCCCACACATATTCCTTCCATTCTACCAAGTCTGCATGGAAGACACTGTCTACATTCTCCAGTTAATTATGATTTAGGAACTTTTATATGAACTTTTAAGGAACTCTTCTGGTGGCTTATCAATGGGCATGAGTGGATATTCATACATATTGTCACTGAAACAAAAATCCCTGCCACTCACAAGCTTTAATGTAACTTTTCTTTAAGTCTGTATGTCTTGAATATTTATTTCACATTGTTGCCAGATATTATCTCCTAAACATAAATTTCTACTCCTTGGAACTCTGGACCATAGCTCAGGGAAATCTTTAAAGAGAGTTAATAGTTATCCTTTTCATTGCAAAAAGTCAGAGGCAACCAGCTATAACCACTACAAAAGAATAATTCAATAAACATCTGTACAGAGTCTAGGAGCAGTGGCATACCCTAACATCTATCAGTAATGCAACAGGAGCTCTAATTCTGACCACTGTTGTGCCTTACACATTTTGACATTTTCTATGGTTTGAAGAAAAATACAGAAACGGCTTTCATACAAATACAGCAAGGCTGGAATTTTGTATTTTAAGGATCATAGAAATTCCTAGTTGTTCTTTGGGTGTCTGAAGTTCAATACTGATTCCTTAAAGTGGACAAGCTAGTTACATCTGCTAGTTACATCTGGAAAATGTTGTGCAGACTGAAGACTCTTACAAACAATTCAGTGATTTACTATTGTGCTTGAAAAGAACTTTCAGTACTGAGGGAACAAAATAATATTTGAACATGAGAGGCATACAGTTCTTTTTACTTCTGCCTACCATAAATACTCTTAGAAACGAGGTGAAGAATTTACAATTAATCACAGTCATTCTAGTGTGGGTTCTGTTAGACCATGGCTTTTCTTTTTTTTTTCTGTAAGGTACAAGAAGAGAAGAAAGTGTGAAAGTAGAATCTGCTGCTTACAACTGAATTAAAACCTATTTCTCCTGACCTTCTCTGTTTTGAACAGTGTACACTGCCTGAATCTCATTGTTTCAGAGAGAGTAAGCACTGCACTTTGATTGTGCCTTTCCTACAGGTACCTTCCTTGGGTGTTGTGTGGACTTGTGTGGACAATTATTGTTTGTGGACATTATTCCCTGCAGCGAATAATTGCTGAGATGTGCTCTACTTTCCACAGAAGGAGTCCTATTGCCCTGTGTTCTGATGCTACATTGGATCTCAATACCGTTATTTTCTCCATGTGCTGCACTTTCTCTGAAGTTTGCTAATTATAAAGAGATTCTGGAGATAAGCAAAGATAGAATTTTTTGATAGAATCTGAATTCAGTTTGAAGGTGAATTCTGATATGTGTTCTTATCTATACCATCACTCCCGTAATCCAAAATGAATCATAGAATCACTGAATGGCTTGGATTTAGAGGAATCTTAAAGCCTATCTGTCTATTAAAGCTTGTTAAAGTTAGAAATTGTGTGTTTAGTAGCTTTTTTTTCTATTTTGATTTGTGTTCCTTGTTTGCTACAGTGTCTACAGAAAATGGTAGATAATGCTATGAATCATGTGTTCTTTATAAGCAAAGAAGGGGGAGATGTGGGAATGCTGCCTGGGGACTTTGCAAGTCCCAAGGCTGGTGAAAACATCTGACTCCTGAGCATGAAACTCCATGTGAGATAACCAAGAGTAGAAGAAACAAAGGATGTGGTGGAGGATCATTGGGTGCCTCACTGTTGGTTACTGCTTTGCTATGTGCATAGTGATAAGAATTCTCAAAACACATACTGCTTTTTACCAGGATAGTTAACCAGTGAACTGTTAGTGGAAAAGTACTGTCTGTAGGCAAAAAGGTATAAGAGACCCTGTTCACAATAAAAAACCTTCTTTCTCTCTGACTCTTTGACTGAATCCTGGCATCCATGTGGTCTCCGAATCCTGGCATCCATGTGGTCTCCCTGCCACATCTATAGTTTATTCATTTCTTACCCCATCCAGCCTGGCCTTGAACATCTCCAGGGATGGGGCACCCACAGCATCTGTGGGCAGCCAGTTCCAGGGCCTTACCACCATCACAGCAAATCTAATATATTTAATCAAAACCAACCCTATTTTTACTTTTTTTTTAATGCAAATTACCCCCTTGTCCTATTACTAGATAAAGAACCTGTCCCCAAAATGCAGGTAGATATACAGAAGTAGAAAGAGATAGATGGATGAAGATACATGTTGTTACAGTTCTCAAGACAGTACTATTTTCAAGCACAACTGTGATAGTCAAACTTCAAAGCCTATTTGAATTACATAACTGTGTCTTTCTTTCAACTGCATTGCTAAGAAAACAGTTTAGAAGAAATAGCTGAGCTTGGAAAGATCAGGAACAGGCATTCTTCACAACAAACTAGGCTAATGTAAACTTTAGGGTGATTCTTTGACTCACTCGGTTTTGCTGGAAGGAGGTACTTATGATTTTCTGTGCTCTTCAACAGTATTAGCAACCATGGAGTTTAGTTTCAGTGATGGTAGTTGAAACATTCTACAAGGATCTAATGCTTCTTTTCTTTTTTTTATATATGATTTTTCCAAAGAGTACTGTTCTCAAAGTCAGTAATGGCTTAGGAATAAAATGAGGGACATAACTGTAGATTGGAAAAGCAAAATAATGCCTCCTATACCCATTAAATTCCTAATTAAGTCTAATTGGTCTAAATAATCTGCAAAAGCCAGTGCAAGTCTTATGTGGGTTGTGTTACTTATACAGAATGGTTTATTGTTGGTATATCTGTCCTTCTAAAGAGATGATTTGCAAAAGTGAAATGCATGCTTGTATTTTCATAGGAATAAAGCAAAATCCGCAAGAAAGCTTCAGGCTGTTTATTTCCAAGCCCTGAAGGGCCAGCACCATCTACTGAAGCCTTTATTCTTCCCTCAGTGTGCAGGCCTGCTTCACAAGAGGTACACTGTTTTCCCAAAAGCTTATGACATTTTCAGTTACTCTAATGCATTTGTGACTCACAGACTGTAGGGATATCTTGCACTGGAAGCAAAGTTTTTTTGTCCTTTGTTTTTTTCTTTTTTTTTCTCTGCATTTTGCTAACAACATTTCTACTCTTCTGCAATTAATTGGCAGTTATGTTGGATTTAGAAGGCAAATGATGGTATTCACCTAGAAACTAGTGAGAGCACTTAATTCTTTAACTCCATTTCCACAGAATGAAGAAGTACCTGTTGAAGACAATCTGCAGCGTTTGTGCTTCTGAGCACGCCTTTAAGGAAAAACAAAGATAAAAGAAAAAAGAAGAAAAAAAAAAAAAAAGAAAGAAAACAGAACTCTCTCTTGCCTTGGGAATAAAAATAAAGCACTTCAGGTAGCTGAAATTGTAGTCTATTCAGATTAGGTGGGCAAAGAAAGGCTGCACTCATGCCATGCCCTTGTTATAATTCCTCTTATCATTAGCAATTCTATTCCACTCTTACTTGATTATGCAGGGACACATTAACTCAATGGCAAATGAATATGCAATGCAAAATACTCCCTCAAATGAAAATGAAACAGTTGCTGATATTGAACACAAGGAAGTTTCTCATACGCCTACCCATTTACTAGCAAGGAACTACCAGCCTCCTTGACAAAATCTGACTTTCCAACAGCAAAAATAGCACTAATCTGGCAAATACTATGGAAATTATACCTTTCTCATCTCCTTGAATGAAATCCAATATTCAGTAAACCCTTTACATTCAGACTTAATACTTCACTGACATATTTTTAAAATGCCATATTTCAATGTTAGAATTAAAGTAAAGAGCAAGAGTAGATAGCATGTACACACTGGGCCAGGTTGTTGGACCTATCAACAAATCTCAGCCACAGGGGTGCATGACTTTGCCAGAAGCTTATCAGCTCTCCCAGATCAGTTCAAAACAGCATTAAATAAAACTCCAGCACCCTCCAGGGTTGGACAGGTAGCAAAAGAATGAACTTTCAGCATATACTTTTAGAATTTCCTTTCTGCTCATCTTTCTCAGGAGTAGAAAGCGTCATCTGTATGAGAACAAGATCAAACAAAGCAAACAAATAAAATAACAACAACAACAACAACAAAAGATTAAAGGTCACTCAGATCATACACCAAAAGACATATACTGGGAAACTACTTGTATATTTTCAATTTTGCTGTTTTTCAATTTTCAGTTTTCATTTTTTGGACCAGGAAGAAGTCCTTATCACATTGTTTTTTAGAGATACATTGGACCATTTCTAAACATACTGCTTTATCTATATAGTCTGTTGTATTAGGTGATGAAGGGGCGCTGACGGGATGTGATATATAAAAATGACTTTAGTTAATACCTTTTATTAGAGTGAAGGTCTGGGTGGACAAGAGGACCTATTATGAAGTATGAGTTTCAATGTTCTTTGAATACCTACCAGGCTTTTTTTCCCAGGCAAAACCAGGATCAAGCCTAAACATGCAAAGTGCATTTAGCATTCAGGAGTATTTGGTTTGGATATGTTTGCATATGTTCATATCCTATTATATCTAGTGGGTGTCTGTATGGTGGAGAACTGCTCCCACAGTCTGCAAGAAAGGACTTGATACTTTGTCAGCTTCAGAACTGAAGCTCCTACTCTGAATCTGTACTGCTAAGGTTTTAGCAAGCATGGAAGGAGACAAGGACAAAGAGAGGAGTAAAGCATAGAATGAATGGAACATTGTGTTCTTTGAACTGCTTTCAGGGAAAACACTCCGATTTGCTGAATTCTTGTGCAAGCAGACTGTGAATACAGTAGTTGTCTTATTTATATATGTTTCCATTACATTACTCATACTTTTTGTTTTTACCTTACTTTTTCCTTCGGGTTAAGGCATTGAAAACTAAGATCTTTCACGTTATATATTTACAATTTATTATTTACTTTGATTTTCCAAGGCTCAAATACCTCTGATCCATTTGTTTCATGGTGCTAGTTGGCTTAACCTTTTTAGATTTCTCCAAATAAAATAACCTGAGCTGCAGCTAGCTGCTTGCCAGAGATCTGAACTATGAAAAGGATGTTAAAAAAGTTACTCAGCTCCTGCAGTATGTTGGAAAAAATATATTGTCTCTCATGTCTGTATGTTAGACTCCTGCTCACCTGTCTTTATTCTTACTACCATGCCTGTTCTGCCAGTACATTGTGCTTACTTTTCTAGCACTAATCCTGGCAACTCCTTCTTGAAACGTAGGAAATGTGAGTATAAATAATACTAAAAGCAGTATTCAATATGAGTCTCTTTTCACTAAAAGCTGCATTGTAGATATAACAATTCCTGCCTACAAGCTGTATTTGTTCCATGGAAAAACTGTTGATGTTAACTACATGAGAAATGTAGGATCCCCTATATTAGCACACTCGGGCTCTTTCTATACATCATTTTAAAATACAACTTCCTCCCTTTTTAAATAGTACTGTGGCTTTTTATTTTTTCTTCTCAACAAAAGGAAATGGAAAGGAAACAACCATACTGTATAGCAATTTAGCTTGGAACAAATAATAGAAGCCATTACTTACAGGTAGAGGACAGGTAGAGCAGTTTTGAAAATGAGTCGAGGCTTATGGGAAATAGATGAATGGCAAAACTTGGTGACTTCTAAATAAGATTAAAAAGATGAAATTTTACCTTATGGTTGTGGGGTTGTTTTTTGTTTGTTTGTTTGTTTGCTTGTTTTCTCCAGTGGCGTGGTGTGTAAAAGAGCATCATGTTCAAGTAGGATGTTGACATTTTGAAGAAAATGCAGAAAAAGAATCAGAATAGTAATTAAAAGGATGGTAAATAAACCTCCTCATGAAGGATTTGGAAGGTGCAGTCAATTTAGTTTGTCACAGAGAAGTTAAATGGGACTCACACTTGCAAATTCCTGCAGGAAATCAGAACCGTGATAACATAGAGCTCCATTAGGAACATAACTGCAAGTAATGAATTGGTTGCAAACATAGACAAACTCAGATCTTCTCAGTGCAAACTTGACTAATTCACTCTAACAAAAAAATCTTGAGCTGTTTTTAGAATGATTTGCGGTAGAGTCTCCTTTGCAGGTCCAAACACCCTGTTCCAACTAACAAAGAGAATACCTGCCGAGCTCTGGGGATGTTACCTACAGCTACTTCAGCTTTGTTGCTCCAGGTTTATTGGGAAGCAATGCAGCATTACTGTGGAGTTGGATGTCTCTTTCTGAGTGGCAGTGACCAGTTATGACCATGGAGCTCCTATGGTAGCACACTAATGACCTGAGAAAGAAGAGTGGAAGAGACCACACAAGATAGGATTGCAAACAGATTGCACAGCCCAGAAGGATATGCAGGGTCCTGACAGAGTGCGTGGCAAATGCCAGATGCGTGGTATGTGTAACTCTTGTGGCAAACAGTGCTTCTATAGGTGAGGGAGTGACTGTCTTTCATATTTCTCACACCTGAGGAAACTACATGAGAAATGTGTCCAAGTTCTATCTGTGTTTTTTGTTGTTGTTGTTTTTTTAATATTTATTTTATTTTATTTTAAATAATAGGGACACATGACCAATAGAGAAGACAAAGAGCCCTGATTCATCCTGTGTGAATCACTACACAGCCTCAAACTCATGATAACACTGAAACTTACTGACCTAGCTGGGATAGGTTCAGTTTCCATATGATGTTCCTGTGTTATTTGAATCACTTTTTGGATAGCTCAATTTAAAGTGGAGGGGCTTTGCATTATCAGTACTCTCCAATATCTTTGCTGAATTCTCCCAGTTATCCTCAGATCAAACCAGAAACCTTGTTCAGTCAGTCCCCAGAGCTCTCTCAGAGCAAAGAAGGTTCCAGTCAGAGACAGAAGAAATTGTCTCAAATAAAATTTTATGGCTGTGAGTTCTGAGTGTTTGGTTTTCTGAAACATATACAAAACCACATACAGACATGAAAAGAGAGAGAAGATTTACCAGGTGGTGTGCTTTCCAGCCTCTTACAACTCCAAAAATACTGTAAAGAAGATTCTGTGGTGAAAGTTTTTCAATTTAGCACAATTATAACAACTGAATATTTGGCCCGTTTTCCTTGGAGGAGTATTTTGAATGGATCTTTATACAGCAACAATCCCTCTATTCTTGTGAAAATGGGGGTTGGGGCAGAGGTTTTTTTTGTTTTGTTTTGTTTTTGAAATTAATTTAATGACCGCTGCATTCCACAGGAAAATAAATAAATAAATTATTGGTACACTGTCCTTTCTCTTCGGCTTGCTCACTACTTTTCCTTTCAAGTGGTAGATACAAAGCCTCCCTCGCTAAGGAGGGGACACCCAGCACTCGGCTCCCTGCAGCCCCTTCCCCAGCCAGGCCTGCTGCTGCCTGGTGGTGCGGCTGCCGGAGCACTGGCTGGCAGGCTGCCCGGCCAGCAGCTCTCCTGGAGAGTTCAACCTCTCTCCAGGAGCTGCCTGCCTCCAGCATAATGGACAACATTGAAAGCAGCAAGGCATTCGGTCGACAAGGTCAGAGTGCCTTTCATTCCTGCAATAATCAAGCAGTGTAGCTCTTCCTCAGACCTGGGGAAGAGAAGATAGAGGTCAAAAGAGCAATTACATTTCACATTCAGTCCAGGAAAGGCTTGGAACACAGTGCTGAAAAGAAAACAGTGTTGAATCTCTCTTTCGCACATTCCTTTTCTGGCCATTATTATTAAAACAGTGCAGCAGCGATGTCTATTATAAACATTTTAACACAAAGAGTCATTTTCCTCCAATGGATGAGACCCTTCTCCTCAGTTGTGCAGTGCTGTCAGCGTATTGCAAAGGAACGTTAAGTGTGAAAAGAGTTAAGTGTCTTTTACATCCAGATACAGCGAATAAAGCCTACTAGTGACATTGGAAACATTAACCCTAACCAACTGTGGAACAAGTAGCTGTACTAATTTAATCCGTAATCAGTCTCTGAATTATCATAACTTTATTTATTTAGTTTTAAGAGGATAATTAAGGGAATATCATTTAGATGGAAATGTCAGTAATTTTCTTCTGGCATATTCTCATTATAAAGCTGTCTTTATTTGACCCTACAGCTGCTGGTCCTAATTACTTTAATGGCATTAATTGTAGTGAGCATTGTGGTATTGTAGCTTTTAATTGTTATTACTGCGTAGCTGCGATCGTTGCAAAATGTGTCATGTTTGTTTTACAGACATCTGCTGCTGCTTCCTCATTTTCTTAGAGTGCAGTCTGCCAAAGATATATATGAAAAAACTCCACAAAGCATAAATCAGAGACAGCCCAGCAAGTGGAGAAAACTGCTAAAGCTAATGTTAATGTAGTGTGATAGAAGAAGAATGTAACTGATCCACTTAGTCATTGCCCTACCCTGTCTTCATGAAAGCTGAATTAGCTCAATATTGACAAAGGATTAAAAAACTTGGTAGTGACATTCCACACAGAAAGCAAAACCTCCCTCATTCCACGTTTCACACTGAAGACAGAGTCTTCAAAAATATTCACTTCTTTGTTTCCAGCTATAGAATGCAAACATGGCTTTCTTCCTACAAAGCAAAATGTGAGCACAGTGTCTCTATCCCACAGAACAACTTGCATTATTCTCTCCCTTGTTAAAAGCACTGTATCACTAATGGACTGAAAAACATATTTGTTTTATTAACCACAACAAGCAACAGGATTTTTTTTTCTTTGCAACATTATGGGTGTATGACAAAGGGGAAATTCAGCTCAAGATCTTTTGAGAGAGCTCAGGTTTCTGCAAGTACAACACAATTATTAGCCAACATTCACAAATCACACATAGACAGAGCATTGCTCTAGGCCATATTCTAAAACTTGAGACCTCACCAAGACAAAACAAACCGAGGATTCAGAGACAGCTGAATCAACACCAGATGGGTATTTAATTAGGTGGCTGAAGCGTTCACAGCCCAGTGGGCTGTGGTGCTGAAGCTCTGTCTGTCCTGACCTCCCTCTGGCCACCTCAATAAATGACTCTATGGGAACAGTCTGATAGTCAACACTATAGGTTCATAGGTTCATAAGGTTGGAAAGGACCTACAAGATCATCTAGTCCAACCATCCTCCTATCACTATCCCTACCCAACTACTAAATCAAATCCCTTAGCACCTCATCTAAATGCTTCTTGAATAGCGCTAGGGATGGTGCCTCAACCACCTCCCTAGGCAGGCCATTCCAGTGCCTGACCACTCTTTCAGAAAAAATCTTTCCTCAGGTCTAATCTAAATCTTCCCCGGCGCAACTTGTGGCCATTCCCTCTCGTCCTGTCATTATTTATCAGGGAGAAGAGGCCCACCCCCTCCTCATCACAACCTCCCTTCAGGAAGTAGTAGAGTGCAATTTTCCCTTCTCTTCCAGTAATACCTGCTGGAGAGAAATACCATTCATATAGCAAAATTTTCTAGTTGTATATGTTTTTCTATGGCTACTAGCTACTATTAGAATAGGTCTGATGTGGGAGTGTTGTGGTATATATCACCAGGAAAAGGTATGGACTTAAAAGGATGGCATGAGACACTGTTATAATGGAAAATTCTGTTCATTTCCCCTTTCCTTAAATAGATATGAACTTTACTGGTATGTGCACAGGTCACTGGAAAGCAAGCATTTGTAAAAGCATTCCACAATAATTAATCCTGCAATAATAATCAGTTAGAGAAATTGTGTGTGGAAAGAGGAACAAAAAGAATACAATGGTTAACTTTCTTATCACTGTCTTAAAAACCTTGGACAACTTTAGAATATGGAAAGTTGGACCATTTTTCTTTTTTTCAAGATGTCTTCTTACCATGATCATATTTTTTTAATAATTAGATACATGCATGATACAACTTGAAAACTTGCTCTTTTAAGCAGGCATATGGATTGCTCATTTGTCTGTTACCTGGGGTGGCATAGTTAAGAAGCTTCATCAAAAAGTGATCTTAATACTGTACTTATACTGTGTTCATTAAAGCAGGTGAGAAGACTTGGCCATCTTGTAGAAGTAACAGGTTATATTCAGCTGAATGGCATAAATGGCATGAATGTATGTTCAGAGACAAATATGATATCAAAAGGAGAAAATGCAACACTGGTAAAATCTTGCCAAGTCTATATGAGGTGTGTTCAGGTAAAAGGTCTGTACCAGATGTCACCAATGCTTTTATCTGGTTGTGCCTAATATTTATAGGACAAGGAAAAGCGTGTGCTGCTTCCCTGGGCTCTTTCTCATGTAGTGGAAATGAACAGTATTGTAAGTAAAATGAGACTATTAATTATCTATGTGTATATAACTGCACAGAGATGTATTTAAGACTGGCTATTTTTTAAGTAGTGTAACTCAGTAAAGTTACTTAAATATGTAATTTGAAAGCTGTAATTTTCAGAAAATTGCACCCTGCTTAGTACATCTCATGGAAAATTAGTGCACTCTGAGTAGTGGCCCCAGAAAGAAGGGCTGTGCATGGAGCAGTTGAGATGTGTAGCCGTCAGCCATACTGTACTTCATTCTCTGGGTGGACATTCACATTGTCTGACCCATAGACATAGTTACTTCTTTAAACAGTACTTTCCTTTCTAATCTCTATCTAGGCAGCATAAAGACAATCTTAGACAGCACAAACCTCCCCTGTATATGCTTTAATCAGTTAAAAAAAAACACACAACCAAACAAAAAAACAACTCTTCTTAGAAATGTCATGGAAGAAACTCTCATCGACATAGTTCAGAACAGGGAAAAGACCAATAGTCTACAAAATGTGTGCGTATGCTCTGTTTATGGAAATCTATGCAATATGAAACATATGGTAATGCCACATGGAAGGAAGTATTTCAAAAAAATATTTGCTAAAGAAATAAGCCTGTCAAAGGAAGAGTTAGTGATGGGTGCTCTTTAAATAACATTAAACATTTCAATCCAGATTTGCTTTCCTTCTATAACTTCAACTCTTATTGACAAGAATTATTTCTTTCATTTAATTTTTTTTCTGGTATCTATTCAGACTTCTTGGAACACTACAGTTTAATACTCAATCAGAAAATGTAGCAATTCCCTGTACAAGATCTTTATTAATTACATTTTTATTTATGCATTTTCCTGTTAGTATATTCTCATGAAAAACACAAAAAATCAGCTATGTCACTCACGATGTTCAGTTCCTTCTCTTACAAGCTTTCAGACTCACTTCATAGGAAAATAAGAAAACTTTGCAGCATAACCTAAAGGTTAATATGTGTATGGCATGAGACAATTTAGAAATAAAGTTGAACAAACTACTCCAAAGTCAGGTCTTCTGTCAACAGAAACTCCTCTTGAATTTCTTTGAGATTGATCATAATCTGACCATGACACCCTGTGGAACAACTACTATGCAAAATCCTTCTTGAGCATGACTCCACAAATACACCTAAAATCTCCATTTTAGCAATCTGTATCTCCCATGATGTCTTTCCAACAGCTTCTCAATCTCCAAAAACTGGCAAGAAGATTTGTTTTGCACAGTGCTGGTTCTTGCTGGTGCTACTCAAAGTGATTCACTACATATAAAACCTCAGAATAGACTGCCACTTCTAAGAGCATGCCTTGGGGAGCACTCTAATAAACACCATACACTCACATGGGTCTGCCTCTGCCATCTCTCATGTGTGTTGTCAGTGGCCAAACTGTCACCAACACCATGAAAGAAATGAACTGCCTGGTGCATGCATCTGTGGAAAATGCTCTGACCAACCTTGTCAGGAATTGTGTCAGAACATTTCTACCGTGGCTTGACATAATCTCATGTTTTCTTTAGTGAAATGAGAAGACAGGTTGAACTGTCCGTACTATAGCTTGTAATTACTCTGCATGTTTTCTTCAAAACATCAAGTGATGTTTTATCACTAGACAAACTCTTAAGAGTTTTTTCTCTTCATCCTTTCTTCCTCAATAAAAACCTTTTGTTGCTCTCTTGTACTCTCATCATTTTGCAATTAACTTTGCCGACATATGTTTCTCTTTTGTGGAGAGCTCAAGCATTGTTCCCATAGGCTCATCTCATGTGAGCCCTATTTTGTCCCCTTCCCCCATCATAGCTAGTTTAAAGCTCTTTTGATAAGCCCTGCTAGCTCCTGCACTATGATTTGTTGCCCCCTTTGAGATAGGTGGATCTCATGGATGGACAACAGGCCAGGGGCATCTTTGTTGCCAACTTAGGTTAGCAGATTAGGCTGATGTGGCAGGTTGACACTCATTCATGCCTGTGCAAATGAGAAAAAGCAGACTGGCTAGTTAGGCTTACAGATGCAGATTTTGCATCTATCTGCAGGTGCGTACATGCATCATGTCATAGGTTCTGCTTGTTCAATTAATTTTACACAGAAAGGCTTTGAGTATCCAGTACAATTGTTTTACAAATTAAAAAAAGTTAAGCTTTTTCATCTTTTATCTGAAATCCTCATCAGAATTCAAGGAGAATTTCTGTAGAGAGATGAAGAGTTTATAGTGAGGAAGTCTGTTCTCTTTGCAGAGATCATCTTAAGATTGTCATCAGAATTCATCTGTGCGTTATGGCTGCATGTCACTGAATACTAGTGGGAAACTGTTAAAGAGATTCAAAATAAATTGTGAAATCTCACACAATGCTGTAGTTTTTATTACATGCTACGTCTATTGCTTTGACACTTGAGTTTCTGCAAATTTCCAGCCAATTCATTCTTTCTAACCACTAACAAAACCTGTCCTATTGCTCTGCATTCATGTGTAAGGAATTCCTTGAAATTGAAGTAACTTAGGTGAATGAAGACATCTTTGAAATCCCTTGCCCTTCGCATGCAATTCATTGTTGCTTTGTTATTACATATGAAGGATTTGACAAAGAAATGTGCTTTGGGTCCAGTCACACATATAAGGGAGTGAGATTGGGTGCTCCACTGCTTTCTGTTCTCGTAGGGGACCAGACAGTGGCCCAGCTTTTATTTTTCTGCTGCTTTCTGCCCAAGAACATCAGTCACATAACACAGGCTGAGTTCTTTGACCATTTTAAAGAGTCAGAAATACAGTGCATATATAATATTGTGTTCAGTAGAAAATGATGATATTTGTACGTGGGGAATTATTCAACCTTACAGAAAGAACTGAATGCATCGTCTGATTCACTCTAAGCTATGGCAACTGAGGAGCAGATTAGGCAAGCCATTACATGCAAGATATTTCAACAAGACTGCACATTTGACCTTTCAGATTCAAGCATCAACAATATCATTGCTTTTTGTTCTACAGCTCTGGCTGTGTAACTGTTTTTACTACTTCTCTTTGTTTTTATTATTACCCTGTGGTTAACCCCATGACTCTAGAGGAACTGTTCCTTGCTGTATTACACATGTTAATTTTGCTTATCATGCACATTTTTCCTTTTGCATCACTCAAAAATAAAGCACAGTTGCAAGCAGCTGTAGTTAAGAAACAGCCTGTGGCTCCACACAGTTGTTTGTTCACAGGGAAGTCAAGGCAAAATTAGATCGCAGAGGTTTTTCTTTTTCATGTTTTCAGAAGCATTTTTGAAGCCCAGACTTCAGACTCTCTTGAGGGTGCTTGTTGGATTGGTTGGTTGATGTTTGGCTTCCCTCTTTGCAGCTCTTTCAATCTGTTCATCTCTTTTCTTTACCATGCTTCTCTGGATATCTGTGTAGGAATCATGATCACTGCTCATTTACTTGATTGTTCCTTTCACACCAGGATATCTGGATAATGTTAGATTTTGTTTACCATTCAAGTAGTTGAATTGATGATGAGCTAGAACTTGAGAAAAGTTACTTAGAACTCCTATAGACAGTCCTCTGAATTAGGTAAATGTTTATTAGATCTCTATTAATCATTAACTATTATAGCTCTTATAGACTTCTTATAAATTTTGCATGACAAAACATGATCTTTTCCTAAATCTGTGGTGATTTTCCCCCTCATAATTTACCTTTTCAAGATTTTATCCCATGAACAACAACAATAGAAAATTACCATATTGCTGTTCTTAAGAACAGGTCCTCACCTTCAATAAACAGACCTACCTAGGAAGTACTTTTTTGCAAAAGCACATTTTCAATATCCCTTACATGCCTGCAGATGAACTAAATCTTGATTTACATATACATCACAAGAATTCCTGTTTTATTTTAAGCACAAAAAATTTATAGCAAGTGCATGTGCAAGAATAAGATGATTGTTATTATTATATAAAGCATATGTATGCTGAATTCTGTTGATTACTTAATAGTGGTCATTACTGGGAAATTACTAACATTAGGGCTTGCTTTCTTCCACCAGCATCAGCATATACATATACATGTATGCAGCTTTATGGGACACTGTAGAAAATGACATACTTCTAACAGACAAGAAAACTTGCTTCTGCAGTGGCACAGTGTGATATTACAATTGTTTTAGGAAGGTAATATGCTTCTTAGATGAACTGTATTTTATCAGACTCCTACTTTCCATTGCTAATGTGATAACAAATTAAAAAATAAAATAAAATAAAATAAAAGCCTTCCAGAATTACATCACTTAATTTATGTAGTTTCCCAAATTTTAGCAAGGGACCTCCATTCCTATTACAAAGAGCCAGATTTCCCAAACAGCTCTAGCTGAACCAGAGAGCTTGATGTTGCCTTGGATCCCTCACTATGGTGCATGGTGTGCCTCTGGAGAGCTCAGTGCTCTCCTGGGTGCAGTACACAAGCACTCTGAATGCTAGGCCTACCATCCTGGCAGGCCAATGGGTACTGCAGCCCTCTGCGACATCTCCAGGCTGAAGTCACCTCCTCCAGACAGTTATCTGAAATCTTTCCTTGGAACATCATCTAACTTTTATGCAGAAAGTTACCTCATCAGCTGCCTTTTCTGACAGAGGGAAATAAAACTGCAGCCTCTCCTTTTTCCCACCAAAAAACTTCAAGTGAAAGAACATTCCAAGTTTGAGGCTTTATTAAGTATTCCCACTGAAGGTGTTTTACTCCACAAAAACAATAATGTGATGATTCTTGTGCTACTGTGAGTGCTAGTTAGTGGAGTGTGAGACTAGGCAGATGACTCAGCTGAAGTGCGTCTACACCAATGCACACAGCATGGGCAGCAAGCAGGAGGAGCTGGAAGCAATTGTGCATCAGGTTAACTATGACCTAGTTGCTATTACTGAAACATGGTGGGACCACTCCCATGACTGGAATGCTGTGATGGATGGGCCTGTTCTGTTGTTGAAGAGTTTGGGGTTGGGAGTGATAAAGTTGAGTGCCTATGGGTAAGGATCAGAGGAAAGGCCTGTAGGGGAGACATCTTGGAGGACGTGTTATAGAACGCCTAATCAGGATGAAGAGAAGGATGAAGGGTTCTGTGAGCAGCTTGCAGAAGTAACACGATTGCCAGCTTTTGTTCTCATGGGAGACTTAAACTTCCCTGATATATATTGGAACTATAATATAATGCAGAAGAAGCTGTCCAAGAGGTTTCTAAAGTTTCTTCCTTATGCAGCTGGTAGGAGAAGTTACTAGGGGTGGTGCCCTGCTAGACCTACTATTCACTAGCAGTGAAGGACTGGTGGGAGATGTGAAGGCTGGGGACTGTCTTGGGCAGAGCAACCATGAAATTGTAGAACCCTCTATTCTTGGAGATGTCAGAAGGGTGACTAGCAAAATTGTTATCTTGAATTTCAAAAGGGCGAACTTTGACCTTTTCAGGATGTTTGTTGCAAGGCTCCCTTGGGAGTCACTTCTTAAGGGTGAAGGAGTCCAGGAAGTCTGGATGCTCCTCAAGATGGATATCTTAAAGGCACAAGAACAGACTATTCCTGCATGCTGTAAGACGAGCCGTACGGGAAGAAGACCGGTGTGGGTGAACCACCAACTACTGCTGAGACTCCAAAAGAAAAAGAGAGTCTATGTCCTCTGGAAGAAAGGACAGGATACTTGGGGAGATTACAAGGAATTTGCTCTGGTAAGCAGGAGTAAGTTAGGAAGGCAAAAGTCCAACTTGAACTCATATTGGCCACCACAGTAAAAGAGATTAAGAAATCATTTTACAAATATATCAGTGGTAAGAGAAGAATCAAGGAGAATTTCCATCCTTTACTTGGTGCAGCGGGGAATGTGACCACTGAGGATAAGGAGACTGAGGTCCTCAACGCCTTCTTTACATCTACCTTTAATAGGCAGATCAGTTATCCTCAGGGTACTTTACACCCTGATCTGGAAGTCTGGGCTGCTACGCAGAATACACCCCTGGTGATTCAGGTGGAGAGCGTTAGAGAGCTCCTGCTCCGTCTGGACTGTCACAAGCCCATGGGACCAGACAGGCTCCATCCTACGGTACTGAGGGAGCTGGCAGGGGTAATTGCCGAGTTGGTCTTGGCCATCTACCAGTGCTTCTGCTTAACTGGAGAGGTTCCAAAGGATTGGAGGCTTGCTGTTGTGACTCCCTACTACAAGAAGGGCAGTAAGGAGAATCTGGCGAATTACAGGCCTGTCAGCCTGACCTCGGTACAAATGAAAGATATGGAGCAAATTGTCTTGGCTGAGATCACATAGCATGTGCGTGGCATCCAGGAGATCAGGGCAGCCAGCATGTGTTCATGAAGGGCAGGTTGTGCTTGACCAACCTTATCTCCTTCTATGACTGGGTGACCAGACTGGTAGATGAGGGAAAGACTGTTGATGTAGTCTACCTGGACTTCAGCAAGGCCTTTGACACAGTCTCCCACAGTATTCTACTGGGGAAACTGTGCCCATGGCCTGGACAGGTATACCATTTTTGGGTAAAGAACTGGCTAGAGATCCATGTCCAGTGGGTAGTGGTTAAGTTGGTGACCCATTACAAGTGGTGACCTCCAGGGGTTGGTACTAGGGCTGATACTGTTTAATATCTTTATTGATGACCTGGATGAGGGGATTGAGTGTACCCTCAGTAAGTTTGCAGATGACACAAAGTTGGGAGGATGTGTCAAACTGCCTGAGGGTAGGGAGGCCCTTCAGAGGGATTTGGATAGGCTGAATAGCTGGGCTGAGCTCAATGGGATGAGATTCAATAAGACCAAGTGCCGGGTCCTGCACCTTGGCCATAATAACCCCATGCAATGCTATAGGCTTGGGGCAGAATGGCTTGAAGAATGTAGAGAGGAAAAGGACCTGGGGGTGCTGGTTGATGTTTGGCTTAACATGAGCCGGCAGTGTGTCCAGGTGGCCAAGAAGGCCAACAGCATCCTGGCCTGTATTAGAAATAGTGTAGGCAGCAGGAGCAGGGAGGTGATCATCCCCCTGTACTCAGCTCTGGTGCGGCTGCACCTCGCGTACTGTGTTCAGTTTTGGGCCCCTCACTACAAGAAGGACACTGAGGCCCTGGAGCGTGTTCAGAGAAGGGCAACAAAACTGGTGAGGGGTCTGGAGCACAAGTCTTATGAGGAGCGGCTGAGGGAGCTGGGATTGTTTAGTCTGGAGAAGAGGAGGCTCAGAGGAGACCTTATTGCACTCTACCACTTCCTGAAGGGGGGTTGTGATGAGGAGGGGGTGGGCCTCTTCTCCCTGATAAATAACGACAGGACGAGAGGGAATGGCCACAAGTTGCGCCGGGGAAGATTTAGATTAGACCTGAGGAAACATTTTTTCTCTGAAAGAGTGGTCAGGCACTGGAATGGCCTGCCTAGGGAGGTGGTTGAGGCACCATCCCTGGCGCTGTTCAAGAAGCGTTTAGATGAGGTGCTAAGGGATTTGATTTAGTAGTTCAGTGGGTAGGGATGGTGATAGGAGGATGGTTGGACTAGATGATCTTGTAAGTCCTTTCCAACCTTATGAACCTATGAACCTATAAGCCCAAGGTAGTGGTGGAGTCACTGTCCCTGGTACTGTTCAAGAGGTATCTAGATGAGGAGCTATGAGAAATGGTTTAGTAGCTTGAGGTAGCAATGAGAATGGGTGGACTGTTGGACAAGATGATCTAGTAGCTTCTTCCCAAATTTGTGATTCTATGATACTCTGAGATAAGGAGAGCCTAAGTTCAGTACAGCTTTGCAGAGCTCAGGTAGTACATAAGAGGCTCAGCATGGCTTGGAGGGGTGGATAAGACTGTGGATCACTGGGGCAGGCAGTTCCACAGATCTTCATGAGACAGAGCTTAGTAGGTAAGTGGCTCTTGTCCTGAGGAGTGCAGCTGTGGGCTCAGCAAGGCTGGTGAGCAGGGGTGGCTGTTGACATGGCTCCATCTCACTGGTGATATATAAAGTCTAGGAGCTGCTTAGATTTATGCTTTGTTAGCATTATTTTGACGATATGCAAAACAGTTGTGTCAGACCCACCAAAAAATAAAAGAATAAATAAATAAATAAATAAATAAATAAATAACCCTTCTAGATCTAAGATTCTACAGTACCATGTGCTGTTAGCAAATTAAGCTCAGTTTGTGGCCATATGACTAAAACTGCCCTGTTCCCCTAAAAAAAAATCACATGGCCTAACTTTCAAAAGCAACAGTCATATCCTGAGGTTTGCTGTTAGTATATAAAAACACTTAGCACCATTAACCATTTCCTGGGATAACCAATTCATGCAGCAGTGGGATAAGTAAAAGAATGAAAGACCACAGAGCATTTTTCATTTCTTGTATATGAAACTGTCTATTGAATTGCATAAGGAAAAGTTGCAGCGGTGGTTCAGCAACAGCAAAAACAGGAAAAGCCAGGAATGGAGATACTGATCAGACATAAAGAGGGACAGGAGAACATCAAACACATAAAACATCATTTGGCAGTTTCCTACAAAGTTTTGTCTTCAGGCTATGTGACAGCAGTTATTTATTGTTATTGGCTTTGAAACTTTTTCCAGATCCCATGGTGAGGATAAAATGTTCCTATTTTTCTGGCTGCAATTTTGAGAAAAATGCAATAAAGGTGAGTTTTGTTCCCCACCTCTGAGCGTACCATTGCTAATGGCTGGATTCTGCATGCTGCTGGGTGATCTCCACTCATGCTGAGGTAACAGAGCACTCAGCAACACTCAACATGCTTTTTTTTTCTTCTTTTTTTTTCCCAAAAGGCAGAGAAAAAATAGTCAGTAAAACCAACAGCTGTTAAACGGAAAAGACAGAAGAAAAAGCAGAGGAATTTTCATGGTTTTGATCTATAGATCTGCCACAATGCCAGCCTTTCATCTTGGAGCAGCCTTGGCTTTGTTCTTGTGTCAGGTCTAAGGGTGCTCTGCTCAGACAACTCTGCCCACCCGTGTCTCATAGAATGAGTTGTTCCTTTACCCCAGCTTCATCTTTCACCATGCTATGCCATTATGCAGCATCAAAAGGTGCTGATTTCAATAATGTCATGTTGTTAATAGGGGAAAGGAAGCATTCTCTCTACAAAAACTGCATATTAAACCTGTGATATTTACTTTTATTCTGTTGAACTTTGGCTGGCAAGGGCAGTCCAAAACTCTGTCCAGCATGGGATTTAAAACCATCAGGAGATAATTAATAGCAGCTTAATCTCTGCCCCAGCATCTCTGCAAAGAGTGAGAGCTAGGGCAGGACCAGCTTGTGTGCCAGTTCCCTGCAGCACAGCTACTGCTGAGGATATTATAATATAAAAAGCTTGTGCAGAAATGCTCATGTCAAATGAGGAGGTGTAATAATAAACTCTGAGCTGAAATGAAACAAATCAGAGAGGAAAAAAAAAAAAAGAAGAAAAAAAAAGCTTTTGAATGGGAACATTGCTCCATAGGAAGATGCTGTGTATGTTCAGAGCATCTTTCCTGTCCAGAGAACAAAGCCATGAGCCCAGGTCAGCTGCTGGCCAGGGAGCAGTAGACTGAAGTCTCAAGCAGCAGCAGCTCTTTCAGGAAATGACCACCACACGTTTGTGCTGCCAGAAAGTTATCTAAGTCTCAGAAAATTGGGGATTTATATAGAATCATAGAGTCATTAAGGTTGTAAAAGACCTCCAAGATCATCCAGTCCAACCATCCACCTACCACTAAAACATGTGTCTTAATACAGCCTCTACACATTTCTTGAATACCTCCAGGGACGACAAAATCACATCCCTGGGCAGCCCAATCCAGCACCTGGCTACTCCTTTGGAGAAGAATTTTTTCCTAATATCCAGCCTGAATCTCTCCTGCGCAACTTGAGGCCATTCCCTCTAGTTGTATCAGTAGTTGCACATGAGAAGATACAACTTCCACCTTGACTCAAACTTCCTTCAGGTACTTATAGAGAACAATAAGGTCACCCCTGAGCCTCCACTTCTCCAGACTGAACAATGCTGGTTCCCTCAGCCACTTCTCTTAGGACTTATGCTCCAGACCCCTCACCAACTCTGCTGCCCTTCTCTGGACACATGCCTGGGCTTCAACATATTTCTGGTAGTGAGAGGCCCAACACTGAATGTAGTGGTCAAGGTATGATCTCAACAGGGCCGAGTACAGAGGAACAATCACCTCCCTAGTCGTACTGGCAACACTAGTTCTAACATAAGCTGGAGTGCCATTGGTCTTCCTGGCCACCTGAACACACTACTAGCACATGTTCAGGAGAATATCAACCAACCCACCCAGGTCCTTTTCCTCCACACTCTTCCAGCCACTTTGTTCCAAGCCTGTAGCATTGCCTCGGGTTGTTGTAACCAAAGTGCAGGACCTAACACTTGGTCTTGTTGATTGTCATCCCAATGGTGTCAGCCCAGTGACCCAGCCTGTCCAGGTCCCACTGAAGGACCTTCCTACATCCAGGCTGATCAACATCCTCCCAGCTGCGTGTCATCTGCAAATTCGTTGAGGTTGAACTCAGTGCCCTCATCCAGATCATCAATAATTATATTGAACAGGACAGGCCCCAGTAGTGACCTGTGAGGAACACTACTCATGATCAGTCACTGGTTGGATTTAACTCCATTTATCAGGGCTGGCCATCCAGCAAAGAGTTTACTTGTCCAAATCACAGCTCCTCCAGTTGAATTCTCTGTGGGAGACGGTGGCAAAGAATTTACTGAAGTCTAGGTAGACTACATCAACAGTTTTTCCCTCATTCACCTGGCAGGTCATAGAAGGTAATAGAAGATTATGTAGGCCAAGCCGGACCTGCCTTTCATGAACACATGCTGACTGGGCCTGATCCCCTGGTTGTCCCTTCCAGGCAGCTGAATTCCCCCACTGGTCTGCAGAAGACCTCAGCAGGCTAGTGGGATTGAAGGTACACTGTGAGGGTGAAGCTGAAAGTAAGCTGCAGGAACAAACTTGATCAAGATTGGTGATAATTTTTTTGAAAAACAGTAATTTATCTCAATTTATTCTACAATTTTAAGAGAACAAATTTAACAAATATTTGGTGATGGGTTTTTGAAATCTTTAGTCTGATCTTGTACATTTAAACCTTTCCACAGGATTGTCAAAGGCAAGGAAACAAAGTATGAGATTTGTTTGTACTTACTTAATGGCCTTTGTCTGATAAAGTTGTTTGTGATTAATGCTATCTTTACTTTTACTTAAACAATTTCTCTTTCGCTCTGCAATGAAGACAATCTTCTGGCATTGCTCACATGGAGATTAGCCCCAAAGGCTGATCCTACTGAAAAGGTAGAAGACTCAAAACATTTGGAGATACAATTACCAGTTTTTATTACTAACTGCCAGCTCACTGGCACTCTATAGTGCATTCTATGTTGAAAGCATTTGTGCTTATAAAATGTTCTCTGTTCTCCCTAACTTGCAGGTAGAACATCACTTTCAATAGCCATTACATAAATCTGAGTAAAAATGTAATCTTCTGTCCTTGGATTAACATTGGCAGAGTAAGTAGATGAGTGAGTGCTCCATATCATATAGAAATTCACAGAGCTCTTACTCCTAAGAAGAAAAAGAATACGTGAGTACTGAACTACATGAAGAAATGATACTGTGATAATCAGTGCCTTATGAAGTAATGCTATGTTACTTCTCTGTTACTACACTTAAGAAGCAACTCTGATTCTTGAAGTGTCCTTCTGGGAGTCTTTTGCTACATATAGTTTGTCTACCTGGATACATGTGGATGTAAATTATGTGTATATGTGTGTATAGATTATGAATACATGTATGCACATGTATGTATGTATATACGAGCATGCATATACTGATATGCATTTGCACATCTATATCCATGTCCACACACTTCAGACTTACTTAATTTTTGGCATCTATCATAATTAAGAAGTAGAAAATATGCATCACCAATGTGTATTTTTAAATGTATTCATACTAGTGAAATATGTGTGCAACTGTTCTGTGATCAAATGCTCTCAACTGATGAAGTATATTGGATTAGCTTCAGTGAAAATGATTTGGGGACTACTTAAGACTAACTTAAGTAAATTTTAATTTTACATACACATTATAAATTACATAGAGAGTTTGCACCTGAAATTAAAGCAAGATCCTTCATGACTTAGTGCCACTTGAACTGAGAATTTGTAATCGTTCTACATTTCCCATTACCTAGTCATCAGACTGAAGATAACAAGTTATTAGTGATGGAAACTGGCTTCCTAGTGAATCCAGTTGCCAGTTGTTTTGGCAGCTTTGCAGGTGTCTGAGAATTAGCTCTACTGAAAGTAATCCAAAGCCACCTTGTCCTTAGAGATAGTGTTTTCCTATGACTCCTTTTTGACTGACAGCCCTATTACAGATATCGTGTGGAATTACTAGAAAGGATTATTACGAAAAATAAAATGTCTGTGGTACCAACATATCAAGGATCAAGTCTGTAAAATAAAAGGTACATGCAATAATATTATCTGTATTTAATTTACATTTCCAGCAAAGTCTGGGATCCGTATCTCAAGAAAAGATGAAAATAATGCATCACAATTTATGTGATGTGAAGTGTCACAAATTATTTCAGATATGGCCAACCTATAGTTTTCAAAGTATGTGATGTTGCAAGCTAGTTAAGCATGGTTGCAAGGCAAGTGTAGCTACAGTCCAAATCAGTAGAGGGAAATGAGACTGAGCTAAACAGACCTGCAGCAAGTGATGTGACAGATTATGTCCAGAGCAAGAACGAATGCATGTGTATTTTGGATGACATTAACAGCCAGCCTAGTATAAAAGTATGCTCTAAAACAAAAAAAAAAAAATTCCATAAAGGCAGATATAATGAGGTACTTAACATGCATGTGGATTAAGTCTGACCTCAGATGAATGTTCTGAACTGAGACAGGCTGGGGAGAGTTTGGTCAACTGAAATACTGTAACAGCTTTGCAAATCTGAACCTCATGTTAGCTCAGGTTTAAATGCTTATTGTCTAAATGCCAGAACATTGAATGGGTTCCCATTTGCTTGTCTTGAGTCATATCCTCATGAACATCTATCACAGATATGGTATAATATACTAGTGAGTATCTAGGAAGTGAAATACATTGTTAGACGATAATTTCTTATATTTTCTCATTTAATGGTCATTACTCTTAAAGCATTCTGCAGTGAGAAAGTCATAATTTTTTCCTATGTCATTTTAAGGATTAACATGTGAGACAACAAGAGAGACTTTAGATAAAATATATGCCACATTACTATTATGCTTGACCTTATCTCCACCCATTAGCACTCCAAAGATTAATTGATTGATGCTCACTTTTAATACAAGAGAAGTCTGAAAATTACAGTAAGCTTAATTATTCCAGGCATTTTAACCTTCACGCATAGTAGCGTTTGTCTTGTTAAAAGTACATAAACAAAGTCATAAGGTTGATTTCTGGTGTTACAAAATACAGACAGGAAAAAGGACAGCCAATGAGTGATATGTGTTTCTCCACAAGAGAAGACTGCTGATTCAGAACTAAGACTGATAATTAACAAGATTTTCTGTGATGAGCTGTGGAGCAGAATGCCAGTGTTAACTCAGTAGACCTGTTATAAGGAGAGGGAGAGGGAGAGGGATGAGGAAGAGGGAGAGGAAGAGGGAGAGGGATGGCAGACCAATGCTCAGATTGTCTCTGAGGAATGGTTTTTTTGAGACATCACTCCTAGTTTCATTACTGAGTGTGTCATTACATGGCCAGTAATGTCCCTTCCGTCTGCTGGAGTTTGCTCTTGCCCACTCCTAGGCTACTTGCTGAAGGAGCAGATCAAGAAGGCCTTAGTGTTTTGCAAGCCATGCTCAGCAACAACAAAAATGCAGCTGTGTTATCAGCACTGTCGGTCACAAATCCAAAACACAGCAACATAGAGATTGCTGTGAAGGTTAACTCCATCCCAGCCTGGTCCTATACACATGTCAATTTATCGACATGTACATGTTGACCATACATGTCAACTGATACTGAGAAAGCAGCTCTGTCAGCAACCTACTCTTCTGACTAGCCCTGGCAGGTAGATGTTGACAACAGAGATGGTGCCTCCAAACTGATCCAATTACTTTTTGAATAACAGGCCATGACCCAGGACAGCAAAATTTTGTTTGCGTTGTTGAGAAAGCTGCTATATAGCAGTATTATACAACTTTATGTCCTCTGAAGTAGAAAGGGAGGGCATTTTGTGGCAGGACAATTTTCTGAGGTACTCATATTCAACAGTTTATATATATGTGTGTGTGTTACACAATTTTTCTCTTCTGAATACTTCAGGGCATAATTGGCAGTAGATTATGCGTTAATATATAGCATCCAAAGATCTTAGAAAAGGTCAGCCTAGCTAAATGGGCCAAGCTAAAGTGCAATGATCCATGTTGTATTTAGTCTCTGCAAAGATCAGTTTATTTATTTATTTATGAGAGTACTCATCTTAATTTTTATATGATGTTTGGACTACTTATGTCGTGCAAAACTCCCCCTGAATTTCAAGCAGTATGAGCTGTCGGTGACAAGGGCAGAAGGAAAGTAGCTTTTCTGAAGCACTTGTTCACACTCAGCAAGGATTTTGAGACACCTAAAGCTGCAAGAGGTCATTTGGGAACAATGGGTTACAATACATTAGTAAAACAGTAGTCTAATTGCTTTCCTTTTTAACTCTTTATCCAATAAACCCATCCTCTCTCCTGTCTTCCACTAGTTTCAATGTTTGTGTCCTTGGTTCATTTAGAAGACTGAAACAGAAAGAAACACGTTTTGTATATATTTAGTGAAACTCCCGGCGTCCTGATCAGTCTAATTTCCATCAAACAAGAACAATGGGAGAAACCAGGTAAGCACTGTCCCAAACTAAAGCTGTTCAAGTCCCTCATAAAATAATCCATTGCTGATTCCAAAAGTAACCTTTTTTTAGTTCTGCAAAGTTTACTTAGACTCGACAAAGGCACTTGAATTGTACATAGACTGATTAATAGTATTGCTTAAAAAATGCTTGAGAAGTTGTGCTATTTTAGCTAAAATAAAACATTAGAAATAATGAAAAATTGAACTATTAAATGAGTATTGACAACAAATATTATCAGCTCTGGTTAAAATAAATTTTCCCTTCACATATTTTACTTCAGCTTATTTACAGGCCTTTCTGTTGCTCTCACTAGCAAATTGTCCTTAGTCTTTGTAGACGCCAATGTGGTTAGCATCAGACAGCACTTGGGAGATGAAAAAGATTTTTCAGATGATTTTTCAGAGTCCCAGGTTGCAGAAGTGTCTTCTTCCAGTTCACAAAGAAGCTGAACAGAAATTTATCACCGTGACAATATGAGTTGAATTTCTGTTGTTCTGGTTCACAATTCAACACTTTAAATTCAACACTAATTTCTTTCAAAGTTGATGACGCATATAGCCAATGTAAAATGATCTAATTCAGCATTCACCATAGCTATTAACAGAATTTAGTTTCAGGAAGAAAAATATTCTACTGATTGAAAAGGAAAAAGAGAAGTAAAAGAAAGAAATACAAAAAACGTTTTTACATTTTTAAGATTATTAGTATTCTTTTGTTTCATGTTCCCAGAAAGAGGTTAATAAATGTCACATTGTTCATTTACAAATGGAACAGATCCTGTTAAACTCTGTTTTCAAACATCCATTCTTATATTTATCGAGATGCCTGCATTTTGTTTCTCTGTATTTGCAGTGAATTTAAACCTTAATTATTCTTCCTTACACCAGACTTCACTGTTTTGTTTTTAGCTTTCCCCTTTTTTTTCTTATGTTTGTTTTTCCACAGAAGGTAAGAATAATGGCCTAAAATTTGAAGAAAGTGTATGTAAAGCCTAATCAATAGTTCTAGTCAAGCAATTTCCTCTGGCCTTAAAAAGCTCTATAGGTTCAGAATTATTTAAATGAAGAGAAAGACAATTAAATGATAATTTACTGCTACTATTTTTATTTAGGACATACAAGTGTCATACCATCTCATCTACCAAGTGCCATAATCTAAGCAAATTATTCATTAGGAATGAATCAATACTGCTGTTGGGAGGAAAGATTTTAAAGGCCAGTTGGTTTAAAGAAGGATTCTCTGAAAGGAATTGGTCAGCTGCCAGAAGCTGTTTGCAATGACAAATTGCTCACAATGAATTGTTTAGAGTGAAAACACTACTTTTTGTTTACGAAACAAATCTGCATGCCAGTCAGTCGAGCATGGTTATCAAGGATGTTTACTGTAAGGTCATGAATGCAACAATGGTTTGCCTCCCTAAGTACATGCCATTTACTTCTCTTGAAGCCCTACTGCCAAATAGACATAAAATGCAGTTACCAACTTCAGAATTAGGTCCGCCATTGTCACAGAGAAAGGCTGTCTGGCACTCTTTTCATATCCTTTTCTTTCTTCATTGCCAATCTTCCTGTATTCAAGGGATAGTCTGAAAATATCTGTGTGCAATGTCTTGTGGACATTTTCAGGAATGCTGGTGATTGTGCTGGATCATTTAAATTCAGTAGCCTGTCTTCCACAGCTGCAAAGCCTCTCTGAGCATTTCATTATTCAACCATCTAGTGTCTGTGAAGAAGCAATACGACTGCCAATGCTCTCTCAGAGCTGCTAAGAAGTAAACATTAAAATTTGCTTTTAACTGTATTTCTTACAGCACAGTAAGTTAGTGAGATATGCATCACTTAGAAACATTGCAGTTTATTTGCAGAAAGTCAGTAAAGACAATCAGATTAATAGTTCTGCCAGCAAATATTGTTGTAAATGTACTGAGAAGACTGCAACTAATTTTCTCTGTAGCAGGGAATGCAATCTATGTTCAGTTGCACGTCATGTGACATTTTCCTTGACTATGTAGGGACAATTTCCGAAAGGCCATGTTGAATCTCCATGGCATTTATCATTGTCTTAGTCTAAAAATAATGGATACCTGACTATTCTTTAAACTTTATATACAGAACAGCATTTGTGCAAGAAAGTTGCTATGGAAATTTATGATTACGTTTTCTGACTAAAACACTTTCCAGACAGCACTGTGTCACATCAAAATTTGCATTTCATTCTGTAGCTGCATACAAGTGTGATAATATATATCTAATGAGAATGGGGGAAGATTTGCAGTAAAATCAAACCCTCAGTGGAGGGGAAAAAGTAGAAAAAGTACAGTCTCTGGTCAGTGACCAACTTATCAGCAAACAGAATCCTATACAATTGTACAAGGGAAATTTTTCCATTGTATTCAGATGCTTTGAAAGAAAAAAGGAAATACCACTGCAGCTGTAATATGATAAGAAATTCTGAGCTGTCTCTACAGTAGACTTTACAAAGCACGAAGATAAAGCACAGGTTTCTAAGGTGCCCTTTTCTCCACATTCTGATCAGTGATATGAGTAGAATACTCCTGTATTTGCCTGGCAGCAGAGCTGCTCAAGCATCACAAAAAGTATGATCAATTCAGCACAAAAGAGGGTCAAATCAGTTGGATATTTTTCTGCTGCCATCAGTTAGTCAATTGCAGAGGTAACAACTGATCAGACATTGAGTACTACAGTGAAAAATCTACCAACACTCTGGTTGAATAGTCATCATTCTCCTTCAGCAGTCAGGGCAAAAATTACTGTTCTGGGGGGACAATTACCTTTAAAATGTTTTCTTGAAGTTTTTATAATGATGTTTCCATATGTAAATACCAGTATATATCGTTTTCTCAATGAGAGCATTAGTACAATGACCAGGATTATTTTTACATTTTTGCAATTGCTGTATTCCCAAGCTGGTCACATAGAGAATCTACTAAAACATGTATGATTTGATATTTGCAAAAAAGGAGTAATGGAAGATCAGACTTAAGAAAGTGTGATATCTTTATCTTCACCTATACTCAGGTTCTTGTTGTACTGCAGGTTACTACTCCAGTGTGCCAGTTCAATTTTTGCTCAGCTATGTTTTAAAATATCTCTCTCCAGTAAATACATTTTGATTCAGTCTAGTCATTTTATACAGCCATCACTTTCTCAGTACATTTCAGGAAGCATGAAAGGAGCAGATACAGTGACTTGGCTTAAATAAGAATTGACACAATCCCTAGGTCTCAAATGTTCACGCACATTTCTGTTGTGAAGCTCTTTGCTTATTTGATTCACACAATCACCTGAAAGAGATTAATTGAGGATTCAGAAAATCCTTCAGAATATGTATGTTTTCTTGTGTCCCTTGTGTCATGGAGCAGCTATGGAAGAAAACACTTAAAAAATTCAAAACAGATCTCTGCTTTTGACCACAAAGATAATTGGTTTTATAGCCTTTAGAAAGAAAAGCAGGATGTGAAGTTGATAACATTTCCTCTGTTCCAGGATAGAAAAGAATAAATATTTTCTAACTTGCCTGTTACGTTTTTCATGATAAAATGTACCTCTTGTGCCAAGTTTAGTCTGAAAATTACCTATTTGATAGTGAGCTTTGTGTTCCTTATACAGTTTTCATTTAGTTAGAAAGCTTATAGGTAATATAGCTTATAGGGAGGGGAAGGGAGGGGAGGGGAGGGGAGGGGAGGGGAGGGGAGGGGAACCAACAAAGAAGCAACTATGAACACCACAAACCACAACACAAAACCATACCTCGTTGGATTCCTTTGCTAGAGATAGAGGGTCTGGGTGCTATAAAAGTGAACTATGCTCACAAATATAGGCAGGCATTTGGAAAAGACCCTCCTTTTTGTGAAACTTATTACCTTGCATTGTCAGGTGGAAATACTGGGCTGATGAGAATGCTTTTCTGTTCCAGTGTCTAGGGATCACTAAGGGAGTTTGCCTTTTTTTCTGCTTCCAAATATTAATTTCCTTTCTTACATCTGAGTAATAGCAGAGGAAGAGGAATTGCAAAATGGAGAGGTCCCTGATCTATATAAACATTATTTTTGTGCTTTTTTCCTTAATATCAGTTTTGACAGACTTTGCTATAAACACTTTTCTGTAGGCTTTCTAATTTTGTCCATTGCAACTTCTCAGCGAGTCAAACAGGTCTCGTAACTAGAGTAGATAAGCATGACAGAGAAAGAGTGTCTATAAACAGAGACAGAAAAAAATACAAGTTCACATCTGGGTCAGTGAACAATCACTGGTGTCTAGGAAACAATGTCAGTGAACAACAGCACTTAGCATTGCTTTGAAAAAATAAAGTGCTTCTGGTCTTATCCAATTCTCAATGAAATGAGAGGAAATCTTTATCTTCATTATAATGGGAGCTGTGTAAAAATGTAATCCAAATACCAGGATGGTTATATCTTTAATACATTTCCCAAATCTAGCAATTTCTTAGAAACATTATATATTATTTAATAATAATCTAGAAATCAGAGTGGCTTCGGACATAAAAATTAGCAAAATTAAATGGAAAGTGAGTTTGCCATTGGCAGAAAGTTGTGTCAGCTTACTGTTCTGCTGTATGAACATTCACAGAAATGTAGAAGTGGGTTCAACTCTTCCTAGCTTCCATTCAAAAACAGTGTTCTCATTTAAGATAAAACATTAACTACATGCCAAGATTTTTGAACTCAGTGTAATAGGTTGTTTTGCATTGTCACATAGCTAACAGCACAGGATTGGCAAAATACTGGTAAACATTTGAAACATGCTTATTCAGGACCTTGTTTGTACCTTGTGGGAGTGTACATGTATAGAGCTTGACATGCTGCATTTCCTGTTATGGCAGAATTTGAATAAAAACTCTCATTTCAAAATTCTATCCCTTTCAAGGTAAAAGCAGATTAAAATGTTGTTTTCATAGGACAAGGAATAAAGTAGGCTGACATCACTTGTCCCAGGTAGGTCTTTTCAAAGGTTTTTTGCTGAAAAACTTCAACCACACTTAATACTGAGTACTCCTAGTGATGCAAGCCCAACATGCTAGACCATCAGATGACTGAGTGGGAGACCTGAGTGATACAGGCAGTCTTCCTTCCCAGATGCAGCACACTGAGAGCTCCAGGGTGTTACTGGTTCACCTGCAATCAAGGGAATTGCTATGCGTATACGTCAGCAAGGAAGATGAGTGTCCAGACACACCACTGACTGATTGGCTGCACCTACAGCAATGACCCATCTGCTTCTAGCAGGTTAAGCTGTGCAATACTTAACTGCGTTGGAGTATTTGATGTTTTTCACACATTCTTCCATTTTTTTCTGGTCACTCTTTTTTTGCATATCAAATATGAAATTAATCATTAAGTCACTGATCCTTCTGATGTCTAATTATGTTGGATGAAAAATAAGCAATTCTTACCCTAAATAAAGTATTCTGAAGTAAATACACTATGGGTGGATGAACCCTGACAGAAAGAGGGATGGCCAGACTGAGAAAGAAAGCGCAAGGCCCTCAAACATATACCTGAGGAAAAGCAAGAGCAGGAATTACAGATAAACTAACAGTAAGAAAAATAAAATAATAATATAAATAACCTAGTAGTTTACTAAGCTCTTAGAAGTTTTATGTCTAGATTCCTGTTTTTGCATGCATATTCTAACACTAATACATAGGTTGCAGTCTTCATGCTCTTAACTATAGTCCAATAATTTTTCTGAACATTTGAAGGTAGATCTTTCTCTGGGCAGTCTTAAGATAATTATTCTTCAGGTTGCTTCTTAGAACTTGGATATTAAATCAGATACTACATCAATATTTCAAATGTATTTCATGCATTCATATTACCAGATATTACAGACTGGTAAGTTTTCCATTTCTCTCTGTTAGGTAATTTTGATAGCATAATTAAGATGCTTAAAACTTTCCATTAAAGCCTCTTTTTTTTTATTTAAAATGTAATTAAATTATACTGAATTTGCAGACTTCATTAGATCTTCTTAAAGGATTAGCAGAATATTGTTCTATAAACAACATAAATTCCACAATAGCTGTTTTGCTTTTCTGCTTAATGAAAAGGAAGTAAAATCTTACACAATTGTTCTAATACTCCATATTGAGACTCATCAAAAAAATTAAAAAAAAAAAGAAAGAAATTACTCCACATTGCAAATTGTATTACAGCTAAAAATGTCAGGATGGCTATATTAACAATTTTTAAGATGAGCTGTAGAGCAAAAATGGAATCATTTAACTTCCCAAAAGTCAGTTACCACACAATCAGATGGCTCTGTGGGTATATGTGTGCTTGCAGAAGTTATTCTGAGCATTTTTAACTTGCAGTTCTTCTTAACTTAAATATTACTTGACCTTCTCTACTAATCACTTGAGTCTGACTTTCCAAAGTTTTCCAAAGAATCTGTTATTTTTCCATGTTAATGACTCTGACATGAAATTCTGATTCACTTGAAAACAATGGCATTTTCCCATTCTTTTCAGAGCAAAAGTCTACAGAAAACTCACGCTAGGCTCCTATTGAGAACTCTGGAAAATCATGAAGCTCAAGAAAGAAAGAGGAGAGAAAGAATATTATGGAGAGAGTCTACTTTTTTTTTTTTTTTATCAACTGCCAAATTCTGTTATTTCAAACAAGAAATAATGAATTTAATATGGTTTTCTTTTGGGGTGTAACAACATGAAATCTATTTGTGCCTGACCTATAGAACTTGCATGTTGAATTTGTAGAAACGAAGAATGTAATAAAAAGATAAATCTGTTTTCTAAACCTGCTGAAAACTGTATGATGTTACAGAGTGAATACTGTTACGAGCTTGAGCTGCTACCTTGGCTTGCTGAAAGAGCAGGCATTGATATTTACAGCTGACCCAGTAACATCACACAGGGAGAATGAACAGCTTTCCAAAGGTCAAAGCAGAGCCATGAGCTGAACTCAGATTCCTGAATCCCACGCAAGTGTGAACTATAACACTATCAATTTATTGCAGTCATAAAATTAATTACTTTAACTTGAGCTTCTAGCAGATACAGAGCCAGCAGTACCAGTTCCCTCTGCTTTTTTGCAGGTTACTGCATCTGACTCCTCAAGAGCAGACTCTGAACCATGAAAATAAAATAAGCAGGGATCACCAAGTACTCCGTGCAATTTTTTAGTTCCTCTTATTTTGTTTGGAAATAGAATTATTCATCATGAAAGTTAAGTGAAATAATATTCTCAGAAACTCGCAGTTTTTCCCATTCAGATTATTATTATTTACAAATTACAAAGCAAATTACAAATTTCAACCAGAAAATAATGCCAGCAAGCTAAATGTTTCATGTTGTGGTTTCTGATTTACCAGTTCTATTTTGCCAGCATCGCCTCCTCCATGACTGGCAGTTATTATGGAGCAACATTAAAAAAGAATCCACTCAAGGAAACGACTCTGTAGTACATGATCATGTTCAGCTTCTATTATTGTTTGAAATATACAGATCAGGTTCAAGTGGGGTTTTGCAACCAGACAGAAATCTTAGAGCTCGAAATGAACTCTCTCTAACCCAGGACCTTTCTGCCTCTTGCTTTCTCACTCTTTCTCTCCACCAAGCCCAAAGCCAGATAACACTTCCCTGCTGTGAATGTTTTAAAGTCATCCAACAGCCCTGGCAAATGAGAGAGCTGTCATAGTTTTTGGATGAGAAAATCATCTGTAGCTTGCACAGATCTATAAGCTGATAGGAGTTAATTGACAGCTTGCAGGATTTGGTCTCCAGGCAGAGTGAGAAGGAATGGGAGCCCTGCGGGTTTCATTTGGGCAGAGATAAAGTGGGTTTTTATTCAGTGCTCATGGAGAGAGCATAATTAACCTTTTAGAAGTTTTAAGAATTATCAAATTGTTATTCATTTTTGCAAATGAGAAAAGAGAGCTTCCTTCTCTGCCAGGAAAATGCCAGTGCAGATTTCAAGGTCACTTGACGATTTTCTTTGACTGAAAAATGGAAATTGGAAAAAGAATTAGAGAAGAAAATTTAAAGATTGATAAGTAATATCATAAGGTCATGCATCACTTGTGATGTAAAATGAACAAATGTCTTTTTCTAACAAAATATACTTCAGTTAATATTTACTGTATGTTCATATTAACATGCTGGACACTACAGGTGATTAAGATTTTAATTGTTATTCTAAGCAAGAAAGTTGTCATTGGCATGTCTTTTATTTTGCTAATACAGTATAAATATCTTTTATTCTTAAAGGAGAAAATGAATCAGTAGACAAATTAATTGGCTTGGTACTCAAGATGCATAATACAATATTTTTAAATACTGCAGATTCCTGGAATTATTATATTAGCAAAGAGTAAAAGTATTAAATATTTTTTTTGTCCCTGTAAATTTTAAATAAATATGTATTAAGTCCCCTTAAACATTAGCATAAAAATTCATGATGCCCTAGACACTTTTTAATGAAAAAAAAAAAAGCTCTTAGAATTTTTCTTAAAGACTAGGCAATGGTTTCCATGAAATTATAGACTAGTAGATACATGTCTTAGTTCCTGTTTGACTGTATTCCACTCTTCTAAGGCAGCAGATGCAGTGAACAAAATACCTTTTAAATTATAACATTTTCTTTCTCCTAGTGTTATTTGTTGCATATGTATGAATTGTAGAGCAGTATATTCCCTGCACAGAAGAGTAGTTCTGAACTCTGCTGTTGAACAGAAGAAATATGGCAGTCAGCAATGGGCAGCCAGGACCAAAACTGTCAGTGCACCCATCCTTCTTATGGAAGCTGTGCTTTTTATTGTGGAACTCCTTTTTTGTCCACCCCTTCATGGTGAAGCTCTCTATATACACTATCCTTTCCTCTCTCTTTGCTCTTTCTCACTCTTCCTCTTTCCCAAGTTGATACTAGGCTTTTCAGACCTGAGACCTATCAAAATCACTATGTTTCAAATCTTTCACTGGTATGGTGGCATTTGGTGACCTTGAACAACTCAGTTCAATGCAGTTCTGCTACAGTGGAGGGATAAACCTCAGGTCGTGCGAATCCTTTCTGTAGGTGAGCTCCTGGCCCATATACTGTAGCTAATTGTGATAGGATGTTCTCTCCCTGTTATTTTTTTCTGGATGGAAATGAATATCAAAACAGTGTAAACTTTTGATATGTTATTTTAATAACAACCTTGTAAATAAGTTTACTGCTTAAGAAATCAACTTTAGCAATGAGGGATTCCAGACTTTTCAACAAGGCTTTAAAGAATAGTTTACAAAGATTATCTTATATTGTTTTGATTGAAGTATGTCATTATTATTATAATTCATGAGAGAAGTTTTATTTTGGCTTCCTAAAACCCATAAGTGGGAAAATGGTATTTTTGGCAAGATTTTTGTTTCTGTTACCCACTCTTTGTAAAAATCTTGATTTTATATATTTTTTTGTTCCCCTATCCTAACTTCTCTTGTTCTTTTGATTCAGGCAGGGTAAATGGTACATTGATAGCCTTGGTAAACCTCAAAATAAAATAAAATAAAAATAAAAATAAAAACAATGAGAGACTGCTGAGATTGTCTTGAGCTACCTCTTCATTTTCAAAATGTGTCTAAGTATGGTAGGATAAAGAAGTCATAAGTAATCATTTCTCCTTTTTTTGGCATGGCCATTACTGTGCTATTGACTTTCTTAACAAAGAATATAGAAGGCTAGGCTAAAAAATGACTATTTTTTCAAATCTCATTAATCCAAAATTCATGGCTCCACTCTTCCCTTAAGTGAATAGAAAATCTCTACACATTTTAACTTAGAACATTTGTGCTTTCCATTCTGATTAGGCACAACCTCCCTTCTCAGAAAATGGTACAAGTGTCCCTGCTGACATTCCATGGCCTCTTGTTACTAGAGGAATCTGATATTGCTCAACCAGACAAATGTAAGTAGCTTTTCAATTTGATTTCAATTTGATCCATAAGAGGAGAATATTTCTGATTAGACTCTAGAAGGTTCTCCAGGTAAATACTTTTATGAACATGAATTATTCATACTCACATCATGGGTACCACCAAATAAGAAGAATTTCATTAGTAACACTGCCAGACAGCTAAATATTAACTATACATTTTAGCCTAAAACTCATTCTGTTTTATAAAATGTATCTCTTATATAAGTTTCAAAAAACTAATAATGAGCTAACTTGTATCTTCAAACTTGCAGCAAGCCTTTCAGTTTCTTATTTCAGAAAATTTACTTAGTTTCTACAATATGAAAATTATAGACATGGTGACATTTAAACCTTTGCTTTTCATAGCATTTCACACTTACACCATTTTAAAAGACAGCTATTAACATTTACAAAAATCTTGCAGAAACCAAATGTTCTAACATGCAGAATTCCAATTACACTGTGTAAGAGGGTTATCGACTATTCTACAAGAATACTTTGAAGTGCTTGGTATTAAACCAAGAGCTAAAATGTCAGTTGCACATAGGCAATAAATTAAGGTTTATAAAACCATGTAAGATTTATTTAATATTACAATTTTGACCTTTAGACTGCTTTAACCATAGCTTGCTTAAATTTTCCTCCCTCTTACCTTCCTTCTTTATCTGTCTAATCTTACTTGAATGTTAAACAAACATTGTGATACTAGTTTTGCAAAGTAATACAAACAATCTGTAGTATCAGTACTCTTTTCCAGCTGTTGTTACACTGTTATACAAACCACATTCCTTTTTTTCATCAGAGGTGTTTTCTGAATTGCTCAGGCAGTTCAATGTCTAGATTTTTTAGGGTTGTCAGGTCATAGACATTTAATTTTCAGTTTCTCATTAAAAACATCCAAAACTTTCAATGACATACAAAACTAAAAACACAAATGCAGATCCGCTAATGGAACAAACAAGTAGAGAAATAACAAACCCTGAGAGTAAGACAGACAAAAACAAAAGAGAAGTGACAATGGCCATGCTGTTGAAAGAGTAAGCAACACTTACTGAGACGGGTTTAAGTGAATGTCAGTTTGAAACATATTTCAGCTCAATTCATAGTGAACAAAATGCTACCATGGAAATGTAAGGAATGAATTTACCATTTTTTTCCCCCATATTCCTAACATGGAGACTCCCTCTTCCCAGGTGAAGCTACTATCAGAAGCTATCTAACGTGTTATTACTGTCTCTCATTTCTGAGGTATTACTGATTAGTAAACTTTAGAAAAGCCTGAAAAGCAATTAGGTATGGAAATAAATGCTGAAGAATTGGCAAATAATTTAGCATGTGATAAAAGCTATGTACCTACTGATACTGAGGAATGCCCATAGAATGTACAAGGAAATTAGAAACTTAGGTGGATGACATTTTTTTTTCATTGAAGATCAAGATAAATGGTGATGAGGAAAATTCATAGACAGAAATATTCTGGACTTGTAGATATCACAAAGGAAATGGAAGAAGCAAATGTGAAAAACTGCATTGAAGCTCTAATATAAATATTTTGCCATCAGTTGAGCTGAGAGATCAAGATGACTGAAAGGACGCACAAAGTGCTAACGTGGAGCCAGCACCTGGACATTTTTCATCAGACGTCTTAACTACAGAGATAAGGTTAAAATGTTGAGATTGACTGGACAGAGATCAGAAATTAAATTCAACTTCATGTTTATTTAATTTTATCCAGACTGTAGTTTAAAAACCCATAGAGGTTACTCATATTTTCTTAAGTTTAAAGGAATTTCTCAGAGATCTAAATGTTCTCTATGTCACAGAATATTTCTTTTTCTTAAGTTGAGAGATGAGATACTGCAAACGGAAACTCCATTTTCTAACTCCACTCAAAAGCAACATAGAACTTTGCTTTGACAAAGTCACAACATTGTTTCATTGAGTACACCTTGAAAGTATGGGTTTCAAGACAACTTGTTTAGATTTTCTTGTTTTAACTTCAGCTAACTATCTGAATAACTGCACTGAACAAGATAATGTTATTACAGGATAACACATTTTTCCTCCAATGTGGATGGCAAAGTTGAAAACATAAGTATTTTATTTTTTCTGATAATGCCTTGGTGAAGGCTTATGACTGATAACTGCTCTTCTTCTTCAACATATGCACAACAAACAATGCCAAATTCTTAGCTGCAATTTGATGTATATGAGAAAACTATTCATGTTGAGCAATTGTGCTGTCTTGCCACTCATGCACTGAATCCACCTTTTCTAACACTTTCCAGCTTCTCAAATTCCAAGAAAAAGTGTTTTTGGGAAGAGCTCAAACATCACAGGAAAGGGTTGTGTTGCCTTCTTCCATAAATCTTCCCTTGGCCCACACAGGATTCCGTTTTAATTCACTTGCTAACATTCATTCTGCCTTTCAGCAGTCTTCAGCATCTAGAAGGGCCCCTTTCCTTTCTGTTCCTGTATAATCCGCAGCAATTGCATTGTTCTGCTAACAGACAAATAAATAGCTGTGCTAGAAAGGTAAATCTTAAATCACTGCACAGGCTTGGGTTTGGTTTTTTTTTTTTCAACACAACTGAAGATTTTCTTTAAATGTTGCTTTCAGACAACTTTCCCTCAGAATTTTTAACTGTCTCAATGCCTCAGCTTAAACCCCAGAGCTCTGCTATACAAACTGTCATAATCTGAGGTGTAGCATTCCTGATGCTAGAAAATTAAGAGTCAGATCATACTGATTTGAATGAAATGGGTTTTCAATGAAGAGACACTTCATTCAGTCTAGCACTAAAATTGGTAGCAATCATTTGCAGGGTCGTGGTCCCAAGAGAACCGTCATTTCAAAACCATACAATGGGCAGCTTTTCTCAGAACACTGCAACATTCAACAGAGAGGCAATATTAGGGAGCTGCAGGAGAGGCAAGAAAGTGAAAAGGTTTATGTTGTTGACTACAGAGAAGAGGAACCTGCAATCACATAGCGAATCAATCAGCTACTTTATTTTGGTCTAGTACATTGTTCATTCACTGTATTTTGCAGTGCATTTAATTGTTTGCAGTATGATAAGCTTTGTAGACCTCTTGAGAAATTTCATAAGATTGAACCCATACAACTAACAGTTAAATATTTATCATCTTCAGGGGTTTTGTTTGTTTGTTAATGTTTCTTCTCTCTCTCTTTCTCTTCTTCCCTTCACTGTTACTATATACAGGGCTTGAGGGCTCTCAATCAAATTTATGGAGTCACAGCAGTTTCTATACCTCTCAAGCGTCTGGATTTTATTGGAAAATACTCCACTTACAGGAATTTGAATTATGGACTACATGGTGTTTTCCTGTTTTCTTCCATTTTTTACTCTGTGACTACTGAAGTTGCAAGCAGATATCTGTAAAGACCAAAGAAGTTGTATTCCTGTAAACTACACTTATTATGTTGAGTCAAATGCTGTACAATTGTCTCCTGTCACCTAGAAGTGACAATGATTTAAAAAAGTAAAGCAAACAAACAAAGAACACAGTGAACTAATCCATCTAGTTTGCGTGATCAGCATCACCACTTCAGTGGCCAGATTTTCTATAATTATATTGGAGTGATAAAGATGCTGCAGTGCACTTTAGAGTGGCAGAAGTATAAGGCCAAATACATTACAACTGGAGTCTGAACACACTGCTACACTGATTTAGAGAATGATTAACATTACCAAAAGATGTTGGATAAAATAACTTGAGTATTTGGTATGTATGGTTATTACATGCATTTGGATTTTTTTCTATTGTTTATCATAGTATGCTTAGCTCCATACTGAGCTAATTAAATAAATGAAAAAAAAAAAAAAAAAACATTTTCATATGGGATATAATAAGTGACTGTTCAGTATCTTTTGTGTTGTTGAACATTAAGGAACAACCTAGTTTCTGGGAAGATAATGAGGAAATTTGATTAAAATGGCACTACAGCCAAGGATCCTTATAGTCACTGTATGCTTTAGACTTTCCGTGTAAGGCCTAAGACTGCCAGTCACCAAATACGGACACAGAATTTCCTGAATCTTTTCATACTGGTTGTACATCACTGTTTGCTAATGTGTGTTTTCAATTGAGTTGTAATTCAGAGACATAATTTTTCCACCAGTGGATAGTGAGGATTTTCTTTCTGCTATGAAAAGGAAGAAGATTAAGTGGATAGCAGGAGGATAGAAGGAAGAAATTTGCTTCAGCAAAAGGCAGTTTGTATAGAAAGAAGCTTCTCCTCATTAGTATGATATACAACGAATGGGACACAAGTAACTGGCATTACTTACTTTGGTTGTTAGAGCCCTATTTTCTTATCCTGTATATGTGAATTACACCTGCTGTGCCAGTACAGTTGAAGTACTTGCATATATGAATGAAATAAACAATTGCAGTAACTGTCCTCACACGTGGAAAACAGATTTCAGCTTTGTGTCTTTGAATCTCTACACCACCAGCTGTTTGTAAGAAGTACTCATTCTATCATCCACTTTGATCAGACAAAAAGTGAAACTGTGGCATAACAATTTGTAGCAGTTTGAAACTAATCTTGGGAGCATTAGCGAGTGCCCCTTCTTTAACATCAAGACTCCCTTACCAGCATGCAGGATGAAGAACACTGCATTTGAAGAAGCTGCATAGCAAATATAGTCCGACAACGTGTAACTGTGCTCTAGCCATTCCTTAGGGCCACCAGGGAACCACAGCCTAAAAGGATACCATATTATCTGGCCCCAGGAAACTTTCCCAATCTAAGTGATCTACGTTCCACATGTGATGCAGACATGCTCAACAAGTTGTGATAAATACTCTAATGCAGTGCTCACATTATTTTAATGGGCAAATGGATAGTACATTCTAAGTGCGAAATGCTTTTAGTACAGAGGGCCACAAGATATATACTGCAGTAATAGGTTGTTCCAAAGAGAATTTAGTCTGAAAGGGATGCAAAACAAAGTGTATGCTTGGGACATTGCCATTGGGATGACATGGAGACAAACCCTAACCAAAAACTACAAAGAAAATGTGCAGAGAACAGGCACAAAAGTGGAAAGTAGGGGGGAATTAAGGATATATAGGAGGACAAAGAATGGTCAAGGAAGAGTGAAAATAAAGGAATGAGAAGAATATAGAGGTCAGGGACTGTGTAGATGAGCAAGATGCTTTGGTATGAGAGGAAGAGATTACAGTGAAACACGAGAGATAATGGAGAGTTTGAAAAATCAGAGGAAAAGAAGAGGAAGAAATTTTCCTCTAGCACAAGGGACAAAAGAAGAATAATGCTTATCCCAAAAGTCATTTCATGGGAACACACTCCTGTGTGGTTTTTGAATGGTAAGAAGCTTTTAATATAAAACCTGTTTAGAAGAACAGTCCGAGTATTTAAAAAAATAAAATTAAATAAATAAAAAAGAGTAGCAAAACTTTCACTGAGCAGACACCTGATATAGCAGCTGAGCTAGGACTCAGCTCTCTCATGATTGTGACACGGGTTCTCACTGGGCTTAGCTTGGAATTATGCCAGTCACTGACCATGCAGGCCCACTTTCATGAAGCAGCCAAAAGGATTTTAATGACTAAGAATGACTAGAAGATCAGGTTTCCGTCCAATACAAAATGACATTGTAATAGCAGGTATGAGAGCATGATAAAAGCTGGACATCAGATTTTTTTTTTTCCTTTTGATTTCATTACAAGGTGTGGATTCTTTAGGACTTTTTGTCCTCTGCTTTTTTTTTGTTTCATAAACAGATGTAAAAAGCAGAGTGGATAGAAAGTTAACTGCCAGTAATCAGAAATAAAACCACAGTGAAATATCCTGCTTGTCTGTCTAATGTAATTTATCTGAAAATGCATCTCTTTGTACATATGGGAAGCCAGGATGAGTTCATTTGAGTTCTTTTCAAGTTCACTGTAACTGTATGCTTCTCTGCTATAAAAGACCAACATAAAATTGATCACAATATGCAAAAAGATTTTTCCTTTTTTTTTTTTATTATTCACAAACACCCATTTTCAGGGCTGAATAATGCATAAACAAGATAGAGAGATCTGAAGATCACTGAACATCACATATGCAGCTTTTTCAACTTATGTTTGTATTTATAGAAGCACTGGTGAACCAGACTCTATAGTGAGCTGTAACTGAGAACAGATTCAAGGCGAACATCAAGCACTGTAAAAAGTTCAACACAGTAACAAAACTATTTGATCTTTCATTGGCTGAGTGTAGCTGTTGTGAAATAAAATAAAATAAAACACAGTGACTAGTCATTGCTGACTATAACTGTAGATGCATCCAGTCTAAATTAGGTTCACATAATTATTGAAGTATGCTATGCATTACAATCAACTCTAGGTCAGATAAACACATGTGCACATGCATGTATTTGTGAGCTCATGATATTTAACATTTTTCCTGTGATGTATTTCCTCCTCCTCCCCTCCCCCACCCACCCTTAAAAGGATACTTTTCATTTTTAACAGACACGCTGGAATTCTTAGGCTGATAAAAGTCTTTTTCACAAGCAGATTATTTTTGAAGGATCATTATATTTTTCATACAAGCAGAAAAATTGGCATACAAATAATGTAATATATACCTCTTTTCTATCTGGAAGAAGATAATTTCTTCTAATTCCAATTTAATTGTTAAGTGTAAGACTATAACACAACAAGATACTTCAGGCTATGCAAAACACTAGACTGCAGATACATTTACTCATGACATGCCAAAGCCACTTACACATCCCCTGAGACAGATTGGTGGGTTAGAATAACAGCTTCATTATTTGGAGTTTCACGTCCATCACCCTACTTATTAGCATAGTTTTGAGGTTAAACAGTGGTGTTAGATTTCTGTGTGCATCCTCCTACTCACTCATTAACAAGTTACTTTACAGTTTTTATTCAGAACCATAGAATCACTGAGGTTGGAAGAGATCTCTAAAATCATCCAGTCCAACCATCCACCCACCATGAATATTTCCCACTAAACCATGTCCCTCAGTACAACATCTGAATGTTTCTGGAACACGTCCAGGGTCAGTGACTCCACCACCTGTCTATTCCAGTGCCTGACCACTCTCTTGGAGAAGATGTATTCTCTAACGTCCAACCTAAATCTCCCCTTCACAGCTTGTGGCCATTATCTCTCATCCTATTACTAGGTACATGGAAGCAGAAACTAAACCCCAACTTACCACAACCTTGCTTCAGGTAGTTGCAGAAGGCAATGAAGTCACTCATGAGCGCCCTCTTCTCCAGAAAGACCACTAGACCCACATTTAGTGTCACACACACTTAGCGTGGCCACATTAGTAGTCACATTTAGATCACTATTGCTTAAATCAAGCATATCCTGTCCCAAAAATGTGGCTTCCTCAGCAATAAGACAATTATCCACACACTGATTTAGTACCTTACTTCAACATGGAATTGGGATCAGAATCTCCTCAGAAAGAGACTTTGAAAATGTTTCAGTGATTTCAGTTGGTTTTGGATGAAGACTAAAGTTTCATCTTTTGGAAAGCACTTAAATGCTCACACATGCCTGTGACTGTTCAACAAAAGCATTTAAGGACATAAGTCATTGACTCTTGTTTCATTATTAGAGGTCAAGTAGACACATAAATTATTTTCTTATTAAATATTCAATGTTGACTAAAACAGCCAGCTTTAAGTAACAAAAATCCAAACTTCATTATGAATTACCCGTATAGACTTCTGCACGTGCTAGAGTAAGATAAATAAATGTTGCCCCCTGAGTTTAAGGGAACATTTTACTTCCTCGCTGTAGGGTGAATACCCTGAAAGAATAGTACCCACACAAAATAATGAATGTGAAAGGTGTATTTTTGTATGGCTTACCCAGATGGTATAAAGACAACTGGTAAATTTGGAAAGACTCACCTTTCTCACACAGGAGATCCTTCCCCAGTGGTGGTCAGCCGTTAAATGGAGTCTAGGAGAGGTGGAGCCAGACTCCACCCCCTTCTGGTCACACAGGTGCATTGCCTTCACCTGTGCTCCTGCGGCTGACTAAGTGCTCGCCTCAGTGATCGATCAGTGCTTCAGGCCGTGATTCAACAGTTGCTATATACTCGCTAATTTGCTTGCACCACGTCTATTCAGAATATTAACTCCTAATATAAATATTCTACCATACTGCATGTCAGACTTTAGCTCATTAGCAGTTCATGGAAGTCCTTACTCCCACCATGGAGCTTAACATTTTTTCTGTAAAGCTTTCAAGACTTCATTGGTCAACCGCCATGTTAGTGTCTGAAAGTTAAAATAAAATAACAATGACAACTAAAAAGCAGTAGCCAAACAACAAATGTTAATCCTGTAATACATCAGCTGAAATGTTCTGATTTCACTAACAATCTAGTACTCATTTATTTATCTGCCTGATGTTAGACCTAATGTAGATATGCATGCGTGCCTAGTTGGACAGTAGCTAAGTACAGACAACAATAAATGGCTAAGATCTTAAATTATGGAATAGAAAAAGTGTTCAGTATCTGCACATATATTTATAGATGACAAATGTGTATCTGAGAATAGCATTATTTTGTTCTTTTTTCATAAACAGTTTAGAATTTTAAGGGTCACTTTGCTTCTCCAAAGTGTGAAGGGTAGAAGCTGAAGAAAAGAAATTTTCTTTGTTGAGACATTATGGCTATTTCTTGCTCCTCTACCTCTGACTTTGCCCAGGTTCACCAACAAATGATTTAGGAAAATCTTGAACAGAGCTAATTTAATTTATTCCTATGTGTAATTCAAACTGAACTAGAGGTGAACTGCATTAGATATTCGCATGGTTTGTGTGTAAAGCAACAAACAAGTAGAAATGGCAGATCACAATGAAGCTCCTGTCAGCTGTCATTTCCCACTGATGTATTTTACTGTTGTCATTACTTTTTGAAAACTGGTATATATTATAAATTACAAGGTTTTGTTTAAGTTTTGAAGATGTACTACATTCCTGCTCAAGTTTCTGAACTACTTTTTTTAATGTTTTTACACTAAATCCCATGTCTGCAGTAGAGACATTATTCTATGTTTTAAAGTGATGTTTGATTTAAATATATGCTTTTCAGTTCATCTCTTTGGAATCTCTTGGTCTTTTGTTTGCTTGGCTTTTTTTAAGCAATGCATACAAAGAGGCTCTTTTCCTCTCTTCAGGATCCAAGCTAATGTTTTTGTAAAGTGCAACACACCCAGAATACATGATGATGCATCTGTTTAACATGCAGCCTTACCAGAAGTACAAATTTGATATGTTACACTTCTCTAACCTTATGTTTTCAGTACAACACCATGCCTTTTTAGCACTGACTGGGAAATCAGATTGAATATGTCTGAGAATACAGTTTCACATTGTGCATAATCCTGGTTCTGCAATTGAAGAAAATCAATGAGGGTGAAGCATTGATCTCTTTGCAGAGTGCAAAAGCAGTTAACTCTGAAACACAGTGCTGGGAATTTTGTTATTCAAGCCATTTCACTGCTCAGCGTGTTTGCTAACCAAGTTCTTATCATGCAGAACCTCACTAGCTGAAGCGTAGCTTTGCTTATGTCTGTAGCAAAAAAAGATTTCTTTTGGAAGAAGAAAAAAGCTTTGCAAATGGACAGTTCTTCTACTAAGGTTATATATGTTCAAGGCTAAACTGAAAAGCTTTTTCTTCAGTGACATTTCGCAGTAACACCAAATCTATGAAAGTCTAAGGGAAAAATATGTGAATATGATTCACTTCAGGAAAATGCTCTCTCTGTTATGATGAATTGTATTTTTGTCTATGATGGTTTTTCAGTGTTTTTTTTCTTACAAAAGGAGATGTGGCCAAGTATTTATGATATTCATACACACAGATACCTTCGTAATTATGGGAATGACAAATGCACGTACACACATATAAACACAGTCCATAGAGACATGCAGGTTTTTTTATTACGTAAGAACTATATTTCATTCTTGTCAGCAAAAGTATTTTCATAACCTACAGCCTTCCAACAGAGGCAAATAAATAAAGTATTTTAAAAGCGATTGCAGATAATTCATTTACTGCTGTCATAGTATGATGTTTCCCTTAATGAAAATTTATTGCATTTCCCCTTGAAATAAAACTGTTAAATAATTTGTACTGAACGATGCAAGAGAACTGACACATTCTGCAGAACATTTTGGCTGATATTTAATAATAGGTAGGACTATGACCTGCTAAAGTATTCTGACATCATTTAATGTACTGGCTCTGAGTTACAATTTTCCACATTATTGTCATTATATAAATATATGTAGTAGAACCAGGTGGCATTCGTATTACGACATAACGCTCACAGAAAAACATTAAGCTGCTACTATATAAAGCAGATCCTCAGAATATTAACAAGATTAAGATAATTAATTCTGCATACTAAGGGCAAACAGCAGCTCTAGTAGTAGAAAGGAAAAAAAATAGAACTCTCCTCGGTTTTATTTTTGCTTGAGTGATCAAAATATAGAAAGAAGAAATGAAGTATAGTAAATGAAGAAATGCACTGTATAGAAGTGCTATCAATAAACTTATATATATTGCTCAATATTTATGAGGCCTGCTCTGAAAGTAATGCCTCCTATTTTATGATGTTAGCCCAAAATATCAGAGACAGATGTTGGTGGTACGGCAGTTGAGGCTGAACCTTTCCAACAATATCTTATTCCACATTTTTGCCTTGTGACAGGTGGCAGCAGAGAGGCAGTCTGATACAATGGTGTCTGACACGGAAGCGTGGAAGAAGCAAAGGCGTGCAACTAAATTCCTCCATGAGGAAAAAATGGCACCCATCAACATTTACTGTATGTTTATGGAGACCAAACAGTGTATGTGAGCACAGTGAGGCAGTGGTGGAGCACTGCAGCCATGGAAACAGTGGGTTACCTCTGCTCATGCAGACTGTTATGAGCATGGCATGCAGGCTCTTGCTCATCACTGGTGAAAATGCACAGCTAATGGTGGTGACAATGTTGAAAAAGAGTATTTTGCATTTGAGAATTTTCTCTGTCTAACAGTGTTATCGTGCTCCTTATACCTGTTGTAGCTTCCACAGACATAAATAGGAAGTATCACTATGGAAGCAAACTAGACCACATGCTTGGCATAATTACAGTGAAAAAATAAACAAAAAAGGAGTTTCAAAATAAACATTTCTTGAGGCCATTCTGTGTGATGCCAGAAACAGTGAGATTCACAAGACAACAAGGCTTTCTACTTTTAAGCAATGAGCTGCTTTATATCAGAAACAATTACAATAAATAACCAAAAACATTCTGCAGAACTCGGTATCAAACCATTCAATACCAACTCAGTAGCACTGGAAATTAATAGCAAGCTTTTCACTTGTCTCTTATAGCAATGGATTAAATCCACTCACTTTAAGATGTGAATATTTGAGAAATTCTGATATTATACAGTCAGGTACTTTATAACAACAATGTGCAAATACAACAAATATAATGTCTCTCACGTCACATGGCACAAAATGTAAATGTTACGATGTTACAATACCTATGAATAAAGGTGAAAGATAAACTTTTAAACAGCTATCAAATTAAAAATATATTCCCTTTTATGCTCACTGACTTTTGTGCATCCAGTCATTTAAAACTTGATCTCATACAATGTGCTATGATGGGACTTTCTCAAACAGATAGCCTAAACTTGTTTGAAACAACATCTGTGAATGAATAAAGCATAAAACACCCAAAATCTAACCATCCTCACCCAGCTGCAAGATGTCTGCTTCCATGCCACTTGAACCTCCAGCTGTGACTTCAAATAACAGGAAAACCTTGAACAAGGATAATCTTCATGTGACGAAGAGAAACACCTCACCCTCATTTAATCCTCCCTCATCTGTTACTGATAGTGACCCTTTTAGTTCTATCCTCTTTCCTTTAGAACATCTAAACTGCAATTTTAATTTCAGTCTTTTTCCCTATATTCATAGAAATCATTGGCAAGAACCTGCTTGATGTTGCTAGATTTCCCCGTGCAATATTTCTAAGATCCATTAATTTTATTTCTGTAGCCAAAATTTACACAGATTGCCCTGTGAATACTGCATATCCAGGGAGAAGAATTTTACTCTAAATGGAAAAAAAAAATAGTAAGAAAAAAGAAAAAAAAGAGCTCAGCATTTCATCTATCTGGTTATTAACACATCTCCACATAGAATCTCTTGGTATTTTTCTTACATTCTTGTTCCATTCTTTCTCTTCCTTCTCATAGCCTCATAAAATTCTTTTTTATGCATGTCCAAGATGCTTGTTTACAACTTCTACAGTACTTCCTGAGCTCTGAGAAGTGGACTATAATCATGCTTCTTTTTTTTTACTCCTGCTTTTCCCATGGAGACTCCAAAATAAAACATTTCTTCAACAAATAAGGGAAACATAGTTTACTTCTTTGAAAAAATGTGTGTAAAAGGGAATTAAAGATACATCAAAATAGAATGGAATTAGACCTATCTTTTCTTATTTTCTCTCAATTATTTCCCCCACAGATCTCCAACCATCAAACAATGCTTTCCAGAGAAATGTCTGGAAATCACAGAATCAGAGAATCGTAGGGTTTGGAAATGACTTTTGGAAATTATCAGTTAATTAGCAGTTAACCCCACTGCTAATGCAGGGTTCTTACAATAGGTTGCACAGCAAAACATCCAGATAGCTTCTGCATATCTCCAGAGGAGACTCTACCATCTCTCTGGGCATCCTGTTCCAGTGCTCCATCACAAGTTTTGTTGTTCAGATGGAGCCTCCTGAATCCATTTCATGACTGTTGACCCTTGTTCTGTTCGGTCACTGGGCACCAACAAAAAGTTCCTGGCCCCATCCCCTTAATATCAACATTTCAGATCTTTTTAACTATTAACATAATCCCTTCCCAGTTTTCTCTACTCATCAGATCTCTCTCTGCCCTTCTCTCTAGTCTGTCCAGGTGTCAACAGTTTACGGGCAGGTTCGGCCCGGTTTCCTTCTCAGTTGGAGTGTCGCACTCCTCAGACCCCTGTATGCCCGACTCCAGAATCCAAGGGGTCGGCCTCGGGTCTCTCCAGGAGCTCTTTGCCACAAACTCCAAGTGGGACCTTCCTTTCCAGCAGCAGTGTAGAGGATGTTCTTTGCATCCTGTCCTGTCCGCACTGGCCCCAGGGCCATGGCACGAGCTATCTCCTGCTTAATTTGCTCAATAGCCTGCTGCTGCTCAGGGCCCCACACAAAATCATTCTTCTTCCGTGTCACCCGATAGAGAGGGCTCACAATGAGACTGTAGTTTGGAACATGTATTCTCCAGAAGCCCACTACACCCAAAAAGCTTGGGTTTCTGTCTTACTGGTGGGTGGAGACATGCAGTGATTTTGTCAATCACATCTGCAGGGATGTAACAATGTCCATCTTGCCACTTTATACCTAGGAATTGAATTTCCTGTGCAGGCCCTTTCACTTTGCTTTGCTTGATAGCAAAGCCAGCTCGCAGAAGGATCTGGATTATTCTCTCTCCTTTCTCGAAAACTTCCCCTGTTGTATTGCCCCACACAATGATATCATCAATGTATTATAAGTGCTCAGGAGCACCGCCCTGTTCCAATGCAGTTTGGAGCAACCCATGACAAATGGTTGGGCTGTGCTTCCACCCCTGGGGCAAACAGTTCCAGGTGTACTGAACGCCCCTCCAGGTGAAGGCAAACTGTGGCCTGCATTCTGTGGCCAATGGAATTGAGAAGAAAGCATTGGCAATGTCAGTGGTGGCATACCACTTGGCTGCTTTTGACTCCAGTTCATACTGGAGTTGTTGCATGTCCGGCACAGCAGCACTCAGTGGGGGTGTGACTTCATTCAGGCCACGGTAATCTACCGTCAGCCTCCATTCTCCACTGGCTTTACGCACCGGCCATATGGGGCTGTTAAAAGGTGAGTTTTGCTGATCACTCCCTGGCTCTCCAGCTGACAGATCAAGTTATGAATGGGGAGCAAGGAATCCCTGTTGGTGCGGTACTGCCGTCTGTGCACCGTTTTTGTAGCAGTCGGTACCTGTTGCTCCTCCACTTGTAGCAACCCCACAACAGACGGATCTTCTGATAGGCCAGGCAAAGCAGGCAGCTGCTTAACGTTGTCTGCATCCACAGCAGCTATTCCAAAGGCCCATCGATACCCTTTGGGATCCTTAAAATATCCCCTTTTGAGGTAATCAATACCAAGTATACATGGAGCTCCTGGGTCAGTCCCAATAGGATGTTTTTGCCAGTCTTTACCAGTGAGGCTTATTTCAGCCTCCAACATAGTTAACTCTTGGGAACCCCCAGTCACCCCAGAAATATAGATTAAGTCTGTCCCTTGGTGACTCAAGGGCGTTAGAGTGCACTGTGCACCAGTGTCCACCAGTGCCTTATATTTTTGTGGTTCTGATGTGCCAAGCCATCGAATCCACACAGTCCAATACACTCTATTATCCCTTTCCCCCCACTGGCTGGGGGCAGGGCCCCTCTATTTGTGACCCCTGTTGTCTCTACGGCTACTGCCATGTCCAGCAGTCACTGGAGCAGTCATCTACCTGGAGAAGTTCACCCTGGTGGTTGATCTATTTCATAACTCTTTTACCCGTGCCTGAAGTGAAGAAGTGAGTTTTTTATGCCACTTCTTCATATCTTCCCCCTGCTCACGTGGGTAACACCACAAGGCAATACGTGACATAGTCTTACTGTTGTCACTTCCTCGAGCAGGAGAACGTCCTCTTTTCATAGCTGAGACGTTACTGTCTTGGGAATCCTGGTTCCCATCAGTTTCATTAGAATCAAGCACAGTAGTCAGTTCGTCCATTATATCTTCTTGATTGCTCTCTAGTCTGTCCACTCTTTCAGTTACCTTTACCAAGGCTGAAACATAAGCTCATAGAGGGGTTAAATGTAACTCAATGTCTTGAAGCTTGTTAATCAGGTCATTTATAAGGGGTCTTCTTTGTCTTCTGCCATACACTGCTGCTAATGTACTGGCATACCTGTCTGGTGCAGTTCTCGTGAATACCTGATTCTCTCAGGGTCATGCAGTTGGTTTGGTTCATCATGAATGAATGCAGGGTCATGTAACATTTCCACCACGGCATATTCTCTCAATAATTTATGCCCTTTTCCATATCAGACTATTTCAGCTGGTTTTGCCCCACGTTGGGTGCCAAAAATTTTAATGGTTTACAGGCAGGCTCAGCCCGGTTCCGTGAAGATTGGTGCGGGGGACACATGGACCCACAGACCCACACCCCAGGAAAGGGGAAGGGGAAAAGGGAGACGGGCCTAGAAACAAAACAGCGGTAACGATCTGAGGAGGAAAACTAATTTACTAAATAAGTAATCAGAAAGCAGAATAACAGAATATAATACAATATAATTAGAATTAAATCTAATAAATCAAATAAAATGAGCAAGAGAGAGTGTCCGATAAACCAAAGGCCTTACGCTAACGCTGAAGGCGGACGGCAGCGAGCACCCACTGTTGAGTCCATCCCAAAGGAAAGAGAGTGTCCCATGACTGCAGACAGTTTTTATCTTTCCCTCTGAGCAGAAAAACTAAAAATGCAAAGCATGACACAGTCCTCTGAGATATGTAGTTCTTCTCTTCTGAGACAGGTATACCTGGAACTATTGATGATCCATGGAGCTGGAGCATTAACTCTTTAACTCCAAATGTACTACATGATGTTATGATGTGGAATACCAGTACTAAAAATCATAAAACCATGACACCGGGCCTTACTGAATGTCAGCACAGACTTCTGATGTGTCAGCCACCCCTCCCAGCTTCATATTGTCAGCAAACTTGCAGAGGACACCATCTTCTCATCCAGGTCATTGATGAAGATATCAAACAAGATTGGACCCAGTGCCAACCCCTGGTGAACACCATTAGTAACATGTCTCCAAGTAGAGTCCGTGTTGCTGATCACAGAACTTTAGGCTCTGCCAATTATCCAGTTCTCAGTCCATATCACCGTCCATTCCTCCATCTCACATATCCTAAGCTCACCTACGATGTTATGGGAGTATTAAGGACCTTCCTGAAATCGAGGTGCAGAGCATCCAGTGCTCTCTCCTCATCCATTCCATCAATCTCTTTAACATAGAAGGCTAACAGATTGGTCAAGAATGATTTCACACCTGGTGAATCCAGGTTGACTACTCCTGATAACCTGATTTTCTTCCATTTCTTTGGAGGTAATATCCAGAATAAATTGTTCTGTCACCTCCTAGTGGGGCTGACTAGCCTGTAGTTTCCCAGATTCTTGTTCTTGCCTTTTTTGAAGACTGAAGTGACACTGGCTTTCCTCCAAGCTAGAGGCACTTTCTCCATGACCTTTCAAAAATGAAAGATAATGATTTGGCAATCTCTTCTACCAGTTCCTTCAGCAGTCATGGGTGCACCCCACTAGGGCCATGGATTTATGTGTGCTAAGTGTGTGTGTCTATATAGTTTCTAATCAGACCCTCCTCAAACAGGAGGAAGTCTTTCATTCTCCAGACTACCTCTTTTACCTCCAAGATTTGGGACTCATATGAAGGGCAGTCTTAGCAGAAAAGACTGAAACAAAGAAGTTGTTCAGTAACTCCACATTCTCAGTGTCCTCTATTATCAGAACACCCTTCTCATTAAGCAGCAGTTTTTTTATTTTTTTAGGTAAGTCAATAGGGAAATAATGACTAGGGAAAATGTGGGCCTCCATGTCTCTGATCATCATGAGACTGTGACCCTGTGACTGCACACACTCCTAGTTTTTGCTGTTTATTTCCCATGATGCCTGCATTGGTATAAAGGCACTTCAGAGAAGAAAAGGGAGCAGAGGACTGAGGTTTCCCTAGAGGGATGCAGGAGGACCTCCTCCACCCTTGAAGTGGCTGGCCTTTTGGCTAATGGGCTGCATCAAAAGAAATGTGGTTGAGGAAAGTGATCCTGGCCCTCTGTGCTTTGCTGGTGAGGCCTCACCTGGAGTACTGTGCTAGATGTGGAGTACTCAGTATGGGAGAGACACAGACCTGTTGAAATGCATCCAGAGGAAGGCCACAAATACAAACCCTTGGATGGAATGCTTTTCCTATGGGGTCAAGCTGAGAGGTCTGAGGCTTTTCAGCCTGGAGAAGAGAAGACTCTGGGGAGAACTGATAGCAGCTTTAGAATGTCTAAAGCGGGGGGAGTTGGGTGGGTGCTATAAGAAAGAAAGGGACAGACTCTATAGCAGAGTTCATTATGATAGTACAAGGGGAAATGGTTTCAAAAACGGGAGATTTGGATTGGATGTAAGGAAAAAAAAATGATAAATGTGATGATACACAGGATCATATTGCCCAAAAAGACAGTGGATGCCATATACTTGGACACATTTAAGGTGAGGATGGATGGGGAACTGAACACCTGATTGAGCTGTATGAGTCCCTGCTCATTGCAAAGAAATTGGACTATCTGACCTTTAAGGTTTCCTTTCAACTCAAATGTCTCTGTGATTCTGTGTCATGCAAGGCAGCTAAGGAACATTTATCACTGTTCTGGTTGGCTTGGCTCATTCCCTGGTAATTTGCAATGATGTAACCACTGCCATTGTGGACTCTAACTCACAACTGCTCTAGTTTAGAGACTGTCTCACTGAGTTTGCCAGCTTGCTGCCAAAGATTATCCTGCTTCTTATGTACAGGTGGAAGCTAAAATACAAACAGAAAAATTCAAAAATTGCTAGTTTTGCAAACTTTATTGAAGTTTGAATAGAGGTATTATTGAAGTTCATAAAGAGAATGAGAATGGGTGTTCCTTTCTCTAAACTGCTTCCAAAGGATACTATTTATTGCCATGAGCTGTGGAGGCAGAGTTGTAGGCAAGCATCTCATTACTGTGAAGTCAGTCTTACTGACTACACCTTTTTGTTTCACTCTTTTCAGCTCTGACACCAAAGTTAAGTCAAATTGCTTTACTGTTGTGCATATTATCCACAACACTCTTGACTTACCTCAAATATAAACTTGTAATTGTGCTGGTTTTGTTTAATATAAATATCTGATAAATCTAGCAGAAAACATGCTATGCTGATACTGTCAGCATCCATATTAAAGCTCATTTAATTGCTAATTACAATAAAATATCTGATAACTCTAGGAGTTTTTTGTTGTGCTTATGTGGGTTTTTTTTCATTTTTTCTTTTCTTTTTTTTTTTTAGATCATTTGTAAACTAATCCTGATCCTCACAAAATATATTTTATGCATCTTACTGAATAGTTTATATAAACAAATATTAGTCCATGGCTTGTTTGCAAACTGCTGACTTAAAATGTTTGTTATTCATGGCAGATGACTGATAAGAGCATTAACACTTTACTGATTTTTAGTTCTGGTAATGTTTAAATATTAAAGATACTGCATTTGACTTCAAACTTTATGGGAAGTTCTTTAGGTTGTTAGGGGGAGAGGAAGTATGAATAGCCTAGATAAAAATAAAGCAAGCATAAAAATAAACACATGAAATATAGGAATGTAGTCAATCTGGCTTTGAGAAGAAAGAAAAAGAAAGTAAATAAGCACAGAAATAAGTCTTTAATATAAAGTGTTTTAGGAGATAAAAATAAATTAAACAACACTCTTAAATCTAAAATTCACCATGCTAGTATATTCTGGTAATGATATGTTTCGAATTTCTTATATTCTTTGAAATACTAAAATTATTTGAGATTTGGATCACAAGCTTTCTTTAGTAAAAAAAAAATATTATTCAATTAATCACAAAATATTAACTGAGCCATCAATAATAGTGAGATGAACATTCACTATATAAATTCAAGAAAACAATAATTCCATACCATTTTCTGCTAACATTTAATTATGATATTCCATCGGCACATCATGTAATGCTACAGAATTATTCACTGACATAAAATTCTGCTCTCTGGACACATTCATAAAACATGTATATTTTAACTTGTATCAGAATATTTTAACTTACATCAGACAACACTGAGAGCATTAAGGTCTTCCAAAATTATTAAAACACAAAGAAACTCAAAGCTTTCTAACTGTCTCATCTTATAAAACATTTTTTTCTCATACTATAAAACATTTTACAAAAACATCCCTTGACTACCTCCTTTTCTGTGAAGGGAATCAAGGAAAGGTAAGCCAGAAACTTTTGCTAGAGTATGGTGCCTAAAGACTGAGGCCTGACATTCACTTGCTGCTGACTTTGAAAGAAGGCTATCACTCCAGGTTCAACATCCTGCTGTGCCTCATTGTCAGACCTCAAGGAAAAAGAATAGAGTCAAATATTCATAATTTGCATCTTCCCAGGAGGTAGATGTGAGTTTTATTTTCTTGATACATAAGAAAGTGGTGATGATCTTCAGTGATATCTTCAGTAATTTCCTTTTGTGAGGAGACTGCTATCTCAGTGAAATGTGATCACTGAAGAAAAAGATGATTCGGCATGTTTCTGATGAGGAATTACAATATAATACCAATTCTGAATTTTGAATGCTAGAAGGAGAAAGAACTTAACAAAGAATGGGCTTCCTAGCATTAAAGCCATAAACCCACAGTGGATGAAACTGAGCTCTATTTAGTGTTTATATGAAACAGTGCCGAAGCACGTAACATTACATGCTAGTGAATTACTAATTGAATTGATATTATGCCACTGTTTTGTATACATCATAGCAAGTAATATTTTAATTTTCTAACACACAAACACAGGAAAAAAAAAATAGTTTTCTACATAAAACCAGAGATGTGGTACGCAGTGCCCTCGCTGGTTAATGTCATATACTAAATCTAGACCCAAACTTGATGACTGTGCAGTCATTTTTAGTAAATGCTTAAAGACATAACTGGATTACAGGCCAAAATCTTACATATTGGGAGTTTTTGACCATTTAAGGTGTTATCAAAACATAAATATACATCTTTGGCTGAACTCTGCCACACCAGCCTTCATCAGCACAGAGATATTTGACCTGAGTCTGTGGTTCTTGCTGAGATATGCATTGCATCATCATCAATTTTCAGCTTGTTACATTAATCAAAACCTATCCTGTTTATTAAACTGCTTCCTGCAGCTCAGGTATTTGAAATTCAGAATGTCAGCAAGCAGCTGCCAGGCACTAAGAAGGAAAGAGGTGGGATAGATTTGAGTAATGTACAAATTGAATTTCAAGTAACTGAGCAGCCTCTTTATCTCTTAGTGACACAACCAGTGATTGTAACAGAGCCACAGTTCAATCATTGAGTAGGTACTATAGCCTTTCCCAGCAGTTCTTCCGGAACTACTGATGAGTGTGACCTTTGCAAAAATGCACAAAGCCTTGATTTCTGCATGGTTAACCTTTACTAGCTGGAACCCTCCTGTAGAACCTAACCACAAGGGAGGGATGCATTGGAAAAAAAAAACAAAAAACAACATACTTCTTGTGAAAGAACATACTAAAAAAAAAAAGAGAGAGAAAGAGGAGAGAGGGAGAGAAAACAGAGAGAGGAGAGAGAGGAAAGAGAGAAGAAAAGTCTAGGATACAGGTAATTTAGAGCTTTTCATATCTTCAATAACTTACATCTCTATTTTTATCAGTACTTTGCATGCTCATTACATTCCACAGTTACAGTCAATACAAAAGTCTAGCACCAGGGCTAATTTTCTCAGAAATATTCTTCATTCTTTAGAAGTCAGATAGCTAAGAAGCTGGAAAAATAGAAATTAAGAGTGATCTTAATATTGTGTGCTGCGTTAAAATCACAGCACATAAGAGAACAGAATACCAAATCTCCACACCCTGATTGGACTCCTGCATCAGAATTCCGCTCCTGTGCACCCAGCACCTGTGAGAAGTTCTGCCATTCTCAGTCCTTCCTTGGATAGCCAAAGCCAAAAATTTTCCTTAGCAATTTCCTTAGCATTTCCAGCAATGCCAAATGAATTATCAGCCAATTCCACACCAAGTAAAAAGGAACAAAAGCTGGTGGAACTCATTGCAAGATCTCTCCTAGAGAAATCTTGATGATAACTTACCTTTCTTCCATGTTCCTTTTTTTGCTGAGCTACTATTATTATTTTTACTGGCTTATTTGTCCATCTTAATATGGCATTAAAACTGTTTGGAAAACTTTACAAATATATCGTTGAAAACCATGGAAGGCAAAATAAAGTTGATTTATATTTTATTTAGATTTGGTTGATTTTATTTTTTGGATGCAAACCTTTGCAGAAATTATCTTTGGGGTAGGAAATTTGGAAAAAATATATCAAAAACAAATATTTGCAGCATAAATTGCATATTGTCTGATCACTACATACTTTTCAGATTGGTGCGCTGAAATCTTTTATCTCAAATTTACTGTCCCAGTACAGAAAATCTGTCCTGCTGTATTTTTTTGTTTGTTTGTTTTTTATTTTTATTTTTGGACAGTTTCATTTAAGTTGGGATATCAGCTAAAGTATTTAGTGTAGAATGAAAATGAGCAATATTAGAACATGAGAAGGATTAAGTGACAAAAGACTTCCACTTAATGAATGCAAACTTGATAATTAAACATCTTGTAGTCTTTTGCCTTTCATAACAACTTAGAAAATTTCATCCTTGGGATTTCACATGCTAATAGTTACAATTTTTTTGCCTGAATACGTGTTGATGCATTCTTTAAAACATTGTAAGATACGTGTATGAGAACTGCTCCATTTTAGCTTTCAAAGTGAAGCCACATGCTTGGACCCCAGCAGGAAAATGATTTTAATTCATTCTAGATGACCTTTTCATTGAAATAAAAGCCCTGTCCTTAGGCGATTTAGAAAGGTTAGGTATACTTTTTCCCTTCCACTATTATAAGGCATATATTTATTAGTACTCTCCAGTGTTTGTTCTTTTTTTCACACCAACTGCAGTTAGCCTTAAGAAAAATCAAATAACTCTATCCTTCAGCCCTCTAATTTTCCCTTTTGTAGATCATTAACAACTTCCAGACTCCTGGTTCTTAGATCTGAATGTAAAAATTTTCACTGAAAGACAGAGGAAAGGGAAAAGGATCAACATAATTACTGATACTATTCAGCAAAATTAAAGCTTGTTTTGTTTGATTTAAATAGAGAACTTAGATAAAAAAAATCTCTGGTGAAATACTGTTACATTTGCTGCTTTTCATCTCTCCCAATGAAGAATTTAGTTTGGATATATGGAGTTAGCACCCAGGGGAGAGTGTTAATTACCAACAGAAGAAATCATGTTCTGTATGCAGAATGGTGAAAAGTCTTTATTAACTGCTAAGAAACAGTTAACTTGTCATTAGTCAGAACACTGAACCAGAGGCTGTTGCTTATGAACCATTGATTAAAGTTTATGGTAGCAATAACCTCACTGAAAAACATTTGTTACCATACTTAATGATCAGAATTTAAACCATTAATCTTCCTCTGCTGATTAACCAACCAAATGGCTGTTTGGTATTTGTAACAAGTGGTATTATTATTCAAGATTTTTAAACATCAAACAAGAATCTTAACGTATATTCTGCAGAAACTTCTGTATGTATAACACAAAAGAGTTTCCACTCTAGACTGAGATAAAGTGACAGTGCAATTAAAAAGCTATAATTTAGCTTCTCCATGAACAGAGGACAAATGCTATGTGGACATAGCTGCCATTTCACAGAAGTACTCAGATAAGAAGTGATTTGCAAACACATGCAAGAAGTTTGTATGAGGGACCAGTGTTAAGGTCAGCATCCCAGGGTGAGTGTTGCAGCCACCTCTCTGCCCATCCCTGTGGTTATGAGAAGGTGAACTCTGCCTTAATGATACAAAGGCAGACCCACTGAGAGGCCAGACTCGATTTCCACAGGGGCAGCAACTATCTTCAAGTTTAAGTACAGGAGATACTAAAACAAAAATACTGTTTATACTGGTGCCAAATTATTAATAAAGCCAAGATCGTCACAACCAAATTCAAACCAATACATCCATCACTGCACCAGCTACACTACTTGTGTTCCCCTCACTGAGTCTGTTCTTCATGAACTCTGCTGCAGAAAGCCTCCATAACAGAGCAAAACACTCATGTGAGCTTTCTATTCTATATTTCCGTATTTGCTGAACTTTCAATTGTGTATAAGTGTTGTAAAAATAAAACAGATTATAAACTTACTCTGAAACCATTAATGAACCATTTCTATCAGGAGTGATTCTGAAATATGAATGCCTCCCATACTACCACTTATCCCCACTAGAAACATTTTGATTAGATTATTATGAAGCATGTGCTTCACTCTGAATATTTTTAGTTATTTAGGACAATACTCAAAGCAAAAAGAAATGCTCTAATTAGAAATCCTGTTTGAAAGTTACAAAGCACTGAAAGTTCTTATTTTAAGACAAGTTTCACCATGCAACGACATATTATAAGCAGAAGGACCTGTAGAGGATAAGTGACATTTTAATATCTCATTTTAACTTGGTAGAGTATACACAGAGGTATATTCCTGCAACACATGAGTGGCAGCCTTGCTAGGCTTGAGATGAAGCCTCAGTCACAACTAAGCATCTGCAAGCTTCCACTGAACATAACTAATGCAGCTTTACTATATACAACACCTCTGGGATCTCTGTAAGGAAGTGACCCATCTTTAATAATTCTGAAAACCATGGCAATATAATAGCATTTGAAACTTGAAATGGTTATTCTTGAATAGCACAATAATAAAGCAGGAACACATGGGGTGGTTAGACCAATAGCAATAACGATGCAAACTGTAGCATACTGCAAATCTCTGTTATGAGGGCTATGAGTATTTACAACCTAAGCCAGCAGTTCTGAGGAATTTAATTTCTCTCAGTAATTTCTGATTCTGATGGCTATTCCACAGTTGTAGGAAATTTCAGGTACATGTTAATTCTTCAGACTTTCTTGACTTGCTTTCATCCAGTAAACAAGCTTAGTTATTTGAGTATTTAACTCAGCCTCAACAAATAAGTCAATGATTGGTTTGCATATTGCTTTGGGAACAGTTGTTAACTGAGTGACTGCACTGAGAGATTACAATAAAACATCCTTGCAACTGTCTTGGAATTTTTTACTTTTTTTTTTTTTTTGGAGTAGTGTACTGTTTGCTTTCTCCCATCTACTACAATACTGAGTAGGGGGAAGGGAAAGAGTAGTTCCTTATTCACAAGAGCAGACGAATTACTTTGCAGTTAAACACTGTTTAACAGAAGTTTAACTGAAGGCAAATACTTAAAATTGTATCTTGCGCATAAGATGCATTTTATTATGAGGCTGTGAATTTATCGTATGGCTCATCAACAAAATAATACTTAAAAAATACTTGACTTTCAGTAAGGATCTGTCAATTATGAAATAATATTTTAAAACAGATAAAATGTAGATAATATACTTGGATGATCCACTTCTGGATTTTCTACATCAGAGTGAACTGTGGAAGGGGCACCATACAGCTGCCAGGGTTCTTTCAAGGAGTCAGAGAGAAGTATTCTTATTGTGAACAGGGTCTCTTCTTACACCCTTTTGCCTACAGACAGTACTTTTTCACTAACAGTTCATTGGTTAACTATCCTGGTAAACAGCAGTAAGTGTTTCGGGAATTCTCATCACTATACCCATAACAAAGCAATAGCCGATGGCGAGGTGCCCAATGATCCTCCATCATATTCCTTATTACTTCTTTTCTTGGTTATCTTACCCAGGGTTTCATGCCCAGCAGTCCGATGTTTTCGCCAGCCCTGGGACTTGCTAAGTCGCCAGGCGTATTCCTACAGTGAACCATGGTACTCAGCTTTGCGACACACAAACGTTGTGCTATCAGATGCTTTAAAAATACAGTTTCCTTGGTGTGAGCACTGCCATGGCAAGTAGATAAAGGTTGTATGAATATACAGTTTCCCTACATTAAGTAGGGAATACATAAGTGGATGCTATGCTTTTATTGAGATAAGGAGAATCAGACACAGAGACCAACACTTGTGCAACCATAGCAGTGAAACCCGGCACTGTATTTGCATCATGGCACTCTGCTCTCTGAAACCTTAGTGTTTGGATCTGAGCAAGCTTTTATGCCCTCCCTCCTCAAAATTCTTTCATGCTTTCTGTTGCCTCCATATATCAGTTTGATGAGCTCACACTTCTTAAGATTTCTGCATCAGAAAACAAGAGCAAAGTTGAAACAAAGTAAGTCATCTGTTTTAGTCTTCACTTTCACTGCATGAAATAATACAGAGGTGTTAATTACAAGACTTCAGTGAGACTTGACTAATAACAGTGTGCAAACAACTGTATGTCAAACTCAGCTACAGAAAGCTTCTTCTAATAAGGTAAAACTAGCAATTAGAGCTGACAATGAATGACTTTTCCTTGAATATTCATTTATGAAGTCATTGTTTGCAGGCTTGCTTCTGTTTTCTTCAAGGAAACTAATGGGAACTCCTAGTCATTCATTAAAAATGACTTAAATATCATTTGGTGAGCAAGCACACTGGATTAATTCTCCTTTGTACTAATCCACTGACCCTTTGCATCAAAGGCAGAGAACTAATGTTCTCCAAGATTCCCCAATCTGTGACCTTGACATAATGGGAACAAATTGAATTCCCAGAAGAAGAAAAATGACACTGACCATATAAAATCACTAACCGCATGTCTGAAACACCATTCATTTCATTTAAATTCTACAACAGAACTCCTTAGGTTACAAGAAGAAAGAATATGATTAGCACACTAAACTTAGTTCTGTCATCTGGTCTATGGCTTTTTTCCCTCTTCTTCACAAAGCAGTTTTGACATGCTTCTTTAAGCACACAGGCTTTGCGTTCTCATGCTGGATGAAAGCATACCAGGAGGAAGGAAGTTGCCCATTCAAATCTATTTATGTACGTGGATCTCAAAATAAAAACAATTGCATGCTGTCTAATTCCATGTCTATGGATTAATCAGAACACTAAAAAAATTAATGATTATTCCCAAATCTATTAAACGAAATAAAAACCATTTCCATTTATTTTCTTACAGTATGTCTAGTGGAAAATAGAAAACACAACCTGGAAAATCATTCACAAGAAAAGATTTACATTTAATTGACAAACCAAGGACAGGGATTTAAAAATGCAAGAAAGCAAAATAATCATTCAGTTTAGAAAGACCCATTCTTTGGTCACCAATATCCATTTTCTCCCTAGGTTTTAATGTAAACTATTTCCAGTGTTAAAGTTTGGTGCTTATACTTCACTATGGAGCATTGCTGAAATTGTGACAAATACAATGATGCTCTAGAATATTTTTCATCACTTTCATCATCTGTTGGATTAATAGTTTGGACTTACCCCATTTTATCTATTCTCAAGTTCACTTCTATTTATTTATTTATTTTAATATCTGGATATCTACTGAAATCTGTGAGGATATCTGCATCATTATCTGTATGCTGCATGCATACTTTATCAGTTTCTAATACTTTAGTTCAACTCCTATCTTTTTCCACGATTTTCTTGCTCACCTACTGATCTGAAAAGGAGAAGAGGAGGCTAAAACTGTGACAACAGCATGCTCTCACTTCTGCTTCCATTTGTGTGTTGGTGCCAGTGATAACAATAGACAGGGCTGACAAGCATAAATCTGTAAGCCTGATGCAGAGACATGGTGATAAATTGAAATGGCTTTCATGCTACAAGAGTATGGAGAATAGGAAAACTAAGATTATCATAGCTAATCCTGCTATTTTAACTCAATATATCTACAGAAAAGGAGACTTTATAATACCTCTGTTACTTTCAGAGACAACATCACAGTGATAGGAAAACTATGTTTGACTTTGATTTTCCTTCTGTGGTGAATCACAAAGTATTAGAATGGCTTGGGATGGAAGAAACCACAAGAATCACCAGGTTCCCCTCTGCTGCAAAGCAGGGTTGCTAACCACTAGATCAAACTGACCAAAGTCCTATCCAACTTGGCATTAAACACCTTCAGGGACGGCATCCCTCAGCAATCTGTTCACCTTATCACCCAGTGAAAAACCTCCCTCTGACACCATCTAAATCATCCCTCCTTTAATTTAAAACCATTCCCCCTTGTCCTATTACTACCAGTGTAAAAAAGTTTATTTTCCTCCTACTTAAAAGCTCCCTTCAAGTACTGGAAGGCTGTAATGTGGTTACCCAGCAGCCTTCTCTTCTCCAGATTGAACAAGCCCAGCTTCTTCATAGGAGAGGTGCTCCACACCTTCGATCATCTCTGTGACTCTATTCTGGACCCTCTTCAAAAGCTCAACATTTTTACTGTGCTGGAAGCAGTACTCCAGCTGGGGCCTTATGAGGGCAGAGGAGAGAGGAATGATCATCTCCCTCATTCTGCTGTCCATTTCTCTCCTAATGGAGCCCAGTATACCACTGTCCTTCCAAGCTGCAAGCTCATGCTGTTGGTTCATGTTAAGTTTTTCATCCTCCGGAACCCCTAAGTCCTTCTCAGCAGAGCTACTCTCAAGGAGTTCTTCTCACAGTTTATATGAAAATCTTAGATTACCTTGACCTAAGTGCAAAACCTTGTCCTCTGCTCTGTTGCACCTCATTAGGTTCACATGGATGCGTCCTTCAATTTTATCAAGATGCCTCTGGATATCATCCCTTCCTTCTGCTGAATCAGCTTCATTTTCAGCACGGTGTCATCAGCAAACTTGCTGAAGGTGCATTCAATCCATCATCTGTATTACTGAAATAGTACCAGACTCCAGACAGACGCCTGGTGGACACCACTCCTTACCAGCTTCCACTTGGACAAAGATTCGTTGACCACATCCCGCTGTCTGTGACCTTCCAACCAATTCCTTATCTAACAAACAGTCCACTCTTCAAATCCATACCCCTACAATTTAGAGAAAAGGATGTGGTAGGGAAGCGTTTCACACAAATGTACTTGAAAATAAATAAAAATTAATAAATTCAAGATGAAGTCTTCAGGTAATAGACTTGATTAGATCAATATGGCTGGAACATCAGCAATTTATTCATTTTTAAATAACTGATCTGAATATGAGATTATGAGATTCTTGTAATAATAACATCCTTCAAATACTGTTCAAAGTGCATGTCCTTTGAATATACCTGTAACAAGAAGTTGATGAAAGTATTGTTCTATGCATGCATGTTTTTGTTCATAAGTTTGTGACTTCATACAGGTACTGGCAACAAATTGTTTCAGTTATGCAGAATGCACTGTACACCTTGATTGCAAAATAGTTAAAAGCAAATAATTTTAAAGGAAACAACAAAAGGAAAGCCTTTTATTTTCAGTGAAAGAGAATTTTATGAAGAAGTGTTTCTGTTAATTACTTCTTGCAGCAGGTATTGGCTGCCAAGGTAATGCATTACTATATCATTTGGAAAATGCTACAGTTGTAATTAGATGAGCAAATAAATGTTCATTTCAATTTATTAATATAGCTGCAGGCCTTGCTGCAATTTGTCTCATTTCTGAGACCAAGGCATCACAGGCTGGGAATGATTGTGGCAAAGTAACTGGCTTTAATAATGGATTCAGGCAGTGAATTATTCATGCAGACGGGAGCAAGCCTTGATGCTTTCCACTCCTTTAATTAACTGTGAGATTCTGACTAGCCTATGGTGTGTTTAAGCTTTCCCCTGCAAATGTAAATTTTCTTGTAACCGCACACATATACACCCTCCAAATAAATAAATAAATAAATAAATAAATAAATAAATAAACAAATCTGTTTATCAACTGCTTAATCCAGAAAATGCAATCTTGACAAAATAATTGCTCTGTCACTATTATTTTCTAATCCTCACATTTGTGTTCTGTCACGAAAACACCATTTTAATAAGTTGTGTCTACAATCTCAGCCCCTAAATCAACTCAGCTCTCCTCTGTAAAACTTTTTCAGCCTGCAAATTCTGGAAATTTATACTTTGATATCCAGTGCTCTTTTCCTAACAGGAGCACAGACTGAATTCAGAGTCCACCTTTTCTTTTTCTTTTTCCCTTCCCTTCCCTTCCCTTCCCTTCCCTTCCCTTCCCTTCCCTTCCCTTCCCTTCCCTTCCCTTCCCTTCCCTTCCCTTCCCTTCCCTTCCCTTCCCTTCCCTTCCCTTCCCTTCCCTTCCCTTCCCTTCCCTTCCCTTCCCTTCCCTTCCCTTCCCTTCCCTTCCCTTCCCTTCCCTTCCCTTCCCTTCCTTTCCCTTCCTTCTTTCCTCCTGCTTCTCTCTTCCTCTCTCTTTCCATTCTTTCAATATCCTAATATTCACTCAACAGAATTGTTTCTGTGGGCCAAGTTATGTATACACATAACAGTTTGTTGGATCAAACTCCAAAGCAGGAAAAATCAGAATGAGTGTTTCTCAGGAAAGATTATTTAAGGCATACAAAGTAATTGAGCCGTTCCTCTTCAAATGTTGAAGAAAACTTTTGTTTAAAATGGTTGTTTTTTTTTTTTCTTAATGAGCTACAAAAGACATCTTTTGAGCCCGCATTTGGTGTAGCATCAAACAAACATTCTAAGCACATACCAAATATAAGTGCTGCAATCATTTCCACGGGACTTTGGTGTGTTATTTATGTGGGTTTACCAAAATGCTTTAATTGTTTCCTGCTGAGAATCACAGATTATAGTTTCTTAATGGAAAAACCATACCAAAACAAACAAGCAAAAAAAAAATAATAAAAGCCTTCAGATTTTTTTTTATTTACATGCTTCCTAATTTTTATTATTATGTGCAGAACTGAACAGGAGAAATACACTGCAGAGGCACTTTCTACTGTGGTTTTGTTGCAGTCACATTAGTGACATGCTTAGATAATTGATTGTTCCTTACCTGACAAATCTACATTGCTATTTCCTGTTCTAAGCAAGTAAAATATGTAGTGCACATAAACATTTATTGACTAATTTTTGTATAGCAATGATAGGCTTCTTTTGACTTTCAGCATTTTTGAACTAACAAAAGAATATGGGGGAAGTCTTACTCTGCACTTCTTTGTAGAAATTGAATCACTATTTCTATAAATCAAATACCATGTTAAAAGCTCTGTGAAGCAAACAATATATGTGAATTATCTGCATAACCTCAGTCTATATAAATCAAAGTTGCTTTATGAAGGTATTGATGTTTTCAACTTTTGCAAAGGTTGAATAAATTTAGGGATTTACCCCCTGGGAAACTTTTGATCCAGGTGAATCCATTCACTTTGAAAACAGATCACAGTCATGGCTGCTAACAGTCTTCAATACACTAAACTAAACGTGGGTCCTTACTGTAGTAACTGTAAGGTTTGTAGTAATACAAGTGCTATTTTTGACAGGAAAAAAAAGGTGTTGAAAAATAAGTATTTGATTGCAGTATACAGGTTATATTTAAAATAATTTTTTTTCCTTTTTTTTTGTTTTTTAAGTTTTAGGTAAAGTGAGCTGTGATAGAATGCAAATATAATATTTTCACATATTCCATACATAGGAGAGAGTTGATTATGACAATAGATATGTTATTCTAGATTAAATTAATACCTTCTTGTAAATTGTAAAACTATTTTAAAATTGATAAATTGTATTTTATATTTCTGCAAGTGTTCTGCAGGATGTGCCAAATCTACTCTGGACTGCTCTGTGTAAATCTTGATTAACTCCGCTGAAGCCTTCCTTCAACGATACTGTTGGCTTTAATGTATCTACTTGATATCGATGCTGGTGTGCCAGATACTGTGTGATCCTGTTAGCTTGGAAGCAGCACACATTGAAAGTGGCATTAATTTCTACATAAAGAATGACTGTGAGAAAAATACCTTATTTCTGTTTGAATAAGGTTATGACAACAGCCAGGCTTTAGAGCAGGCATGCCCAAAACATCTGCCACAAGTGGAGCCCATAATGCAGGCCCCCCTGGTCCACACCATCATAGCAATGGCTCTTCCCTGCTGGAGTAGCTCAACCAAGCCCCAGGAGTGCACCCATTGCTCAGTAGCAGCCACACATTCATGTGCAATTGGCACTGTCTTGAACTGAAACCAAGGCAGGGTGCAGAGCATTGCTAACTCAAGTTATGTCAAATAATTGCATACATATATTGCCTAAACACAGACTTGTAAACAGCAAAAAGTATGCAGCCCTTGCTTTCTATTTTGATAAAGAAACCTGAGGATTGGTTTCAAAACTGCTGAGAAAATCATCATCTGTTTGCATATTTGAGACTTCATTTTCAATCAACATAAATACAATACCTGGAAAATTTCAAAGTGAATGTATAGAGTTGCAATCAGACATTCAGCTCAAAGAAAAATATAATCATCAGTCTTCTACAAGTTCTACCTTACCAGAGAAGAATGTCCCTCAGTTCACAATCATATCTTTTTCATGTCATTGCTTCTTTGCAGTATGTGCATTTGTGAACAACTAACATTAAAGGATAATGCACAAGAAGAATAAATTTCATCATAAATCTCTGATTAACATCTTGGGGACTCACTAAAAACTGTAACCACTGCCACTGAACCAGACTGATTCATTAATTCCACAAAAAGAAGGACAAATATCCCACTAGTTTTATGGTTTTGTTGCTCTCTTTATGTATGTATATATGTACTATTATTATTATTTGAAAAAATAAATTTAGTTGTAAATATATGTTTATATATATGTATGTATATTTATATATGTATATATATTAGTTTATATATATGTATATATAAAAATATACGTTACTTATTTTATTTGCAGTCCAAGATAATTACTCTTCACTTGGTGCAGCCCAGGCAAGCCAAAATGTTGGACACTCAAGCTTTACAGGATTAGCTCTGGAACAAGGAACCTCATGACCTCAACCATACGACAAGATGGAAATAATATGGAATGCCTTTTCTGATATAGAAAGCTACACCTTTTGTTTCAAACTTAAAAACAAACAAACAAGCAAAAAATCCACCACAAGCCAACCAACGAACAAAAACCTAATTTGTTGCAAGCCTTCACGTGACAATTTTAAGCCTTCTCTCCCGGCACTTCTCCGAAGAAGCAGATACCACTGGATTTTGGAGCTTAAAGTGCAACGTATTGCCACTACATCAGTGTACAAAAGGGCAAGCTTCCTTTGAATTACTGTGCCTTTTCCTCTAATAATAAAAAAACATAAAAATATCTCTTCAAACCCATCATGCTTAATAAATGCCAGGTTGCCTCTGAGGGTGATTGCAAGAGACAACTGTGTTAAAGGAAGTACACACCAAATGAAAAAGAAAACAAACTAGTGCGTAGTCGGAAGATATACATCTTTTAAAGGGCAGATTAAAAAAAAAAGAGTAGTAAATTAAAATGTCCCACACAATGCTGTTTATTATTATTTATTTATTTAAAGATCCCTTCTTCTCTGAATAGTGCAGCATTCAAGTGTGGGAGCGTTTCTCTTAAACGTGTAAATCACGCATTTAGCCTTGCCGGCTGCCGCAGAACCATGGAGGTGGGGGAGGGGAGAAATAAATACTGGTCAGGCAGTGTGTTAATGAAACATTTACACAAGCATTTTATGTGGTAGTAATGAAAAAAGCCTCTTTCATCCCATCCTTTCATTACTTAGCACAGTCTTTAAGAGGATTAAGCTTAAAAAAAAAAAAAAGCTGTGAGTAGGGGGAGGTGGGCAGAATGTGCTTATCAGTTGATTCTCAGGATCGGTGGTGCTGAGTTCTTAATAGATTGCCCCTGGGTTTGGGATTACTGCCGTGCAAACTCTTTCAGGCGTCGCTGCAGAACAGAAAGCAGTTTGTTTTAGCAGCATTCTCACCCTGGGATGAAGAGAGCTATTGACTTTGTGATTAAGTGACAGAGGATTTTAAGTCGCAGCGGTCTGATCCCTTCTGCGGCTTCATTTTTCCCTTAAGGAAGGGACTACATATTTACAATGATTTATTTAAGGTGGATGATGCAGTTTGCAAAGAGACATGCACTAATTCCTCAACTAACATGACTAAAAGCTGCTGACAGTTTGATTTTAGGAACACGGGAAGATGATTCACTGAGCAAATCACTGCACAGGAGCAAGGGTTCATTTCTACAGGTAATATATATTGAGATCCATTGCAACTCCTTGTCCAAAGGTGGATGTTTCAGGTCTGGATCGGAAGTCATGCAGTGTAGGGGCAGGCTGAGCATGATGCTGTGTGCATGCCTTTCCCCACCTCCCACAGCCCCCTGTGCCTTGCACTGCACCTAGCCCTATGCTTCTGGTCGTTGGCCACTGCTGTTTTGGCTGTTTTGTCAAAGAACTCAGGCATGCTTGTAAATATGTCTGTGTGGATGTCTGATCCAAATGAGAAAAATGGTGACGTTAGCCCATTCATCTACTTCAATGAGGGGAGGGCCAACCTCAAGCTACCAAATCCCTGGTCAGCCTCAGCCCACCTTGGCCATATGAAATGGCCATAGTCACAGGTAGAAGAGTTTAGTAGGAAGACAGGCTAGCTGCTGGCTCCTACTATGGAATATAGCCTGGGAAGTCTGTAATATAGCCTAGGAAGCCTATGGAATATAGTCTAGGCAGTCCTGAGTAGCTTCTGTTGGAGGCAGAGACATGTATGTTTGGAGATGCTGAATAAGTCTTTTTGTCAATAGATCTCAGCACTAGTGCAGGCTTCCCAGCACTAGTTTGAAAATTCTTATCTAGCTGGCTAAAGAAAGCAAACCAATGAAAGGAAAATAGCCCAAACATGCAGATTCAACTGTTTATGAAATTCATTTCTTATATAGTAGTGTGGTATGTTATTTCTTATAGAATGGCATTTCTTACAGTAGTAAAATTTCATTTTCAGTAAGAAATTTAATTTTCCAAAAGGTGTGAGGAACTACAACAGAAGAAGATAATTGTATATTTATGTTTGATTGCATGGCAATCATCACATGAAAAAAAGTACTGGATTACATGAGAGGAAGTGAACATTCCTATTCATATTTCCACTCTCAAGGGAAATTAAACCTTTTATTTTCTCTGTAACTGCTAATGACATTGTATGGGAGCAGTTCTCAACAACAATGAAACAAATTACAATCTTTTTTTTTTAATCTATTCAGTCTAGTGATTAAATAAGTTTTTCAGTAGACTTAAAAACATAGCAAAGGACTCCCTGCATCTGGAAACACCAAATGGCGTAAATATAAATAATAAATGTACTTCATAATTCATTAACTCTCTACCCATTGCTGATAGGTTTGGAAGCTGTTTGGACAGATCATCTGAATCAGGTCTAAAATGGCACTCTCTTGCCTTTGAATTCTCCTATTTTAGAGTTTCTATGCTTTTGTTTCTTGACAGAAAGGAATCAAAATTAGGTGTTTGGGCAGGGGAGTAGGTTAGAGTAACGAACTCTGAAATCTTTCCAACTTGTTTTTCTATTCATCTTTTGACTCAGACTTGGAGATATTTATTTATTGTGCTTTTCAGTCTGAATGGAGCTTTTAACGAAGAGCAAACATTTCACAATTGAGAATTGCTCAAGTTTGCAAGCAGTGAGCATATTTTGCAGCACTGAGCATATTATTTTTATTCTATGAAGAGGTCTATTATTAATAAAGTAGGATAGTTAAGCATTCAATTGTCAGAATACACAAACTTAGCACTGTATCCTGAGCATGTTCACTTCCATAGACTTCAATTACATAACTATTCTTCAGAATTGCTGTATTATTATTTTTTTCTACAGCCTGCATATAACAAATATTAAGATCTTTCTCCAGTATTTTACAGTCCATTTCTTTTAGTATGACAGCAATTTTGCATATTTCACTAAGTTCATTTTCAGGTAGCATGTTCTGATTTAGCGTTTAAAGAAATTGAGATAAATGTTTATGACACAGTGTAATCGTTCATGCCACAAGCATTCCAGAAAGATGTATTAGGACATAGCAAGAAACATAACATCACTGAAAAATGTAGGTATATGTGCATGTAAGCATGGGTATCCATGCATTTATGTTAGTGTCTATGGGTATGTACATGTGTATATACACAATCAGAGCATGCAGAGACATATTCATGGCATTCTTAAAACAAAGCAAACCTAAAAAACAAGTTTGACTGAAAATAAAATTATCAGTGATTCAATGTGAACATTCATAGACCTCTATTCAATATAGTAAAAATGATATACTAAGAACAAGTTGAAAAACATTTTTAAAAATCTATTTTAAAGACAATTGTAGAGATGCAGAGTGCTGAGCAGTCACACATCATAATGCCAGGAACTGAGCAGCTCCATTCTCTTCATATCTTGTTCTTTCTTTTCCTGACTTTGTATATGAACAAGTTTTATTCACTATATCTTCAGAAAACTGACCCAGTGAGGGTAGAATGCGTCATTAGCTAAATTCACTTATTGAAAGGTATATGAGAGAATTTTGGATTACAGATACAGGGAAGTGAAAGAGAATTGAAAAGAAATGGAGTAGAAAGATGAGATCTGTTGCTTGCAGTGATAGGATTTTATATTAGTTAATAGGGGCTGCAGTACTGAAAATAGAATGTTTAAAGCACATCAGGCCAAATGGTCTTTTTTTAAAAATATTTCCATTAAAATTAATTATTAAGGAGCTTAATTAGATGTTATTCATCAATAAGCATACAAAGAATCTGTGTCCTTTGATTGTTTCCTGTACACAACTTCCAAGCAGAATTTTCTTCAGCAGTGTTAATGCACCAGATAGCTGTGATATTCCAAAATACCAAATATCTCTCTAAAATAATAGTCCTGCAAAAATTCATGCACTTGATTTGCTTTGTGTGATGCCTGGTTGTGAGTCACTTCAATCTCCATTCTTGGAAGTTTTCAGTCCCTGATGGGAAAAAGTTCTGAATGCCATGATCTGCCCTCAGACTTCATCTTGCTGTGAGCAGTACATTGGATCAGAGACCTTCTGGGATCTCTCCAAACCTGAATTATCCTACAGTCCTGAACTGTCTCATATGATTTAAATCATAAATATAAAATACATGTCTAAGTCTTTTTAGAGATTGGCTCATGAATGTTCAGGGACAGCAGTAAATATTCTAAAAAGGAAATTGCATGTGACCCCATAATCAAGCACCATGTGTAGGTATCAAGAGGCAATAATAATACTGGAAACGTGACTGTTAGTGATGGAAACAAAAGCAAAAATGGTCAAAACAAACACAGTCTAAAAAGACAAAATCCATGCTAGGCAAAATTCAGAGAGCCTGAGTAAGAAACATGTTTGTTAAGATTTTATGTTGTAAACTGGCTCAGTTCCCATAAACAAAGGCAGAAAGCATCAGCATGAAATTTTCAACAGGCTACAGAACTAAGTGGAATCAGTCTGTTTTGCTACTCCAAATGCAGATCAGGTGAAAGTAGGAAAGATAACAAAGTTTATTTCATGTGGTTGGACCTGTGCCCACAGAAAGGTACAGATGCAAATGGTCTGGAAAGCCAAGGCTGTTTGAATTTAAAGTCTAATAAGTAAATTTAGCTAGAAATTGAAGAAATTCAAAATTAAAGACTTTGGAAACATACACCATGCAGTCACCATCTCAAGAAGAGAAAGTGAATAGAGAAATTTGGATTTTAAATTCATTTTCAAAACAGCTCAAAATTGAGTGCACAGCTTTTACTCTCAAAACTAACACTGACCATCTTATGTGAACACAAAAATCTCTCACCTAGATTGGACAATAAATTAAATCCAGGTTTACCTCACTGAGGGTATACATAATCCTCTGGTTCCTCTCACACTTTCACAAATCAGAAAATTGTAGAACAGTTCCACTTACGTTAGAAAAAGGAACTATGAAATACATTTCCCACTGACATCACAGCACAAACAAAGAGTACATTAGCTTGGGATTGCAGCTGTTTATATCTTCACTGGATTTCACTAATTTGGGTCCTCTGGCAAAGCTGCAGCAGAAAACTTGTTATGAAATTTACATTTACCTTTCATGGAAAACAAGGAAAATACACTTTGTATTTCTAACCCTATCTTATCCACTTCACTAAACTCAAATAACAAATGTTGTAATATGATCACATTTCTTTACTGTATGATGGAAATGCACAACAACCTGTATCTCCCACTCTCTCTGCAAAGGTGCAAGCAATGTGCCTTAAACAAAGAACTGTCACACTGTGCTTAAAAGTGGACAGTGTTGTAAAACCCTTGAGCAAACACAGCTGAGCTTTATCAAAATTAATAATAATGATAATAATAATAATAAAAGAGACATCATTGTGTCATTATAGTTAGTATTTCAAGGCCAAAAATTCTTAACTTTGGATTTAGTTCACTCCTAGCATTGTAAAAGGTCTCACATTTACACTAAGGGTTGGCACAGAAAATGACTTTTGTTTTCATACTATTCCTTCTGAACACTTTGGATACATATGTCAAACACTTAATTCACTATGATATTAAAAATCTATGCATAGGACTAAAGGAAGTAAAGCGAACATTACTGAACGTGAAGACTTTTCCATCACTCCTTAGTATATCCTTTCTCTCTCAAAATATCTCTGCTAATTTTTTTTTCACAACTAAAACTAGTATAGAATAATACTTCTCATCTTTGAGTGTTTTATCCTGAAGTAGAATTCTCCTTTCCTTTTGTTCACTGATCTTCACTAAGAATGGATTACAAAAGCTTTGTTACGTTGAGTAATAACAAGGAATATGCATGGCTGACTTGATTTATGCAGACATGGAGAAGATTGTAGCTTAATTTCCTTGTTGGTAAAATGTTTCTGGAGAAGTTCATTTGTTATCATTTGTGCAATTCTTTAAGATTTCTGGATCATTAGAACTGCATAAATATACAAGGGCTATTCCAAAACTAATGCCTCCTATTCTATTACATTGGCCCACGTGTCAGAGGCAGATGTGGTAGGACAACAGAGGATGAACCTTCCCACCAACATCCTGGTTTGTCTGACTGGATATCTGTGCAACAGATAACAGAAGAGGCAGTCTGACAAAATGGCATCTGACATGGAAGCGTGGTGTGGAACTGAATTTCTCCATGTGGAAAAAATAGCACCTATGGACATTGATCAGTACTTGCTTATGGAGATCGACAGTGGATGTGAGCACAGTGAGACAATGGGTAGTGCTTTTCAGCTGTGGTGACAGTGACAGTGGTTACCTCTGCTCTTGCAGATTTGTACAAGAACAGCACGTAGATTCTTGTTCATTGCTGGCAACAATTTATAGTTAATGCTGATTATTATGTTGAAAAGTAGTGTTTTATAGCTGAATATTTGCTTTATCAAACAGTGTTATTGTGCTCTTCATCTGTTGTAGTTTGCATGGAAATAAATAGAAGACTTACTTTCAGAGTTATCTATGAATTAATGATATATGTATGACGTGTATGTGTGTGCATTTATGCTGACATCCTCTTTTATCCTAAATGATGTTTATAATAAATTTTCCCTGTTTGGCATAAATAAGAATTTTTCCTCTATGAAAATCACCCTTAACTCTTTTTTTTTTTTAACTCAGTGCCCCTAGAATATTTCACCTTTGGTTTTTGGTGGCAAATTAGGAAATAGCTTCCCCTTGCTTTCCCAACTTACCATATTTTAGTCTTCTTGAGCCTATAAGTCTCCTTTTTTGGTCTTGCTAGTATGGCCTTTCTCAATCAAAGGCAGAACAGTTTGACAATCATGACTGTTTTCCACATAGAACAACCTTCTATATTTCTTGACAGTATTACAGTGATACAGCAATACAGTCATGAATTGTCATACTTCACATGAAACATTTTTAACACATTTTAGCTCATAATTTCTTAAGAAAATTGATGGGCTGAGAACACAAAATTTTAGAATGTAAAATATCAATGATATCTATTGTTATATAAAACATAGGGAAGCTTCTTGCCACAGAGTTATTTTCAGTACAATAGCAAACACTGTACCAAAACAATTACAAACTGGAAAATAAAAAGTCAATCTTCCTGAGTCACTGATGTCTTTCTTTGTGTGTTGAGAGGCATTGAGGCACGAATGCTAAGAGTATTTCAGAAATGTCTTTAAGTATACATTACTTCCTTTAACATCCAGTAATAGCATAGAAGTGCTTCTAAGTTTCTTATTCCTTTGAAAAACAAGGAAATTTTCTCAACTTCAACGCAGAATTTTATTTGGGAAAGAAAAGAGTAAAAATCCTAGTAAACTGACACAAAGTGCTGTCACATTCTGCTAGTAAGGGAGGCTAAAGAAGCACAGACATGGGCTATAAAGAAACTTTTAGGTATTCTGAAATTCATTTCTGAATTGAATATTTTCTTTGAAGTTAATTTCCTGATCTCCAAAATCCCCTAAACACTCAAACCCTGTAGAAAAATGCTGCTTGTATGTGTACTAATTTGGTTCATTATGACAATGCTCTTACATCCCAGAAACAAGCTATGAGGTAATCCTTTAGTCTGTGCTACATTTAATACAATTCAGAAAATCAATGTTAATGGACAAAAACAGTGATGCAAATAGGTAAATAATACCCAACACCCACATATTTTCTAGAACGTGGAAACACGAAGCATAGAAGAGAAACACAAACTTCTTTCCAGCAGATTGAATAGCTACACTGGGATAAATGGCATAGTATGGCATAAAATAGCATCCATAAAAGCAATGAATTATCTAACTCTACAGGAATTCACCAGTATTGCACTTCTGATAAGTGAATTTGGTGTTGTTGATAATCTAGGGTAATTTATACCAAAACAACAAACAACTCATACAACTAAAAGGATCTCAATATAGATTTTCATCCCCTGGTAAACATATAGTGAAATTTCTTCAAGGAATTAGAGAGAAATACACAAATTCACATATGTCTCTCTTTCACAGGTTTATTTGGCCTCTGAAGGCTAACATAAAGTCTTTGAAAATGATAGACGGACTCTCAGTTCAGTGGGATTTAGAGTATATCTTACAAAAATTTACATTGCATGGTTAAGGTACTTTTTCAGTTGAAGAAAGTAGATACTAGTTTCCATTCAACACTCTGAGCTCTGAACTAACAATATGAAATTCTATTGCTGTCATAGTTTATGCATTCAACACAAAGCTAAAATGTACACTTTCTTTTTGTTATTATTTTCAGTGTGTAATTAAATTTATTTTAGAAAAACGTTGTTTAGAATAATTTGGCATTGTACGTAGGACCAACACACAGCTTCAGGAAAACAACTGAAGCAATGGTTGAAAAGCTAACATATCTATTCTAATTCTCCATCATTTTTCACTAGAAAAAGAAATAGAGTGAATCTAAGATATGCCATTTTCATAATGACTGGAGTTGACTTAGAGTCCACACTGGCTATAAATCGCCTTGCTAATCAAACTGTTTAAGTAAGAGTGTGTTTTGTTTAACGTGAAGAAATATTGTTTCAGAAATATTGTTTCAGAAATACTGTTTCCCAATCAGATCCTTAGAGGAGCAATGCAAAATTAGTGCTAAAAGATGTCAAAAAGGTAATACAGAAGCCCTAAGCAGGAGAGGATTTATTTCCCTCTGAATATTTCTGATGGACAGTAAATTGATCTGACAAAAAATACTTTTCTCTGAGGAACTTTCACAGTTAGGCTCACACGAATGAATTCACATGAGCATGTATGCATGTGTACATTGCCAACAGAAGACAAAATGTCACACAGCTATCAATGCAAGTTTAAATTAAAACCACAGACAGTAAATAAAGAAAAAAATCCCATTTAGAAATTGGCTATTATCTGATGTAATATACATGTAAAAACTATCAGTGCCACTCATTTCTTCTTAGCCCACACTAGCCTCTGGGAACTCAAAAATCATTATAAATTATATGCCCTTAAGAAGAAAGGAACGACACGTGAGAACTCCATGCACTAAATACTGTATGTAAATCAATGTTTTAGAGGCTAAAACATAGCTGTAATCTAAGATAATAAGAAGTGTGATCTTTTTTCTTTTGATGAGGAATATTTTAAGGTGAAAAAAAGAAAACTCAGTGCTGAGAAAGCACCAGTGAAGAACAAGTCGCTCTCTGTGACACTACATTTCTTAGCAGCTTAGAGATTAATGCTGTCTTGTGCAGCTCATGCATTACTATTCCTAGCTAACCAGAAATGAAAAATCATGTACTCAACTCATTACTTGCTGCATAAATGTTATACAAAGAGAATGGAAATTTGCACATAACTCTTCTTTTCTGTTAAAATGTTCCAGACTTGATAATGTTAGAATGAGAAATATCTTAGTGTCTGTGTGTTTTCCTACCCAGGATCTGTGATACAGCTTAATATATTCTAATTATAAGATGAAAAATGAGAAATTTAAATTATTTTAAATGATGGAGAGGCCACACCAATTTGAAAAGTCTTGATGTATTATATTACATAGAAAATCTAATACTAGAACATTCCATATCCAAAAACACAAAGGGTAGAACGGTCAAACTTACCAAGAAATTACAACTAAGGAAAAATGTAATGATGTCAATAACACTTGAAGGTAACTGCACTTCAGAGACTTAAGCTATTACAAGAACATTTTAGTGCAAAGTGCTATTCAAACACATGCAGCAAATATTGCACTAGTAAAGACTGTGCATCCACATCTTATTGAAGAATGATTTTTTTGAGGTATAATACAGTTCAGTTATGCCTATAAAACTTTGTCCTGTCAGCAAAATAAGTGAAAGTTGAGCCTGACAGAGTAAGCTCTTCTAAGGACAAGATTGTCATTGATTAATTTGTTACTAGAATGTAAACTGTTACAACAATGTAAACTGAATTTACTTTGAGTATTGAGGTCAGGAAGATAAAGTTATTCCATATTCAACACTGTCAAGAAAGACACCTAAGTTCTCAAATATCCCTCTTTGCAGTGTTCTTGACTCTTATTATAATTTCTACACCTGTGGGGTAAATAACTCCCAAGGGTGGTACCTCACAAAGAAATAGTATAGATGATGGTATATTTTGAGTAGTTCTATATAAACAGTATACAAATAATACAAAAGAGAGGATGGCTCACCTTCAGGATGACAAGGCTCACAGGGGACTCCACGTGGGAACTCTTCAGATATTATGCTGTAAGATGAAGTAAGAAAATCAGTTCTAATTAGTTTCTAAAGCTGGGAGGGGAAGTAGACTGAGAACCTCCTAAGACTACCACTTACAGCATTATTTCAAAAGATAAGCCGTTAGAAATACATTTCTTTATGTATGGTAACTAGGCTTTCAGGTACGAGTTTTATCATACTGACTAAAATAAGATTTTCATCTACTATGAACTGAACATTATTCAAGATAGCAGAAGTCAGCCACGAGTTTCTTAATTGAGGAAGAGTCCAGAAGCAGAAGAGTGGAAGAAAACAAGATACTGAAGTTAAAACTGAAGGCTAGGTGAAAGGGAAAAGCCAATTCATCTTCAAAGTGCTGCATATATGCTAATAATATGAATAGAGAGGGACAGGTTTCTCTCTGTCCCTCTCCAGACTTAAAACTGATCATGCTACAGAGACTTTCAAAGATTTTTTGGAGGTAGTTGAATTTAAATTTTGCATTTTTGGAAATGAAAAATACCTTCCTGATTTATTTTTTTTAATAGAATATTCCAACTTAGTCTAATTCTTGAGTCAGTCAGAAAGTAAATTGTATCAGAAAGGGAAGACCAGGAAATATACTAACTTTTATCCAAACTAAATTCATTTCATTGCTCTTAATGTCAACTATAAAAATATATTAACTTGTTATTACTAGAAATCTGTTCCTCCTGTGCAATAATTTTTACCTCTGTAACAATGAAGATGACAGCTGGTGCTCATTAGACTGTGATTCCCACATTTCTCACCAGAGCTCATCTCACAGTTTGCATTTGGCCAGTTCAACTAATCAAGTACAAAATGTGTATATTAAATTTAAACTTCTTGATTCAGTAGCATTTTTAAACCTGAGACTGCAAAACCACTAGTTTGAGTATGTTGCTTGTGAATTATTCTCTTTATGGGTGAAAACACATGGATGATACCATATATATTCATGGTTCTAATCGCTTTAAAATTGCATTTGATATAAATGATTTTCTAAGATATTGTAAGTTTCGTTAATACCCATCTGTTGTTAATTGGGATTTGCCCACCCACATTTTTACTCCTAGATAGGCTGCTTCTCATGACATGATAGAAATTACATTTTAAGATTAGATTTTAGAGAGACTCATATTTCATAATGATTTTTCACACTCAGAATGCATTAGTTCTGGTAGCTATTATGCCATGCAATGGCATAATACTGAAGAAAGCAGATGTCAAACTTTTCAAATGCTTGTGTTAAACTAATGAAGGACTATGCCTAGAAGAGAGGCTTTTGTTTTGTACTTCCTGTACTTGCAAGTAATAAATGTCTAAGAAGATATTAACTATTTAATTAATGTTTTATAATGATGAAGAGAAACAAAACCATTTCACAAATTAAGAGCACTTTACTTTTCAAGCTGTAATTCATACTGTGAATGGGTCAGAAAAAAAATGTAAAGAAACTCAGAAGGAGAGAGAGAAGATTTATGATAGAATAAATAGTAAAAATAAAAATGTTATTTCTCTTTGCTTGTTGCTGACAAGGAACAACAGCCTGTCCTTTTGGAACACAATTTTCCATTTTCCTTTGGGAAAGTGGTCAGTCTCCTAGGAACTTCAATGGTGTTTCCTGACAAGTTTCCCCATGATTTTACTAAACATCTGGCCTCTGTGGTATGCAATTATATTACTCTTTTCTCTTCACAGTGACCTCCAAGTTCAGCTGACTCTGACCTGAGCAGCAGGAGAGAGTAAGCAACTTCGTACTGTGTGAAAAGAAAATCACTGAAGCTGGAAGTTGAATGTGAAGTCATTACTGGGGAAATGGAAATACAGGAGAGTTGCTCAGCATACAACCCAGAAGGAAAACACTACACAGAATCTTAGCAGGGTCAACAGTGTTATTTATTTGTCAGTCTCTGAATGCATGGATAAAGGCAAAATGTCCTCATAAAACCTTATCTCTTGATTTGTCTTGTGAAAGTAAGCCTACACATGGTAGTAGAGAAAGAGTCATAGACTTTGGAACAGGTCAAAGAATATAAGGCTAATTGAAGAATTAGTTGCTCAGATGATTTTTTTACATCTCAAATGATGGGGAAGAACAGTTTGTTTTGGCTCAAAAATATATGCCAAAGGCCTCATTCTATCAGACACACGCACTCATTAAATGCTCAAAGTAATTAGGAGATTAACCCATATAACACCAGCAAGCATGCTTCTATACATACTTCAATCCTTCAAGATAAACTAGACCCAAACCATGTTAATCTTCCTCTGTGTAGAGGGAGTAGGAAATATGGGCCAATATTACAACTCACAGAATAAGGAATGGTGCATTAGATATGCATAACATCAGGTGCATGAAAAGGGCACATCATTGTAATACTGCCCCAAGGGTTAAAATTGGACAACCAGTGTCATCATTAATCTTGTAGAACTGTCTAATATGGTACAGCCATTTAGTCCAACAAAGCCCTCCTTAACAGCCAGAATACATATTTGATTTTGATCCAGTGACAAATGCCTTTTGATAGCTTTTTGGCAGGCCAGTAACTTGCTAGATTTTAGTATCTGTAGAAAAGCTGAACAGAAGTGTCATTACAAAGCAGTACAAGTCTCAGATCATTTCTGATATGGCCCACTGTTTTTTATAAGACACACTTGCAGAGAACAGTCTTTGGAGGCTACTGTGAGACTGGTAGCACCAATATTTATTCGTGCTCCTGTTACACCATAAACAAACGAAGAATATATAATCGCTGTAGTTTCTTGTAGATAATTAATTCAGAATTTAAAAATTAGTCTTATACTAAGTTTTTGATTCAGTATGCTATTTGTGTGTCATTTAGAAACCAGACATCAAGTGAGCACTGAAATCTCTCCAGCTTTTGAATAATTAAAACAATATTAAAGAAAGCACAACATTTTTTTTTTTCACTAAATCATCCTTTGAACATTAGGAATCTGTTCACAGGAATTAATTAGGTTATGCACATGCCAATTCAAATGTTCCAGCCTTTAATCTTTGAAAAATATTTGGAAAGAGCTTTTTTTTTCTCTCTCTATGTACAATTTATTTATGTAATTTATCACCACAAACCCAGTGCTGCAATACATTGCAACTCTTCATTTGCTCCCACTGAAACATATACTACTTCCAGTGAAAATAAAGAGATAGAATATGTTCAAAATAAGATTTCTGTAAATATTTAACAGCTTCATAAAATTTCCATTAACTACAGCTATGTAGAACAGACAGTTCAGAATATGCCAAGAAGCTGCACACATCTTATTTGTCTTAAACTCAACAGTTCAATTAGGAAAAAGCACTTTCTGTGGTACACCTTGTGTAACATGGAGATTGAGAAAACCTTTTTTAAGACACAGATATTACACATAACGTATGTGGCTTGTGGATTTGCACACTGCTCTATTCATGAACAGTGAGAATGAAACCATCTTACCCTCAGCAACTATGCCTTGAAAACCATACTTCTGGAAAAGGACATTATTTATGTTACGTATGAATAGTTACAGTTTGTGTGTTTAAGATGTAAATACCTCCTTTTGGTTGTGCACCCACTGGAACGCACAACATATCCTTACCTCCTTCAATGCTCTGGGAGGTCAGTGTTTGGACTTAACGACTAGCAATGTGGGATAATATTATAAACATCACAAATGGGAGTTTTATACATTTTCCATAATGAATGGATAGAGCATAAAGCCACTGTACATGCATCCATATCCCATGAATCTACTGAAGTTCAGATTAGGAGTGCTATAACTGAAAACAGATGATTAGGTTCAAACTTACATGATTAAAACTTATGAACTTACTTATTAAAACTTACTTACATGATTCAAACTTATGATTACATTCAAACTTAGTGGAAGGGTTTTTTTGGGTTTTTTTTTGTTTTTTTTGTTTTTTTTTTTGTGTGTTTGTTTTTTGTTTCTTTTTAAGTAGATGCCTTTTTGAAATCAGAAAAAAGAAAATGTGATTGAATTCACACATGTTCATGTCCTTTTTGCAGTTGTGCATGCATGCATATGGTTCTGTGAATAAATGCATGCATCTAATTTCAGCATTGAATCCACTAGTACTGAGTGGTACTAGTACTGAGACGAGTTTCCACTTCACAAGGAGTGGGTTCCACAGAAAAGAAGACATTGGTTAACTCCATAAACACTCCTTCTTATCAGCCAGTTGTGGGTGTTTTGTTGTGTCTCTCAACCACCGTTTACTTTTCCCATGGAAGTCCACGTAGTCCTTTATTGTATATTTGCATTCTGTGTGAAGCAGGAATCTATTCTGTATCATTTCTCACTTTGTATGGATCCCACTGTCTATTCTCCTCCTTTTCAGATTATGTCATGTAGGGACTTGCTCCCATGAAGTCTTATAAGCGGCATGCTCTATTCCAAACTATTTCATTCAAGGAGAATGAAAGAAAATATAGCTACCTACTTCCAAAAATGGGAACAGCATGAGCAAACATGGCAGCAGAGTCTTTACACTAGGAGACCATCCCATTTTATGAAACTCCAGAAATGAAACACTTCAAAATGCAAACACAAATGACAGGACAAGAGTTTATTGTGAATATGCAGTGTGGCACATGTGAAAATGATCAACATAGAGTTATTTAAAGCACACATGAGTTGGGACCATCTGTTTTGTTCAGCATTGGAAGAGGCTTTAGTGCCATGAAAAACGAAAGTGTGCCTTGATCCATCCTTGGCTGCTGTTCATAGCATCTTCCTAACACACTAACAAATAACACTGATGTAATTCCACGATGTGTACTGCTACCTAGATTATCATTTTGTAATATACAACTCATTTACTGCAATTTGCATAAACCAGGAAATACAAGATAGAGATAAGGCATTCTGCTTACCATCTCATTGCTTTAAAATGTGTCACATATTGCTTTCAATTTTTTATGTTAACAGTTATTCATCTCTTTCCTTGGAAATTAAGTATATAAGTACTTAATATAAACTTTATTATCAACATGTAGAAAAGAGGAAAATCACTTTAATTTGTCTGGAGTATCCTAGAAGTTATCCTTTCTAAACTAGACATGTCTGAAGAGCTTCCAGTTGGAATCTAAGACAAACAGTACTGGAGACAGAAAAAGGAAGCAAACAGAGAGGATAAGCGCAAGCATGCCTTTCTGATCTGCTGTGTTGTTTGCTCAACAAAACAGTGAAGATTATCAGATAGACTATTGTAAACCATTGCCTTTTTTTCTAATGTAAACGAAACCACTCAGAGTAGGATGGCTACATATTTTAAAAAATAGGTCATGCTAAATAATTATTTTGCAGAGCCTTTGGCACAAGAAAGCAATTACTTTTCTATCACAACTCTTCAAGAAATAAGAAGAGCCTGGATGAACAAGTTTTAGGGACAGCATATGTGTAAGAGAAAAATGGTACAGTAATAAGTAAAAAGAGGATAAAATGAGAAAGATTTCTAATGTTACTGTGCCGGCTAGCTTTGATAAATTGACACATAGAAAAAGGAAGAATTGGAATTAAGAACTTTCTGTTTCTCTGGGGGCTATGCTCCTGCTGGAATCAAACCTCAAAGCTATTAATATGTCCATCTGACAGAAAAAGCCTGCACCAAAGAATATTTTAATTTTTCATAATGTCTAAGAGATGCCTAAATAAGCTCAAACAGCCATGCCTTTATTCTAGCATCCATGGGAAGCTTCTACTTAAGGGACTGTGTGACTGATGCACTGTATTGGACCCTCAGGGGGAAAATATCAAGACTAAATATGGATTCATCAGTTTCTAAAACACAGCCACATTACCAGGAAAACGTATATATCACACATTACTAAAAAATACCTATTTCCCATGTTTTTCATGTGCAAGCAATAAATGACTGGCTTAACAGATGTAAGGATTAATATTAGTCATGGGAATGTGTGAACTAAATACTTCTTTAAAAAAACTACCCTTTAAATCCCATTAGTTCAATCTGACACTGAACACGACCTGATTTAGAAATGATTTACACTGCACAGATTGTTTGTCCAGATTTAGAGTTCTTTTATGTAATGAAAAACGTGAAGACTAATTTAATACTTCTCAAATGAATAGGCATGGGACTTTAAATCTTCTTGTGACAGAGATAACTGCATTTTATTTTACTGTTAATAAATTCACTTTCGTAAGATTGTTCCTTTTTCCATGATTCATTCCTAGTTACTGCCCATCAGTCTTTGTGTTAAACTATCTCCTCTATCGGAAAACAAAAACAAGAAAGCACAACATAACCAGCCACAGAACAAATATACAGGATTAGTACATTATTAAGAATAAAGAGCAGCTTTCAGTTTTCTGTCATGGATGATGTTTATCACATCTCTCTCTACCCAACTCTTAACAGCACTGAAGAGATAAAGTAGGCTGAGTGTATTTTTCCTGTGTAGCATGTTTTACAACAATAATAGAAGACTGTGAGATGATGCACGTATTTTTCTTCTTCCCAGTTTTATTTTTCTTAGAAAGGAAAAAAAAAAACAACCTACTTATGCAAAAAATGGGCTTAGACTTTTGTGTCTGTTATGCTAATATATTCATAGAAAAAGCTGATGCTAAGGGCGGTTCTCCAATTAAGACAAATGAGGCACATTGAATTTCTCCCTCAGGGCACAGTAGGGGTGCTGGCAAAATCTACTTTATTCTTTTCTGTCAGGGCTGAACTGGAAACAAAAGCATGAAAATTCAACACATCCACTTACAGAATAATAAAGGCTGTTGTTTAAAGCGTGAAGAGTTTTGGCACCCTTCTGGGGCCTTATGCAAATCATTCTTCCTCTCAACTGTTACCAAGCCATCGGTCTTAGAAATTAAAGATGTACTTGGTCGGTTAACAGCTGAAAAAAAGAAGAGCAGCCTGAAAGTCAATTAGATTTGCATTAAGCAAATAAATCAGGTCTGACTGATATTGGCTAAACTAAAATGCATTATTATAGTCTGACAGTAATTCTAATTTGATTGACAAATGTATGTAGTGTATTATTAAGCTAAATGAAAAATGAGAATAATCCCATTATTTTTTTAGAACTGCTTTCAAGAAAATAGCCTTCCCCTCCCCAAAAACAAAATAAAGACCACCAATGTTGTATCTAGAGAGCGATTAAAAAAAAAAAAAAAACAAGCATTTATTTTTGAGACTGAAGTAATTAAGAGAGGACATAACTTTTAGAAAATCACATTTTGTATAGATTTCTTTTTAAAATGCATTCCTCAGCACAGAAATGCATGAGATTAAGGTACTTTTATTACTACTACTGTTATTATTTTTTCTTTGTACTTCCTTCATACAGAAGGCCTTATCCTGAAAATAACAGTGTGCATCATATGCTAGTAAAAATGCTAACAGGTTCTTTGGAGTAGTATTTTTTGCTAGCCATAACACCAAATGTTACAATAGCAGCAAGTTTTATGGAAAATAAAAAGGCTTAGCAGTTAAGAAATTAATAATCAGCTATAATTTAAATACATTTTCTCCCATAGTTGTAGCAAGCAAGCTCAGTACCATCACTGCCAGGAGAATGTGTAATTAAGTGCCCAGATTTAGTCTTACAGGACAGTGTATGCAACAGTAAGTGAATGCAGTTTAGACAACTATTCTTTATGCAGATGTGAAGTAGGATTTGTAATGTAAATGATACTATAGGTGGCTTACCCCCTGTACTTCTGTACTAACACCTGGTCTCTACCTTCCAGCCAGGCATATGCAGGCATACTTGAGCATGTGTTGAAATCTGACTGTCAGTTTTATCATCCCTTCTACTTCCTGAGAATAAAATATTAATGCCGCACATTGTTTGTTTTATTGAGAAAGGGAAAGATACTGCACTGCACTAATACAGTCAGAAGCCAGGATCTGCCTATCAAAATAGAGCACAGAACACAGACAGATCAGGGCTAACTTTAAGATAATCTACTCATAAAATATCATGTTAGCCAACAAAGTGGCAAGAAAAGGTTTGTGGTGTTACTGGCACATCAGAAAGTGCACAGTTTTAGTCACTGCTTTTTGGAATTAGTTTTTATCTAGTTGAAGGATATCACAAGAATTTTAATAAGGAAAACATGTCAAGTGTTGCCTCAAGCTTTTTCTGCATTAATAGTTTTGAGGAATCCTGTTTTTTAGAGATAGCATATGGAAAACAGAAGATGGGTGTGAGTGAGTAAATGTGGCAGTACAGGAGGAAGTGGAAAAAAAAAATTGTAAATGCTTTTTAAACTCCAAACTCAGGGTGAGAGCTGGCAGCACACTGTAAGAATGTATTCATAAACATGGCCTGGAATAAAAGTAATGCATCCACTTTGATGGCATTCACAGCTGGTTTTATCTGTTATTCATAAACATTTGTACAAGTGATTTTTTTGTTGTTGTTTAATTTTCAAGAATGTTAATTGAAAACAAAGAGCTGCACAATAACTATGCAAATTGTTCAAGTAAAAGCTCGTTGTTTAACCTTTCTGAAATGAACAAGGAATTTTCACAAGAAAAATAGTGAACGACATGGCTAGATGTTGAAAAATATTGTCAAAAATTTGTTGTGCTCTGTCTTTGCTTAAAATCCTTGTACTTACCTTCACAATTTGATATGTTTTATTACAAGACATAAATATTGAGGAATTAAATGGTTTACAATCTAAAATTTATATATACATATAGATACATATATATAAAAATATAGATATATCTATATATAAAGTCTTCCTTACACTTTCATAAAGAATTCTCTTTCATCCATTCATCTGTCATCCGAAATCCAGGAAGAAAACTCTCTAACTCCAACGTGATGTTAGAAAGTGGCATTCCTTTCATCCTCATGATACATACCAGGTGACTCAATCAATCAAGAGCACATTCTCAGAGTTTGAGTTCTACATTTTAACAGTTAAGACATACATATGCAACACGTTAGCATACATATTCATTCATTTCCAAGAATTCATTAATATATGCTAATGTCCCTCTGGGCATGCGTGGTAGGGAACTCTGGTGGTATTAGACCATTTTCTTCCTCCTCATTTTTCCATCATCAACTTCCTCCCAGTGCCCCTTGGCTGACCTCTAAACTGCTCCTCCTCAATTTGGCAAATTTCCATTGCTTGTTATGCCATAATGAGCGACTTTCTATCTTGGTGCACTATAACTCAAAACAATTTATGTGGAACTCAAGAAAAAGTCCTTGTACCTGGTGGGTGCAAAGATAAAATTAGTCTTATTGTGACTTCAGTGCTTCTGTGAAGCAGGATTGTTGAGAAAACAAGGCTATTCATTATACTACACAAAGCTAAACTGGAAAGTTTTAGAATCAGCACTCACTTCCCTTTTTCTAAATTAATACATTGGTCCTTAAACTAATATACTGATTCCTATTGGTAAACCAACCATTATCTCATCTTCAGAACCAGAGTAATGAGATAACTCCTGTGGCAGGGAGGTGGAGATTGTCCTGGTGGCTGGAGATGCTGCCAGGAGGATCAGCCCCAGGGTCTGCTCAAGCCCTCCAGAAGGGATCCTGTATATATCTGGGCAGCCCATGTCCCTGCTCACCTCTGTTCCTGGGGAAATGTTTTCCTGTGCCTTGGTCCTCCTGCTATGCTCTGCTGAGAAGGGCCCAGTTCTGTCTCCCCAGTGTTTGAGTGGTGGTAGGTTCTGCCATCACTGCCTCTCTGCCTGGCCCAGATGGCCCAGCTCCTCCGGCCTGCCCTAACAAGGTGACTGTTACAGTTCAAGCTGTCTCTAGGCACTGCTATATGAATGCTCTCTGATCTACCACATCAACTTGTCCATTACTGACCTATTAAATATTTCTGGAAGTGATGCCTTTCTAGAAGGAAGTAAATACTTTATTTAATGTAGTTATTTTTCCAGGATCTCCATGAGTGTGATGTTACTTCAGTAAATAATGTCACATGCACTTTGGATAGCTTTATA